>NC_044563.1:108042599-108344099 GCF_007565055.1 Rhinopithecus roxellana
CAAGCAGACAATATTTACAGAAAGGTTTCTACTCAGCCAAGCATGGTGGCTCATGCCTATAATTCCAGCACTTTGGGAGGTCGAGGCAGGCAGATCACTTGAGCCCAGGAGCCCGAGACCAGTCTTGGCAAAGTGGAGAAACCCTGTCTCAACAAAAAATACAAAAATTAGCCTGGCATAGTGGTGCACACCTGTAGTTTCAGCTACTTGGGAAAAAGCCTGAGGTAGAGGCTGCAATGAGCCATCATTGCACCACTGCACTCCAGCCTGGGCCACAGAGTAACACTCTGTCTTAAAAAATAAAAATAAAAAAGATCTCCACTCAAAACATAGATGGAGACTTAAATAAACATTTATGGTGGTGGTACAGATCAAATGATCAGATGAAATACTATTCAGTATTTCAAAAGCAATACCTAACAAAGATAATTAGTGGAGTGTTTTGCAGTCAGAGCTCAGTGGAAGTACAAAATTATTCCTTAGCAACCTCAGATCAATTAACAGTATGAATTATTATATATAATGGATTCATTTATTTGATCACTCAACAAAAGTTTATTCAGTTCCTTCTGCCTTCCTAAGTACTGGGTTAGACGCCGGAATACAAAAGTGCACAAAAGCAGCTTACAGTCTAGCGTATGAGGAAGATGTAACCAAATTACCACACAAATATAAAATTACAAACTGTGAGGAGTGCTACATAGAAAAGGTAAGTGTAAAACAAAAAGGGCATCTGACCTATGCTGAAGAGTTAAGATCAACCAACCAAAAGCCGAAGGACAAAGAGTGGTTAACCAAGCAAAGAGGGAGGGGAAAGGGTTCCAAGCAAAAAGAAACAGAGTAAATAATAACCTCGATGGTGTACCAGAGGAGCTGAAGCCAGCAAATACTGGGTGGAGTTCAGAACTAGACCAGAGTAAGGTACAAGTCAGGCAAGGGCCAGATCGCACAGGTTCTTGGAGGCCACGGCCAGGGGCTTGTTTGGACTATATTCTGAGACCAATGGAAAGCCACAGAAGAGCTTTAAGCAGAGAGGGAAATACAATCAGATGCACATTTTGAAAACCAGGTACAAGTGGCAGTGTCAAAAACACCTGCTAACTGTCCCTCAGTATCCATTTTTCCATTCTTCCACAGTCATGAAATTTCCCCCGACCCAAGACCATCTAGGATAAAGACTACATTTCCCAGCCTCCTTTGCAATAGATGTGTCTGTGTGACTAGAAGATGGCCAATGGCATGTGAGCAGATTTACCAAGTGGGAGGGGCTTCTAAGAGACTCCCCATGTGCTCTTTGTTTTGTTTGCTTTGGCCCTTCCTCCATGATGCAGCCTGGAAAGCAGATGCTACCATCTTGGACCATGAGGATGAAGCCTCTTGTGCAGGAGCAGCACAAAAAGGGGATCCTGGGTTCTTGACAGTGTGGACTGCTTTACTAGCCCTGGACAGCTCCTTTGACTTTTTAATTTATTGAGCTATAATCTACATACACTTTTTATATACAATAAACCCCTGCATCCATTTAAAGTGTACAATTTGTTCTGGCAGTTGTATACAACTATGCAACTACCAACACAACCAAAGTTCAGAACATTTCTACCATTCCCAGAAGATTTCCATGCCCTTTTGCAATTCATCCCCAACCCTACACCCAGAATGAGGCAATCGCTGATCCGCTTTCTGTCACAGACTATTTCTCATTTTCTATAGCTTTCTATAAATGGACTCATGTTACACACTCTTCTGTGTCTAGCTGCTTTCATTCAGTATAACTATTTTTAGATTAATCCATGTTCTTCTATAAATAGTTCATTCTTTTTTATGACCAAGTTGTATTCTGTTTATGGTTGTGCCACACTTCATTTAATCCACTCACCAGTCAATGGACATTTGGGTTATTTACTGTTTGGGGCTATTGTGTACATAAATGTGAACATTTACATACAGTCTTTGTATAGATGTATGCTTCATTTCCCTGGGAGAATACCTGGGAGTGGAATGGCCAGGTCGTATGGTAGGTGTATGTTTAACAATATGGGAAACAGCTAGTTTTTCAAAGTAAGTGAGTCATTTTCCATCCCTATGAGCAGCGAAGAGGAGTACCACTTGCTCCAGATCTTCCCAATACCTGGTATTGTCAGTCTTTTGAATTTTAGACATTCTAATGGGTTCTCAGTAGGCTACCTAGATTTTTATATGAGTAAAAAATAAAATTTTAAGTTGTCCTTAAGCCACATTATTTTGGATTTGCTATCACTCTCAGCCAAAGCTAAATTCTATTGAATACAGAAAGCAAGGAAGGAAGGAAGGAAGGAGGAAGACCAGTTAGGAGACTCCTATAGTTGAGACAAGAGATGATGGTAGATTGGAGTAGGGGAAGGCAGTGGACATGGAGAAAAATGAATGGTTTATTAGTTCATCAGTTCCTTTAAAGGAACACCCAAGACTGGGTAATTTATAAAGAAAAGAGGTTTATTTGGCTCATGGTTCTACAAGCTGCATGATAAGTATAGTGCCAGCACCTGCTCCTGATGAGGCCTCAGCAAGCTTTCACTCATTGTGGGAGGCAAAGGGGAGCAGGCACGTCACATGGCGAGAGAGGGAGCAACAGCAGGAGGAGGAGGTGCCAGGCTCTTTAAACAACCAGCTCTCACATGAACTAATAGAGTGAGAACTCACTCATCACCAAGGGAAGGTCAAAGCCATTCATGAGGGGTCCACTCCCATGACCCAAACACCTCCCACCAGGCCCCACCTCCACCATTGGGGATCACATTTCAACATGAAATTTGGAGGGGACAAATGTCCAAACCATAGCAGATGAATTGGTGAGACATTTAGGAGATAATGGATGTAGGATTCCATAATAAATTAGGTATGGAGGGTTAAGAAAATCACTCAGGTTATATAGTAGAGGAACAGGGTCTTAGAACCAGGCCTATTTAATGCCAGAGAATACTCCCAACTACTTCTCTCTTTGTCCCCAAGATGCCAAAGTCACATGGAGGAGAACTGGCAATGGCTGCAGCTTCAGCTATGGCAAACTTACAGTGTTTCTGGTTTGGTTGTTTGTATCTTTGTTTTGTTGTGGGAGAGGGCATTTTAGGCAGAAGGAAAGAGGATGTACAAATGATGATGCTGGCATCCATGTGGATTTTTTTGGAATATTATTACATTTTTATTAATACTAATGAAATTATTATTGTTATTGATTTCTGTGTGTGCCTCCTTTTAACTTCAAATCCGGGGGGTGGTGCGAAATTAAGGGACTTAAATAAGAATGAGCCCATCTAAAGCCAAGAACTAAACAAAGAGCTTTAGGTAAATGATTTTTTATTTCATCCTCACAACAGTCCTGTGGTTTTCTGCACTTTACAGGTAAAGAAACTAAGACCCAGAGAGGTTAAGTAATTTATCCAAGGTCAAACAGCTTGTAAGGAGTGATACTTATGTTTTGGAACTTCATTTCCAAATATTTATATACATATATAGACATATTCTGTTTTTCTGGAGAACCCTTACTAATACAAGCTCCAAATTATAACTACCTCTTTGAATCACATTTTTCTATGAATGCGTGGATATACATGAATAAAAATCTGTCTTTTCTCTTGCAAATCTCTTTTTTCAGCTTAGCTCACAGTTTAATTCATGGTCAATCTGGCTAACATTGAATGGATTTATTATAAGGTTTGAAAATGAGTTTTAATATCAATAGCATTTCAATGCTAAACTAGAGTTTGCTGTTCTCTCACTTAAAAGGATAAAGTTTCTTGGATTATTGGTCTGCTCTTAGTAGGAAGTTATGAAAGTTTTGTTTTTTCTTTTACTTTTTGAATAATCTACTGAGGAAACAAAGATTCTCCATCTCATCAGAATAATTTCCTATACTTTATGTTATCTTTATCTTGTCTTTGATTATTTAAGAGAACCAAATCTTTTTCTCCAAATGACCTATGATTCTATTTCATCAGGTGTTCAAACTTTTTGACATTTTTGACAACTTCCCAAATGAAATTCTAAATGAATTCTTCATAACTTCAAACTGATTTTGAGATCAAGACAGCTTCTGAAAAATCTGAAAGAATTTGTTCTCTTGCCTTGTAAAAGGAGAGATGTTAAACAAATTAGGTTATTTGACATTCTAAATTGCCTATGAAGCATTGTCAAATAAAAAGAGAGTCTTAACTGTCTCTGTTATATTAGTATGGGTATATGTTATTAATATAAATATTTCAGAAATTTATAATGTTCTTAGAAATCTGTCAATGTGGACCAGGCACGGTGGCTCACGCCCGTAATCCCAGCACTTTGGGAGGCCCAGGTGGGAGGATCAACTGAGGTCAGGAGTTCAAGACCAGCCTGGTCAACATGGTGAAACCCCATCTCTACTAAAAATACAAAAATTAGCCAACCGTGGTGCCTGTAACCCCAGCTACTCAGGAGGCTGAGGCAGGAGAATCACTTGAACCCAGGAGGTGGAGGTTGCAGTGAGCCAAGATCAGGCTTCTACACTCTGGCCTGGACAACAAGAGCAAAACTCCATCTCAAAAAAAAAAAAAAAAGATCTGTCAATGTCCTTGCTGTCCGTGATGTCCTGGCAAATGTTATCAGTCATAATTCTAGTTATTGTCTCTAAATGTTGTGTTAATATGTCACAGAGACAATGAAATTTTCTTATCAATTACATTCAAATGAACTCTCATCAGACCTTTAACCACAGGCATTAACTCTTTTGTCATCCACAGATAGTTACTGTTTTACCCTGATGCCTCCCTGAATGCTTTCACAATCAGCAACAGGTCAAAGTGCTTCACATTTAACAAAAGGGCCTGTCTCAAGATCCACAGAAAGGGATATGACAAGTACTCAGAAGTGCAGGTTTCCAATTACATTACCTAAGTAACTTGATGATTAGACCACTAGACTGAGTTAAGATTTCCAGAACTAATAGAGGAGGTATGGGTTCATAAAACAAGCAAAACAAAAATGAATTGCATAGGACTGAATGAATTGATGAAGAAGAGTTAAAATTTTTATGGCCTTTTTGTTTGGAATATTGTTAGTTATTTAATGTTCTATTTTCTGGGGATATAAGGAATCCCTTTCTCTTTTCTCTTAAACTATCTATAACTTACAGCAATTTAGTAGATTATATGTCTGCAAACAAAAATGAAACATTCATCTTTTTCTCTCTATAATCCCTCCAGAATTCAGAAACTCTTATTGAGTATTCTTATTTTCATGGCAATATAGCTATTTGCATAAGTTTAATAAAAATCTGTTCTCCTTGAAACAAGAAATAATTGGAAACATTGGTTATATTATGAAGGCTTCGACTAAATTGTCATATTTGAGACTGATGTGCCTTGAATCAGATATGACCAATATTTTAACAAACTAAGTTTGACTTTTTGGAGTCAATGCTTTAAAAAGCTGTCTTGGAAAAATGGACCTGGTTCCTGGACTACAGGGTTCCCAGCCTTACAGATGAGCAATGAAGGTCACTTTCGTGGCAGTCTCAGGAAAGAGTATGTTTTGAAGACCTCAGGGAAACAGGAATTCACCCAAATCTACAGGGACTGCAAGTGAAGTCTGAGACCAAGCTCTTGGCTTGACTTCTTGCCTCAAAGGCTTTCAAAGGTCCAATCTGAGGTTTATTATAAAAGTTCCAATAAAGCACATTTTAAAAAGTTTGTAGGGTCAATTACCATTTTTGCTGCACTTATCCAAATAAGTGATCAGGACATATTTAATGAGATGACTTATTTTATAAACACGGGTAATCTTACTTTGATTATCTTTGAGCAAAATGGGAATAATTGTAGAGAGAAATTTTATGTGCAGTGGAAAACTATGACTCACCCTGTGGCTTATCAGATTCCAGTCCTATTCATTGTCTTTGAGCTGTTTTTATCTCAATGTAAATTGGATCCTGCTCTTTTACACCTTTTTTCAGTAATTAATGTTTCCAATTTTTCTCCCGCCTTCCTGACTTGGGAGCTGAAACTGCCCTTTTCCCAAAGCCCTGGAAGTTGAAGCTGAATAAATTGACATAACTTCAAAGGATTTATCACAACAATTTGGGCCAGTGAGAAAGTTCACTAGAACACCTCATCTTCCATGCCATGCTCAAGGAAATAACCATGACTGTAACATTGCCACTGTCATCCTCATTTCATCATCCAAAGACACTTTGGGCCCAATGTCTAGAAACCTTCTTGACTGCCTGCACTCTAGACTAAAAGAAAAAAAGAAAAAAAAATGAGCTTATTGTCTGCTTCAACCATTAATCTTTGTTTTTGTTTTGTCTCCATAGAAATGCCCTTTATTAAATACCTGATTGTTTCCAGGACACAAAGGCCTAACTCCCACCTGCACCACTGCGTCCTGAAATGAGTTACAACTGTTTAACCTTTCCCAGGATTGGAAGCCTGGATAAATGGAATATGGGGCAATCAAATAATTCCGCTCCTTATCTGTGACATTTCTAGGGAAGTGTCAGACGGGGGAATGAAAAGAACCAGAATATACCACTATAAAGAGTATTTTTTCCTGAACATCCCTGATCTGCCTAAAGGCAGAGCCTCCCAAAGAAATTTGATAGCCATTAATCCCCTCCATGGGAGTTTCGCAACCCAGGAAGATAGATTCCTATCACTGGAGATAAGAAGTTGGCATCGGGAAAAGCATATACTGCCACTGTATTAAAGAAATACCTGAGACTGAGTAATTTATAAAGAAAAAAGATCTGATTGGCTCATGATTCTCACAGGCTGTACAGGAAGCATGATGCTGACATCTGCTCAGCTTCTGAGGGGGCCTCAGGAACCGTTCAATCATGGTGGAAAACAAAGGGGGAGCAAGGCACTCCACATGGCTGGTGCAGGAGAAAAAGAGAGAAAGGGGTGAGTTGCCATGCACTTTTAAACAACCAAATCTTGTGGAAACTCTATCACAAGAACAGCACCAAAGGGGTAAATGCTCCTGTATGATCCAATCACCTCTCACCAGGGCCCACCTCCAACACTAAGGATTACAATTGGACATAAGATTTGGGCGAGGACACAAATCCAAACCATATCAGTCTCAAAACTCATATTTCCCACTCATATTTCTGAGTCCATTTATCTTTCCTAAGAGTCATTTGTTTCCCCATAAGTGTCATTCTCTCTTTCCCCTATTATATATAGTATAAGACCCCAAATTCTAACTGCTTTTTTAAATCACATTTTTCTGTGAGCTTCATGTACATACATGAATAAAAATCTTGCTAATCTGTCTTTTGTCATGTTGACAAAAAAGGCAAACTCTGTAAAATGTTTCAATAGATTTATTCTGAGTCAAATGTAAGGACCATGACCTGTGACAACCCCAAGAGGTCCTGAGAGCATGTACACAAAGAGAGTGGGTTACAGCTCGATTTTGGAAAATGCTACAGGCAGACATCAATCAGTAAGTGTAAGGTGTACATTGGTTTAATCCAGAAAGGCAGGAAAACTTCAAGTTGGGACGGGGGTGCCAACAGGAGTGCTTCCAGGTCATAGGTAGATTCAGAGATTTTCTGATTGGCAGTTGGTTGAAAGAGTTATTATTTAAAGACCTGGAATCAATAGAAAGGAATGTCGGGTTAAGATAAGGGATTGTGGAGTCTCAGGTTCTTATTATGTAGAAGAATTCTCATAGGTGACTGCCCTTAGAGGAAACAGATGACCAGTGATTTCTATTCAGACCTTTAAAAGTGCTAGATTCTCACTTTATCCCTTGAGAATCAGAAAAAGACCTGGAAAGGGAAGAGGATTCTCTAGGGAATGTAAATTTCTTCTACAAGAGAGAATTTTGCAGGGACATTCCAAAATATATCAAAGAAATGTATTTTGGGTAAAATAATTTCTTTCAGGGCCTGCTGTCATGTGATGCTATACTAGAGTCAGGTTGGAATTTGGAATCTTATTGTTACAAAGAGTCTATTTTGTCAGTCTTAGGATCTCTGTTTGAATGTTAATGTTGATTGGTTGTGCCTGAAATTCCAAAGGAAGGAGGGTAAAATAAGGCGTGTCCAACACCCCGTTCCCATCATGGCATGAACTAGTTTTTCAGGCTTACCCTGGAATTCCCTTGGCCAAGAGAAGAGGTCCGCAGTTCGGTGGGCATCTTAGAGTTTTATTTTTGGCTTACAGTCAGTTTCATTTCCACGTTCTCAATTACCGAACGTAAGAAGGTAAAGGAGAAGTATTTCCTCCTCACAGTGTAAATGAAACAGAGACTGCCTCCACAGGTAATGTTAAATTAATAGCTACCTGTATTCAAGGAT
This sequence comes from Rhinopithecus roxellana, assembly GCF_007565055.1. Lineage (NCBI taxonomy): Eukaryota > Metazoa > Chordata > Mammalia > Primates > Cercopithecidae > Rhinopithecus > Rhinopithecus roxellana. Next base: position 108,050,914 of record NC_044563.1, read on the forward strand.
TCTTTTGTTTGTCCAATGGCCCCAACTGGGGGCACAGAGTCAGAAAATTCACTAAGTCAATTTTCCACTCCACTTTAACTTGTGTTTTAAAGGTTTCGTACCACCCTCCTGTTTCATCTCCAACTGGCTTCTAGGGGAATTCACCCAGTGCAGACAACAGGGTTTTATTTCTGCCCCTAACTAGGTGAGGTGTTAACAACCACTTACCAAGATATTTAATTGGGTTCTTAAGAATGGTTTAGATTCTTTAAATATTTATGACCTTTCCAGGGGGCATTTAAAAAGTCATTTCAAGAGTTCAGCTACTTTGGCCGGGCGCAGTGGCTCAAGCCTGTAATCCCAGCACTTTGGGAGGCCGAGACGGCCGGATCACGAGGTCAGGAGATCGAGACTATCCTGGCTAACACGGTGAAACCCCGTCTCTACTAAAAACTACAAAAAACTAGCCGGGCGAGGTGGCGGGCACCTGTAGTCCCAGCTACTCGGGAGGCTGAGGCAGGAGAATGGCGTGAACCCGGGAGGCGGAGCTTGCAGTGAGCTGAGATCCGGCCACTGCACTCCAGCCTGGGCGGCAGAGTGAGACTCCGTCTCAAAAAAAAAAAAAAAAAAAATTAAAAAAAAAAAAAAAAAGAGTTCAGCTACTTTAACTGAAACAATCTAATGGAGCCTCTGCCAGCTAGATCCTTGCCGGGAGGCGGGTGGGGATGGGAGGAGGGAGGAGCCTGTTCAGCATACCGCAGAGGTAGGTCAGTCAAATGAGGAATAGGAAACCTGCTATAGAACAAATGACTGACCCAGCCTCTTCATATCAATGGAATTGGGTAAAAAGAGGGGAGAGAGGGGAGGGAAAACTGTTAAGAGATTAAAAAAGAATCAAGAGGTAGATCAATCAAATGTAATTTTGGTTTGGATCTTGATTCCAATAAACCAAGTGCTAAGAGATTTCTTTTGAGAAAACTGGGAAAATTGAAGGTGTATTGGATATTAGAAGATCCAGTTAGAATTGAATTATAGATTGTTAATTTAATTGTGAGGGATAGCAATAATGGTTTGCCTGTGTGTGTGTGTGTGTGTGTGTGTGTCTACTGGGGAGACACACTAAAGTGGTTAGAGATAAAAAGCTATAACATTTGCAATTTACTTTAAATATACCCGGGGGGAAAAGGTGCATATTGAAGGACGAAGGGACACAGGTTAAACAAAATCAGAAAAATGCTGATAATTATTAAAACTGGGTGATGGGTATGTAGAGGTTCACTATTCTAATTTTATATGTTTGAGACTTTAAATAATAAAAAAGTAAAATAAAAAGACACACATTGTTGCTGGTAGTGTAAATTAATACAAATTCTTTGAAAAAGAATTTGAAATACTCACCAAAAATAATAAAAATGCTTACTTCTTAAAAACAAACAAACAAACAAAAAACCTCAGCATTTTTGCAGACCAACAATTGACTCACAGAAATCTATCCTAAGAAAATAATCCCGGATATGTGTAAAGATTACTGAAAGGATATTTGTCCTGGAGGACGTTAGAATGTCAGAACATGAAAAACAACTGTAGTTGCCATCAATAAAAATTAGTTTAACTTACGCTAAAAGACTCTGCTGGTGTATTATGTCATCATGAAAAATGCTGTTGAAAAATACTAATATAAAAACGTACAAAATAGGTTTTTAAAAAGATTACAAAATAATTGGCACACTACAATCAGACTTTCACTAAAATTAAGAAAATTGAAAGATCTTTTTTTTTTTTTTTTTTTTTTTTTTTTTTTTTTTTTTTGAGGCGGAGTCTCGCTCTGTCGCCCGGACTGGAGTGCAGTGGCCGGATCTCAGCTCACTGCAACCTCCACCTCCTGGGTTTGCGCCATTCTCCCGCCTCAGCCTCCTGAGTAGCTGGGACTACAGGCGCCCGCCACCTCGCCCGGCTAGTTTTTGTATTTTTAGTAGAGACGGGGTTTCACCGTGTTAGCCAGGATGGTCTCGATCTCCTGACCTTGTGATCCGCCCATCTCGGCCTCCCAAAGTGCTGGGATTACAGGCTTGAGCCACCGCGCCCGGCCAAATTGAAAGATCTTATTAAGAGAATGAAACAATATACCTTGAAAGTCACAATGATTTTCTCTAAATAGTGGGAATATAGATGACTTATTTTCTACTTTTTAGTTTTCAGTATTGTCTAAAATTCTAAATATAAATATGTATTTGTTTTCAGATTAATTTTAAAAGAATAGGTTAAAATTCTTAATGTTAAATGTCATGCTTTACAAATGCAAAAAGCACTATGTTTTTCTTAGAATTTTTTGGCAATGACTATTTTTTGAATTTAAAAATATTATTTTTAATTTTTGTGGGTACATAGTAGGTGTATATATTCTTAGATTTTTTTTTTTTTTTGCAGTAAAATACACTAATTTCAAGTGCCCAACCTAGTGGTTTTTTCACATATGTACACACCCAGATGTTACCACTACCCACATCAAGATACAGAGCGTTTCTAGCACCTCCTGTTTTCTTACACACATTTCCAGTCTATTGCTCCCTCCTTCACTTAGAATTAACCACTATTTTGACATCTATAAATATTGTCGGATTTGTACTGTTCTTTAACATTATCTAAATTGAATGATGCAGTATATACTTTTTGGGTCTGGCTTCTGGAACGCAGCACTGTGTTTGTAATTCATCTATATTCTTGTATGTTCTAGTGATCCATTCTTTTGTACTAACTATAAATAATTTAATTATCTAATTATGTCATAATTTATTTTTTCATTATCTTGTTACTGAGGCATTTGAGCTGTTTCAGGTTACAGACTATTAGGAATCACTTTTCTAGTAACTCTGTTGTTCAAGTCTTTTGTGGACATATACACTCATTTCTCTTGAGTATATACCTAGGAGTGAAATAACTGGTTCATTATAATAACTGCCAAATAGCTTTCCAAAGTAGCACCATTTTATATTCCTACTAACAATGTAAGAGATTTCCAGTTGTTCCACATCCTTGTCAATACACAGTGTTATTAGTCTTTTAAATTTTAGCTCAATTTTTTAAAGGACAGAGTCTTGCTCTGTTGCCCAGGCTGGAGTGCAGTGGCATAACCATAGCTCACTGTCAAACTCCCTAAACCGAAGCAATCTTTCTGCATCAGCCTTCCAAGTAACTGGGATTACTGGTGCTCACAACCTTCAAATAATTTTTAGTAGGCCTTCTCCCAGTGCTTAACAGATTTATAGCTAATGATTCAAAATTAACCAGGACACGTTTAAATCCAAGTGATAGAAAGTCAAATCAAAATAGTGTCAGCAAAAAACAGAAACGTATGGTTCATACCACTGGAAGGCTGTGAATACAGGTTTTTTATGTCATGGGACACACAGAAAATGATAATACATATAGGAGCCCACAGGAATCATCTTAAATTGGCTTGACTCTGGTTGCAGTTGGAGGCAGCATGCCTGCCTCAGCCCGGCCTGGCTACCAGGCTGAAGGAACCAACACACAGAGGCTTAAAGCAGAGGCGATGAACCCAAGTTGATGCTCAACCCTGCTACCTTTGGCACCCTGGCTGGAAAACTCTGAGGTCGGTAACAGGTAACACAATAAAGAATTGCTATGGGAACCAGGCCAATATACTAGAACAGGTACCCAATGATACAAGAACCCACTTCCTACTAGTCTACTTCTCATCACTCTTTATCTCTTTTTTTGGCCTTATCTTTTCTCCATGGGCTGCGGATGGTAGCCACCCAGAATCCTCAGCTTCTGACAACTTCTATCCAAGAGAATGGAAGGGGCATCAGTGTCCCGGGGCTTCTGCAACAAAGTACTGCAGACTGGGTGGCTTAAAAACACAGAAATTTCACCTCTGTGTGGAGGCTGGAACACTGAAATCAAGGTGTGCACAGTGATATGCTCTAGAGAAGAATCTAGTCCGTGCCTTTCTCTTAGCTTCTGGTGTCGCCAGCCATCCTTGCGTTCCTTGGCTTGTAGATGCCACTTGGCCGGAGCATCACTTGAATTTCTGCTTCCTTCCTCCTAGGAAGTTTTCCTCCTGTGTCCCTGTGCCTCTTCTCTTTTTATAAGGACTCCAGTCATATTGGATTAAGGCCCACCCTAAAGGAGAGTGTCCTCATCTTAATTTCATTATATCTGCAAAGGCCCTCTTTCCAAATAAGGTGACAATCATAGATACGAGGGGTTAGGACTTCACCATATCTTTTGTGGTACACAATCCAATCGACAACAGAGGGCCTGCTCTTCCCCGGGAATTCATAACATCTGGGCAAGGGCTGACTCAGGCTATGTGTTCAGCTCTTTAACTTATCTTTGGTGTCCCAAAGATGCAGTACTACAGTTTGTTTAGTCTGGATCACATAAACCCTGTGATGAGGCCAGAGGTGGGTGGTGGTGCACAATTATTTGACTGTCAAATATTCAAAAATCACATGGACTAGAGGGAGAATTCTGCCCCCTCCTCAAAAAACAAAACAAAACAAAACAAAACAAAACAAAAGAAATGGTATGACCAAAGTATGGTAGGTAGATTAAAAACAATATCTACAAAAGTTTACTCTAAACCATAAATCATTCTGTTTTCTAGTGTTGCATATATTATGAAATTCATTTGGGGAGGCTCACCAAGAATTTATGGTATATATATTGGTGGAGATATTTTACTGAGATACTTTAAAAAAGTGGATACCCTGAATTACTGGTAACATCTGCTTTAAACCCTTTCTAGGAAAAAATTGTCAGGTACCCAGAAGATTTCCTGACTGCTGAGATCATCTCATTGATAAAAGAGCTGCCTTAATCTCTGAAGCGAAGTCAATGTAGGTTCATTTCAAAGAGCATTTTTGAAATAATTATGAATTATAGATATGTACAAACTGTTCAAAATAGTGATTCTGAGGAGTAGACCTGAGGGTTGGGGAGACTGTTATGGGTGGATTATGTCCCCCAAAAGCTCATATGTTGAAGTCATAAGTCCCAGGAAGCTCAGATATGACCATATTCGGAGACAGAGGCTTTGAAAAAGTAATTAAGATAAAACAACATTAAATAAGTGGGCTTTAACCCCATATGACCGGTGTCCTTATAAGAAGAGATTAGGACACAGACACGTGTAGAGGGAAGGCCCTGTGAAGACACAGGGAGAAGATGGTCACCTACAAGCCAAGGAAGAGGCCTCAGAGGAAACCAACCCTGCTGCACCTTGATCTTGCACTTCTTCTAGACTCCAGCAGTGTGAGAAAATAAATGTCTGTTGTTTAAATCACCCAGCTGTGGTCCTTTGTTGTGGCAGCCCCAGCAAATTAATATAGGGACTTAGCGACAACACAAGGATTAAAGCAGAGGCGGTGAACCCATGCTGATGCCTAATCTTTGCCACCCAGTCATGGCAGTGTTTCCTTCGGGGCATGCTGATTCTGCGTTCTCAGGCATGCCGTGTGGGCACTGCCAGCCAGCTTCAGAGATGGGTCCAGGTCCTTTCAAACACGTCAGCTGATGCCCAACCTCTGGGGACACAATTTCTTTCTGTAACGGGTTCATGACCTAACCTGGGCAAATGAGCCTTGATAAGACATTTGCTAGAAGTTCATGGAAAAGAAACTTTCTTGCTTTTCTGAAAAAGCCACTGAGAGAGTCCCTTTACTCTTTCTACAGGATCTGGAGGAGGAAGCAGGCCTGCTAATCCACACAACAATCTCATCAAGAGGGGTCTACTGGCAACCATCTTGTGATCATGAATCAAGACTATTTTACCAGGAAATGATTCCTACAGAAGGCAGAGTGCAGAGAGGAAGAAAACAATCTAAGGACATTATTGACTGCTGTACTAAGCACAGCAATTATATGGGCCAATAAATGCCTTTTCATTCTTAAGTCAGTTGTTATAACTGAATGCATCCTACTATAATGGTTAGAAAATAAAATATTTTTAAAATAGGCCACTGTTACTTTTTTTTTTTACCAAAATAACTAAAGCAAACAACAACATTAAAACTCAAAGAATTATTTTTTAAAATTCCATAATAAGAACCGTAAAAATTACGAGAAACTTTCTTTCTAACAGGAGCCTATTTCTAGAAATCAATTAAATCATTACAAGTAATAAACAATTTCTCTTTACAGAGTACCACGTGCCAAGCCATGTGCTAAGCATATTATATGCAGTATCTCATTTAATCCACACAACAATCTCATCAAGAGTGGTCTATAAATATCCTCATTTTACAGATGAAGAAACAAAGATTCCAAGAGTTTAAATAATTTGCTTAATGTTGCACAGTAAGAAAAAGACTAAACAAAGATTGAGTCCTCATCATCTAACTCGGAAGCCCCTACTGTATACCAGTACACATTCTGCCTTTCTAAGCAAGTAGCATGCATAGCTCTAATCCGTACACCACCTTGCAAGGTAGGGCTGACAGCAGATGAGGAAATTAACACTCACAGACATTATGTAACACGAGGGAGGTCCCACAGCTAGTAATTATACAAAAAGGTAAGCCACAGGGCGCAGAGTGTAAAGTCTCAGAGATTAACAGGCAAGATGATGAATACATGGAAAAAGCCACCAAAGCTTGGGACTCAAAGAGCCCTTAAAGATTCCCAGTTCATCACTTTCTTTTTGTACTTGAAGAACTAAGGCCCAGAGAAATTTCATATCTTGCCCAGGGCAACAGAGCCAGTAGTGGCAGAGGTACAATGACACAAGTCTTTGTTAACCAGCACATCTTTCTAATACACAAGACTGCCTTTGATGAACTGCATTTGCAGGGCACCTGCTGAATACATTTGATATAGGAACTTTTTCCTGTCTTAATGGAATAGATCCAGCCTCTAGTACCTGTTTGTCTAAATACAGTCCCCTAATTTTCCCTACAGAAACAATCTCTTTCCTCCTGTGTTCAGCCTTGGGAGGGCTGGTAAATCCCCCTTCCCTGGACATGTGACTTCAGTCATAACGATTGGAATTTCTCTCCTGGGAATTTGTATTTTGTCTATGCTTTATTTTGATAATAAATCTCTGTTTTTCCCTAAGGAATTTGGAGTCAATTTCCATTGTTCACAACCTAAGAACCTGTAACACTTAAGGCCTTTTTCATTTGCAAGTGTTAGAAAACCCAAGCCAAATACACTTAAGCAACAACAACAACAAAAAAGGAAATGTAGCGTCTTAGATGAGGGATCTACAAACTATTGCTCTTGTGCCAAGCCTTCCCCACAACTGCCTGCCTTTGTAAATAGTTTTATTGGAACACAACTAAGCCCATTGGTTATGTATCGCCTATGGCTTTTGTACTCCAATCGTAGAGACCAGCAGCTGTGATAGAAATGATATGACCCACAAAGCCTAAAGCCCTTACTATGCCCGTTTGCCAATCCCTGACTTAGGTAGATTAAAAGTCAGGTGCCGCTAGATCAAGGAACTCAGATGACATTTCTAAACCCCGATCCGTCCATCTCTTGGCTTCTGTCTGCTTTCTTCCTCATGTTAGCTCAATTCTCAGGCTCTTCCCTGTGGTAGCAAGATGACTGCAACAACTCCAAACTACATCTTCTCAGCTTCATCCCCTCCACCAGCAAATAAAAGTCTTAGGCCAGGCCCTCACTAGTCCGAATCAGCCTTTCACTGTGGTCCCCGGGATGAGACTTGCTGATTGCTTTAAGCCCATCAGGATTAACTGCAGGAGCTGAGAGTGCTTGCTTCTGCTCCTAAATTTCCTTTATCCCCTTTATTTCATACAATGCCTACTCAGGAGTTAATAATCCATTTTATTCCCAATCAGGAGAGAAAGAAGTGATGACTATTCATGGCTTCTATTATCAAAGAAAGCCATGATATGTGATTTAGTATTAGGACCTTTCTAGTAAAAAATCGAGAAAAGTCAAGGAAATCAGTTCTCATCAGGCCAAGCTCTCATGAACAGCTTCCTTTGTTATGTTTAAGCCTCTGACATTTGCTACATAATTGAAACCTTCTTTTTGGCCTTTCCCTCCCATTTCCCTTCTCTCTCACCTGTCCTGTGACCTACCTTACTCTCAATTTCTCTTCACTTTTCCAGATATCCAGGATCCTTCCTTGGCTATACTCCATGGTTGCTCAAATCGCCATCTCCCTACACTACCTAACCTTTCCCCTGAAATCCTACCCTAGCACAAATTTGTGCACTCCAAAATTTCCTCCTTTTCTTTTCTGCACCAACCACTCTCACTTTTAGTTAGATGCTAGACAAGCAAATAGATTAAACTGAATTACATCAAGATGTCCACCGTGATTCATAGCTAACAGTAGCTCCACATATCCATTCCTCTCAGGTGTGTTGAAAATGAGCCCAGACGAACACCAACTGGCAGGACTTCACAGATTCACCAAGTTTCAGGGTTGGAAGGAAATTAACCAATGAATCCAATGGTTCTCAACTAGTAGATATTAGTGGGAAGTGTTACAAGCAATATGGTATAAATAGTACTAAATAATTTACTTAAATTATTGATTTAAAAAAGTAAAGCAAAGATAGATAAATGGAACTCCAGTCAGGCACTTAACAATGGAGACATATCCTGAGAAATGTGTTGTTAGGTCATTTCGTCATTGTGCAAACATCACAGAATGGACTTGATACAAACCTAGATGGGACAGCCTTTGCCACCCCTGGGCTATATGGTATATATCGCTCCTAGGCTACAAACGTGTATAGCATATTACTGTACTGAGTACTGTGGGCAATTCTAACACAATGGTAAATATTTGCATATCTAAACACAGAAAAGGTACAGTAAAAATATGGCATTATAATCTTACAGGACAACCATCACATATGCAGTCATTGACCAAAAATGTTATGATGTGGTATATGACTGTATATTAAAATTAGAGACCTCTGTTCATCAGAAAACACCCATAGCAGCTAAATTCTCATATCTAGACTATATAAATAACTTCCACAAACCTATAAGAAAACTTGACATTTGAACAGGTACTTCACAGAAGTGTCAGGATATTCAGGTAGCTAAGAAGCATATGAAAAAACGCACACACGCATTAACCCACTGGGAATATGCCAATTAAAACCACCAGGAACCAGAATGATGAACAACTGGAACTCACATCACACTGCTCATGGAAATGCAAATAGGTATAGCCATTTTGGAAAACTGCTTAGTGTCTACTAAGCTGTTTAGTACTTGCTGAACATGGACAATCTAAAGCTGAACCAACAATTCTACTCCTAGGCATATTATGGAACTAGTCAAATAACTCTGGACATAAACTCAACTTATGGGGAGTTGCAATTTAAAGTCTGTAGGAAAAGTGACAAATCTCAAAAAGACCTTGAACCTTCCTTAAATTGCCCATAAAATACAGTATATAGACACACTATCTCTACCATTTAGTGCATGCTCAACAGTTTACACAGCAAAATTCATTTGATCCTCACAATTCTACAAGATAGGTTCTACGAACCCAATAGTACAAATGGGCTCAGAGAAGCAGAACAACTAGCCCAAGATCACACAGCTAAATTGAGAGAGAACTGGGGTTTAAGCCTGACCTCAGTCAGTGTTCACACGCTTGTCCATTCTGTACTACCTCTCCAGCTGGTTGCCCTCATTAAGGCAGACAAGCCCTGTAAAGGTGGAGAGGAGAGAAGAGTGTTCAAAGCTTCCCTGTGCTCCGACTTCCCATGGCCCTAGTTTCTTTTTTTTTTTTTTTTTTTTTTTTTTTTTTGAGGCGGAGTCTCGCTCTGTCGCCCGGACTGGAGTGCAGTGGCCAGATCTCAGCTCACTGCAAGCTCCGCCTCCCGGGTTCACGCCATTCTCCTGCCTCAGCCTCCCGAGTAGCTGGGACTACAGGCGCCCGCCACCTCGCCCGGCTAGTTTTTGTATTTTTAGTAGAGACGGGGTTTCACCGTGTTAGCCAGGATGGTGTCGATCTCCTGACCTCGTGATCCGCCCGTCTCGGCCTCCCAAAGTGCTGGGATTACAGGCTTGAGCCACCGCGCCCGGCCCCATGGCCCTATTTCATTCATCAACCCAGATGCTAGCCTTTTCCGGAAAGTATTGGTTCGGGTTCTCCACTTCTCCAGTTTCCCATTCAGAGCCTTAGTCTAAACTAGGAGTGAAGCCACCTTTGTATACATTATAACTGAGGAAATTATGCAGTGAAAAAGATTAGACCTAATTGACTCCATCTTGCTTCCAACCTTTAAGCTGTCCTTGTTCATTCCTAGGCATAAGCTGAATTAACCTTAGGAAGGAATTTAGTTTACAGTTTGCCTCTGAAACAAAACCGATAGTAATCCTTTCCCAAAAAGACCCCCTTCTTGCCTGGGGACCAGTCTGCCTTTGTAGGACTAACAAATTAGCTACCGAATTAGAAATTATGTTTTAGGGGTCATGCAGCCTCTGGCTGCCAGAGTCTGACCCTTCCCAAATTGCTCCTGGGGATAACATCAGTATTATAAAACCTAAGATCAGTGCTTGAGATATTTTGCAGACCCTGCACTGGATGGATTAGCTGACACCGCCCAGACCGGTAATCTGGCTCAACCAGTCCTGTGATCCCACCCAGGAACAGAAGACAGCAAGAAAATCTCATTTCAACCCCCTCTATGCTTCCATTTCCAACCTGACCAATCAGCACTTCCCACTTCTCAAGCCCCTACCTGTCAAATTCTCTTTAAAAACTCCCATCCCCAAATGCTCAGGGAGACTGATTTGAGTGATAATAAAACTCTGGTCTCCTCCTACACAGCTGATTCTGCATGATTTACTCTTTCTCCATTGCAATTCCCCTGTCTTGATAAATCAGCTCTGTCTAGGCAGTGGGCAAGGTGAACCCATCAGATGGTTACAGGAGGAGCTGACAAACCACAGCCATGTCCAGCAGATCACCTGTTTTCTATAAAGTTTTATTGGAACACAGCCAGACCCATTTGTATCCTTTATTGCTGCTTTTGCCCTATAATGGCAGTGTTGAGTAACTGCAACACAGACCATATGGCCCTTGGTGCCTAAATTATTTTCTATCTGGACTTTGATAAAAAAGTTTGCTGATTCCTGTACTACACTAATAAACTTCCCCTTAGTCAATCCCCTATAACGGCCAGGAGGAGGTGGATTTTGTCATGTCCTGGTCCTGATAAGCCTCCTGGTCACCCAGGCTCCATCTTCATGAAGAGACATCTGGAGGCTCTTAGTTCAGAAGAATTCCGAGGGGCTCCAAAGCTGTTTTCTGCTCCTAACAGGCCCACCCACTTCTTAGGTAGCTAATCCTAGAAGGGCTTGTTTCAGGCAAGGCAACTACACTCATCTGTGTGAACTGCGTTTATGTCTAATTATCACACAGCACAATATTGATTTTGCATATCCTTTACAACATCACATTAAATTTGCGGCAAGCTTTATTTGATCTCAACACTAAAGTCTGCTCATGCATATTCCACTTCATAACTAGTTGCTTGTGGAATATGGCCAATTGCTCACAGTTTATACAAAATCAAAGGGAACACTGGTCAGGAGTATTGAACTATTCTCTCATACTCCAGATTAATTCTAATGTGCAGCCGATGAAAGGGTATTACTACAAAGCTAACAGCCCAAAAAGAAGTTCAGATTTTCAAATGAAATATCAAGAGACAATTATTAGTAAGTTTATGGACTGTGTAGTGATTTAATACTTCTAAAGCCAAAGCTATCAGCTTAATTTAAATAACTGCTGCCTTGACTAAAGCCTTCAGCAAAAAAACATTGGGATTTCCTAAATACATCTAGACTTTGCAAATGTGAGTTTTATACCAGGAAAGGAGGCAAATATGCTTTCTTATCCTAATAGTTCAATTAAAAGCATATGCTTTTAATAATAATAGCTAAGCTTTCCTAAATTCTTACATTGGACTAGACTCTGTTTTTGCATGCATTATCTCATTTCATCTCCCCAACAGCCATAAATAAGTACGATTACGATCCCCATTTTACAATGGAGGAGACTAATGTGTAGTAATTAAGTAACTTGCAAAAGTTCGTAGTGCCGTCTAGATAGCCCTGTTCACTCCTTTGTGCCCTATAGTCCTTATACAAACATCATAAAAAGTTGTCAAGTCAATGTCCATTTTCTACTGTGAGAAATCCAATTTAGATGAAGGATTCTGCTATATATTTACAGAAAAAGCATACACGGAGATGCTATTAGACACCAGGTACTGTTCTATGTTTTGCAGTCATGATTTCACTTCTTGCTAGCAACCCCCGCAGTCCTTGCATTATCTTCATTTTTCAGCTGACTGACCTGAGACTCGGAGAGGTGAAATAACTCGCCCAAGGTCACATAGATAGTAAATAACAGAGCAGGCACTTAATTGGGGAATGGACATTTGGATGTCTGCAAAGTGCTTTGAGACCCCTTAACGAAAGCGCCGTCTTCATACATCAATGAATCTAGTTGAAGATGTTGGGCTGAGATGTGTATGATAGAGTAAAATTGTGGGTCAGAGCTGGGGCAGAGCTAAACAGCTCTGCTTACTAAAAAGAGTAAGGAATTTGAAGTTCCCCAGAGGCAGAGAAAAAACAACACTGGAGGCCGCTGTGGGGCAAAGGGCATCAAGGGGAACCCTTAAAACGTAGCCAAGTGGGACTTTGGAGAGAAGAAGTCCTGAAAGATGTGAAAGTGGTTTGCAGGAATGTGCAGGTGCGTGTGCGTGCGCGTTGAAGTATGTGCAATATACATCCCCTCACCCCCTCCTCAGACCTCACCAGCTTATTGTGAGCCAAGTCCACTTTACTCTCTGATGTGTGGGGAGATTCTTTTCGGATAACAACCCTAGCTGTGGGCTGTTGCAAGGCAAAAACAGAGATTGCTCATGTGGGTACAGGAGCCCAAGCCCAAGGGACCAGCTGACCTCCCATCCAAGTTACGTAAATAATTTACAGGGAACTTATTTCAGTTCCTTCTTGCCAACCACATGATTCAATTGAATTAGGTCCTCTTTAGTACCAGGTACTAAACAAATAAACGAAAGGACTCATTACAGGCTATTTGAGACTAAGTTTCTACACTGCTCACTATGAAACAGGTACCTTACCCATGTTAATTATTTAACCCTCACAATCCTATGAAGTAGAGATATTGTAACAACCATTTTACATCAGAGAAATTGAAGCACATGGAAGTTAAATAACTAGGTCAAAACCACACAGCTGTTAATAACAGCACAGCTGGGACTTGAATTCAGGCAGTGTGGCTTCAGAGCCCATAATCTGAACCACTACACCAAACTGCCCAGTACATGCTGCCTCGAGTGTAGTGGACTGAGGAGAAATCAGCAATGGCAGTAATTGCAGTGCATTCTAACCTCCCACCTCTGGTTCCCAAATTGACCATGGGCAAGTCTATTTAGTATTCTTCCTCAAGGTAGATTGAACTGGCAATGCAGATAAGGTCAATCATGCTGTTAAAACTACAGGTTGGCTGCTTTTGGAACCTCATTTTGAGGTGCTTGGCTTTTTCATACAGGAAAAGATATTGGGAATGAACTTGGACTCATAAGCCAGATGTCCAGTCCCAGATCCCTCCATTCTTAGAGCATCTCTGCCCCACTCCCCATTACATCTGTCATTGGCTCACCTGCTGCTTCAAAAGGAGACAGCATTTGGCTACCCAACAAAGCAAAGTGTCTCCAGCCAGAATGCAGGGACTAGGACAAAAACCATCTTTGATATATCAAACATTTTTAAAACTTGAAACACACATAACTCTTTGAGCCCCGAATATTGGTATAGCTTAAAACTTCTTCCTCAAGGCAGGATGAAACATGTAATAATATAAAGGGTAGGAAATCCCCAATAGCATGGCTGATACCTGCTTTTTTCTCACCCCAACCAAGATTAAATCATCAAGAAGGAAACTTTAGGTACATTTCTTGACCAATGTGTAATCTGGTTTTCTTTCTGTGAGGCAGAAGACTGAGAACTAACAATTTGGTGCTGTTGAAGGTGGCGGTGAGGAGGTTCCTATTAGAAGAACTATTAACTTTTAGAGTTACAATGGCATTAAGCCATTTGCTTTGCAATTACACAGGGAATAAACATTGATAGGATGTTCTGTGAACACAGCTGCACACCGACATCTGGCATTGCTTCTGGAATCCTAGAGGATACATCTGTCAGTAAAGTGGCTCCTCTGGAGACCCCCATGCTCAGCCCTTGGAAGCTAGAATGGAAATGCAGCTGCTATATCACACAGCAAAGACAGAAAAGGGCAGGTTGCCCTGCCCAGGCTGAAAAACCATAGACTTGGTTCTACCTCAAGTAGAGGTGTCAGGGTCTGTGCTCCTCACCACAAAGATGACTCGAATTCATAAAAACAAACACTAAAAGCTATTGAGCAACTACAATGGGCCAGAGACTGTGCTGTGCACTCTGTATGTTATACTTCATAATAGTGAGGTGGGTAATAGCAGTATTCCTGTTTTACAAGGGAAGACAGAGGCTCAGAGAGGATGAAATAGGTACCTAAGCCTGCGTATTTAGCAAGTGGCAGAGCCAGGACTTGAACATTGGTTTATTCTGATGGAGGAGACCATGCTCTTATCCATCACCGTACACCACCTCTCAAGTGAGTGGCAATGAACAGCTGATCCAACAGATCATACAACACTGGCTCAGCCCTTAGCAGGCATACTTCCCAAGCACCAACTTGGTGTAAAGCACACCTGCTGAGTGAAATGTAGACAGCACAGCAGTGCTGTGTTTAGCAGATGGAGATGGTAATCTCTACCTTCAGAGTACACAACACCTGTTCTCTCATTTGTACTTTTCCATCTTTTCTTCCCCAACAATTTTTCCCTTTCCCAAAGTCATGGTAAGACACTCAGATGACTCACTCTGAGGAAAAAAGCAAGTATTTTAATCTTCCCCCTTTGAGTCTTTCTCTAGATATCTAGGTATATACCAGCAATATATTTATGTGCTTTTCAAAAAATGGTATTCAGTAAAAACGCTCCCTCCCACCCAGGCCCCCATCTACCCTGTTCCTACTCCCAGGCCCTACCTATTCATATTTTCTTGTGATTCTTTCCAAACTTCATGCATATACAAGACACTACAAATACGTTATCTCCTCTCACTCCTTCCCATTTTACTGGCACTTTTTTTCATGTGAATATTCAGGGGGGCATCTTCATTCTCTTTTATAGCTACATAGAGTTATATTGTATGGATTTACCACAATGTATTAATATTTAACCTTTCCCATATTAACAAACATTCTGATGGTCTCCAAGCTTTTGTTATTCATAAGTTGATAGTTTGAATTCCTTGAATCTATACCTCAGTTGGCTAGAGCTCAGAGAGGAGAAAGATAGATAGACATCCAAAATTCCAACACTATTCACCACTAAAAGCTCTGAGTAAAAAAGCAAAACATTCAGCAAAAGCCCCTGTGTGAAAAGATCTTACTATGCCAGGAGAGACTGCCCTATCTACCTTTTTCCAAAGATCTCCTCAGCCCAGAAAAAAAAAGTGACATCTTGAACTAGGTAACCCATACATAGAGCATTAGTGCTTCATGTCTTAGAGTCTTCATAAAAGTAATAAACCTCCCCGATTTTTTTACTATAACTTCAGATGGTTTGTTAAGATAATATAAAATTCAACCCAGCATAGCCTACCAACTCAAGAGGGGTCCAAGAAAGGAGGCCTTTGCTTCTTTGGCTGGGCCCATTAGAAGCCAAGCAATAGCCCTCTCCACCAAGACATTTGCTCCCCCGGCTCTGCCCCAGCCAAGCCAGAGATGCTTGCCTGAAGTTGTGAAAATGTCGCATTGGTGCTAGATATGTCACCAAGAGGTGGTATTTCTTCTTCTACCTCTTTAAGGTTTTCACTAAAAACTGCTATGCCAAGCAGCCACACCTTAGAATGGGATTAGCACTGCATAATACGAGAATTAAGAAACTTTGAATACCCTTGACATCCTTTCCTTCCCTAAACTCAATTGCTGCATTCTCAAGCTCTTCCTCCCTCCCGTTCTCCCCGTAATTGATTCTATGGGGTGCATTATGCTCATGCACATGGAAGGTCAGAAAATTCAGGATTGATGTTCCTGGGAACATTCTTTTTTTTTTTTTTGAGACGGAGTCTGTGTCACCAGGTGGAGTGCAGTGACATGATCTCGGCTCACTGCAACCTCTGACTCCTTGGTTCCAGCGATTCTCTTGCCTCAGTCTCCCGAATAACTGGGATTACAAGCACTCGCCACCATGCCCAGCTAATTTTTGTATTTTTAGTAGAGACGGGGCTTCACCATGTTAGCCAGGATGGTCTCAATCTTCTGACCTCGTGATCTGCCCTCCTCGGCCTCCCAAAGTGCTGGGATTACGGGTGTAAACCACCCTGCCCGGCCCCTGGCAACATTCCCAACCAGTGACTAAGGAAGTTGCTGTATAAATACTGCAAGTCCTTTTCCTCTTGGGTGGGAGAACTCTGGGATGCATGTTTCATGCTGGTTCTGGGAATCCCCGGTAGGATTTAGCTTCAGTCACCCACATGGGTAATTTTCTTGACAATTCATCTTTTATTGGCTACTTTCCCTTGCCCACCTAACATCCTTACTTGTGTAACAGTGTTCCCCTCACCTTCCAAAGAAATTACTTGCACTAGTATCCTTATCTCAGGGTCTGCTCCTAAGTGAATTCAAACTAAGAGGCTCTACTTCGCCCTTGTTGAATGCTCTCTGGGTAGACTCTAATGGGCTCATTCTTATTAAAGTGTAAACAGCTCTTAATGATCAGGGGAGTGAGTTTCAAAGCAGAAATAGGCCGGGCGCGGTGGCTCAAGCCTGTAATCCCAGCACTTTGGGAGGCCGAGACGGGCGGATCACGAGGTCAGGAGATCGAGACCATCCTGGCTAACATGGTGAAACCCGGTCTCTACTAAAATATACAAAAAACTAGCCGGGTGAGGTGGCGGGCACCTGTAGTCCCAGCTACTCAGGAGGCTGAGGCAGGAGAATGGCGTGAACCCGGGAGGTGGAGCTTGCAGTGAGCTGAGATCCGGCCACTGCACTCCAGCCTGGGCAACAGAGCGAGACTCCGTCTCAAAAAAAAAAAAAAAAAAAAAAGCAGAAATATACTTAAGGCAGTAGTTCTAAAGCAGTGGGCTGGACACATGGGAGTTCTTGACGGGCTTGCTGCCAAGTTTTGATCTAACGGTAAAATCTATTTTTGCAACAACTGATAGTACTTATTGTTATTCCCTGTCAGACAGAGTTGTGAACTGAGAATACCCCTGGGGACAGAGTAAATTAGGGTACCATTTGCAACACATATGAGTAAAGAAGCTCAGCATTATGTCAAGCCACGGAATGATGTTGTGTTCTTTTGAGAGGACACAACAGGCTTCCAGGTCAAGATGGCAAATTGCTCTGCTCTAATAGTGACATGGAGTCAAAGAATTGCCACCTAACTAACGGGATAATCATGGGTGATACACAGACACTTTGAGACATCATAGAACTGTAGAAGTGACTGTGTTGTCATTATAGTGGACTTTTTGAATATAGTTGAGTCTCTTCATCCCTTTAATCTTAGAAGTGTGCCAAACACACACACACAAAATCTCTAATGGTGGCTTTCAGATTACAGCCAGTGAGAGGGAACTGGGAGAAACAGATGACAAGGAAACATTTTTGGAGACTTTGAAATCATATACCACCACCACCACCATCATCCCCACTACCACCACCAACATCATCCTCACTACCACCACCCATCATCCTCACTACCAACACCCATCATCCTCACTACCAACACCCATCATCCTCACTACCAACACCACCCATCATCCCTACTACCACCACCACCATCATCCCACTACCACCACCACCATCATCCTCACTACCACCACCCATCATCCTCACTACCACCACCCATCATCCTCACTACCAACACCCATCATCCTCACTACCAACACCATCCATCATCCCCACTACCACCACCACGCATCATCCTCACTACTACCACCCATCATCCCCACTACCGCCACCAGCATCATCCTCACTACCACGACCATCACCATCCTCACTACCACCACCATCATCCCCACTACCACCAGCACCATCATCCCCACTACCACCACCATCATCCCCACTACCACCACCACCATCACCACTACCACCACCACCATCATCCCCACTACCACCACCACCCAACATCTCCACTAACACAACCACCATCATCCCCATTACCACCACTACCCATCATCCCCACTACCACGATCACCATCATCCCCACTACCACCACCCATCATTCCCACTACCACTACCACCCATCATCCTCACTACCACCACCACCATCATCCTCACTACCACCACCCATCATCCCCACTACCACCACCATTCACATTTGTAGAGTGTTTGCGCCATATCAGTTATTTTCAAATGAGGCTGCAAGCAACTCTAAGGGCTCTGAGAAGGAACCTGGGAGGTTCCGCCAACAGTAAAAGACTTGGTTCCAAAATAAGGAATGTTGAAACTAACTGTGATATTCAGTTCTCAGGTTTACTTGTTGATTTTACTTGAAAAAAATCCTATCACTAAATGTACAGTTTGAAAACCATAGATAAGCCTGGTCATTTTATTCTTAAAACTACCCCTAACTTGCAGGTGAGGAAAGTAAAGTAGAGAGAAATTAAATGACATGCCTGAAGCCACAGACTAGACGTGAGCTAAACTGTAGTACACAGCTGTGGTCCCAAAGCCTCACCACGTCCAGTGCTCTTTCTTCTATATTATACTACATTTGAGTATTGATGATGAAACACATGGTTTAGTAATTTCTTGGCCTTGACGCTTGTTTCGGTGAGAATAGGTCAGAAAACAGTTTATAGAAAGTTCTTAGAATTTAGCCTGCTCCAAGAAACTCACCAAAACAACTCCAAGTCATTCCCTCCCTGAGCCATACCTAACACTTGTTATTCCAGGAGCTGCTTCAATGAGATATATTCTCACAGCTTGTCTAATGTGTCTACACTGTCCATACACTTTGCTGAATGCCCTCAAATTTCACCTGTATCAATCTACTATTGCTGCAATACTGCTGCAAGATAAAAACTTTGTGACTGAGGAAAATAAGACTTTTTTTTTCTCACTTACAGATCTGTAGGTTGACTAGGGCAATTCTGCCTTAGTTCAGTTTTGTGTC
Source organism: Rhinopithecus roxellana (assembly GCF_007565055.1). Taxonomy (NCBI): domain Eukaryota; kingdom Metazoa; phylum Chordata; class Mammalia; order Primates; family Cercopithecidae; genus Rhinopithecus; species Rhinopithecus roxellana. The sequence continues at coordinate 108,070,131 of NC_044563.1, forward strand.
TGTTCCATGTGACTAATTCTGGATCACAGGGAGAAAGGGCAGTGGCTACCCAAGTTATGCTCTTCTTTTGGCTGTCAGAACAGCAGAAGGCCAAGCCAAACAGTGCAAGTATTGTTTAGAGCCTCTAATAGAGTCACATCTGATCACACTACGTTGACCAGAACAAGTCAATGCCCAAGCCCAGAGTCAGTGACTCAGGAAGTGTACTGTGTCCCAAGGTGGAAGGGAAGTGAGTGAAGATTTACTGAACAATACCTCAATCTATCACGTCAGCTAAAAATGTGATTCCCATGAAGGGAGGTCAAACAGGTCTTTCCAAAGTCCTCTAAATCTAAAATGCAATACTATTAATCAAGTTAGTCCTGTAAGCTGCCAGGAGGAGACCATCCCAAAGGGACCTTTCCTGAGGGACCCGGGGGAATGTGTAATGGCACTCTTCCAGGCTAGAGACAGCAAGGTAGAAATTATCTAGTGGAGACTGTGGCATTTCAAAAACCAACTACTTCACTTCTCAAAACCTGCCCCAAACCAAACTTTCAAATCTTCTTTAGAGGATGGGTCCTGAAGACAGAGAGAAAGAGCAGATGTGGGTGACTTATACTCTCCATCCTCCAAAATCAATTTCTAGCAATGGAAGTCTTGGCAAAGATACAGAACAGCACAGCAGCTAAAAACAGGCTACTGAGTTTCACAATTGCGTGTCTGAGTCTCTACCAATGCTGGACACATTGGTTCTTCCTTCCAACTCCACAGCATCCATTTCCCCTCTTTCTTCCTAATAAAATCCCAGTTCTTCTCAGGAAACATTCCTCCTCAGGGGACAATGACCCACCTCCAGCACAAACCCCAGGGATAGACCTAGAGGGAATTCCATTCACTTTGCCAGTGATTGGTTCCCAAGTAGGTAAGTGACCTAGATTGGGCCAATGAGACACACAGTGTGCCTGTGGGGGAAAGTCTGCTGGAAGGAAGGGAAAGGGATTTCAGGAAAAAGTTTCCTCATTCCAAGGAGAAAACCCTAGGAAGAAACTGTCCCTCTCTTCTTCCCCTGGACGTAGCAAAGGGAAATGTGGGGGGTACTTTTATTTTTTCAACATTACACAATTATTACATGTTCTTTTCTAGCACTGTGAGAAAATAGAGATAAGCAATACAAGAAAAGGAAGAAGAAGTTCACACCTGATCCCATCGCCCAAAGAAATCACTGTGAACACTTGTGCGTATTCTTTCAGACTTTTTTCGTTGGTGGCCGCTTCGAGAAGGAAAGGAAAGAGGAAAAACTGGTATCCTCATGCACTACTTCCGGGAGGGTGCATTGGCTTGGTCTTCTGCTATTCTATATGTCATTGCTAGTGCCCTATTTCTGCCTGAGGGTATAAGCAACAGGAAGACGGCAGACCAGAGAGGTAGAAAGAAGAGGCACACTGAGGACATTGCTGAGCTGCCAAATCAACCTCCCCGAAGTTTGCCCTATGTCCTCACTTTTAAATGAGATAATAAAATATCCTTGTTGATACTTTTGACTTGAAGTTGAAGGCGTCTTAACAATATCTACCTCTGCCACTTCCTAGCAGTCTGCCTTTGAGTAAGCCGCTTACTTTCCTTAACTTCATTTTTGTGCCGGTACCTCTGTCATAGAATTGTGAGAAGTGAATGACAAGGCATATGAAGCATTTGCAAACTTGTTGTGTCTAGTGGCTGGTAAGGGGGGAATATCTCACAGTATGATTTTTATTACAGGGCTTTTTGGTGCCTTCTAGCAAGAAAGTACAGGTCTGGGAAAATAACTGCAGTTTCTGCACCTCCATGTTTAGGTTTGTCGCCCCCTGGCTGTTTCTTCTAGAAATTTACAACAAAAACCGTCACGATGGGAAGGGCTCGGGTCCTTTTTAGGGTGTGGCAATAAGGGTCTTCTGTAGTCATGACTACCAACCCTGTGAGTGGGTAGGAGCCTCAAGAAGAGACGTGGGGGGTGCTTTTATTTTTTAAACATTATACAACTATTCCATGTTCTTTTTTTTTAGAGAAAATAGAGATAAGCCATACAGGAAAAGGAAGTTCACACCTGATCCCATCACCCACTGAAATCACTGTGAACACTTGTGTATATTCTTTCAGACATTTTTGGTGGTGGTTGCTTTGAAAAGGAAAAGGAAAGAGAAAAAAACTGGTATCCTCATGCACTGCTTCTTGGAGGGTGCATTAGTAAAGCCTTTATTAGAAGGCAACTTTGCAAGATGATTAAAAAATAATAATAATGCACCTCCCCTTTTGCTCACCAATTCTGTTTCTAGAAATCCATCCCCTGGAAGCAATAACGAAGGTAGTAGGTACATAGATTCAAAGTGCCAGCACCCACTACTCACAAAGCAAAGACTTGGGACCAACCTAAATGTCCATCAATGATAGACTGGATTAAGAAAATGTGGCATATATACACCATGGAATACTATGCAGCTATAAGAAAGGAAGAGTTCATGTCCTTTGCAGGGACATGGATGAAGCTGGAAACCATCACGCTCAGCAAACTATCACAAGGACAGAAAACCAAACACTGCATGTTCTCACTCATAGGTGGGAACCGAACAATGAGATCACTTGGACACAGGGCAGGGAACATCACACACCAGGTCCTGTTGGGGGGTGGAGGTCTGGGGGAGGGATAGCATTAGGAAAAATACCTAATGTACACTATGAGTTGATGGGGGCAGCAAACCAACATGGCACATGTATACCTATGTATCAAACCTGCACATTGTGCACATGTACCCTAGAACTTAAAGTATAATAATAATAAAAATGGTACATATACATAATGGAGTACTATTCAGCCATAAAAAGAATGAGATCCTGTCATTTGCAAGGAGGTTCCTGGCTAAGTGACATAAGCTACGCCCAAAAAGACAAAGTGCCAGCACCTTTCTACACACCTTATGTAATTCAGTCAGTCCTCACAGCAATCTTACTTTATTTAATAACAGTTTTATTGAAATATAATTCATATACTAACAGTGCATTTAAACTGCTATAACAAAATGCCATAAACTGAATGGCTTATCAACAATAGAAATTTGTTTCTTACAGTTTTGGAGGCTGGGAAGTCTTAGATCAAAGCACTGGCAGATTCAGTGTCTATTGAGGGCCCACTTCTGGTTTATAGATGGTGCTTTCTTGCTGTGTCCTCACGGTGGAAGGCGTGAGGGGTCTCTCTCTAGCCTTCTAAGTAATGGCAATAATCTCATTCAGGAGGGCCCCACCCTTATGATCTAATCACCTCCAAAACATCATCACATTAGTAATTAGGTTTCAGTAGATGAATTTCAGGGGGACATAAACATTCAGACCATAGAACCTACCATACAATTCAACTATTTAAAATATACAATTCAATGGCTTTTAGTATATTCACAGATAGGTGCAACCATCACCACAGCAAATTTTAGAACGTTTTTATCATCCCAGAAAGGAAACTTCATACCCATTAACAATCACTCTCCATTTCCTCCCTTCCCACTCATCCCCAGCCCCTAAAACCACTTATCTACTTTCCGTCATTATACATTTGGTGATTCTGGACATTTCATATTAATGGAATTATGTAATATGTAGCTTTTTATGACTGGCTTCTTGTACTTAGCATAACGTTTCAAAGGTCATCCATGTTGGATCCTGTATCAGTACTTCATATCTTTTTAATGTGAAATAATATTCCTGTGTGTGAATATGTCCAATTTTGTTTATCTCTTCATTAGTTGATGAACAGTTGCGTTGTTTCCACCTTTTGGCTATTACGAATAATGCTGCTCTGAACATTTCTAAACGAACTTTTGTGGCAACATGTGTTTTTATTTCTCTTGAGTATATACCTATGAGTGGAATTGCTGGGTTAAATTGTAACTCTGTGTTAACCTTTTGGGGAACGCCCAGACTGTTTACAAAGCAGTTGCATCATTTTATATTCCCACCAGCAGCGCATGAGGGTTCCAATTTCTCCATGTCTTCACCCACACTTGTTATCTATTTTTAAAAATTATATCCATCCCAGTGAGTGTAAAGTGCGCCTCATCATGGTTTTCATTTGCTTTTCTCTGATGGCTAGAGGGAGATTATTATCATTACTTTCAATGTACAGATGAGGAAACTGAGGCACAGAGAGGGTAATTTATATATCATGACTTAGTAAGTGTCCAAAATTGTGGGTGTACAACAGTTCATGCAGAAGGAAGTTTGCTGTGACACTATTTGTGAAAAGAAAAATTAGAACTGTATGTTTACTAGCAGGGGTTTATCCCTGCAGAGAACCATTATGCAACTATCAAAGAATGAGGAAAGATCATTCATGCTGACACGGAATGAGCTCCAAGACATATTGTTAGTGAAAAAAGCCAGCCACAGAATCGTACGTACAGCACAAACCTGTTTGTGTTAATACATATCTGGATTGGAAGGCTCCTCACCAAACAGTTCACAATATCCCCTAAAACAAAAGCTCCATGAGAGCAGGGATTTTTGTCATTTGGCATATGGTGAATGGCTGTATTGCCAACCTTCAAACAACAGCACAGAATAACAGCTGAATCTGTTGTTAAATGAATAATTCCTTGAGACAGACGAATGGAAGGCAGGAATATATGTAGATGAACTCATTTTATTCTGCAGACCCATGTCCTCTATACATGAATTCATGTAGTAGTTATGTTATTTTTGACACAGAAAAAAATAGTAAGGAATTCTTGAGGCCTTTAGCAAGAAAAAGATGAGGTCCCCAGAGAGTTGGTATATAACTGAGGAATGGCCTCAGTCTCTTCTGAGGATGCTGTGAGGACCCTCCTGGGCCACAGTGTCCCTCATTTCAAGTGAGTGCAGCTCTCACCCAGCTGAGCTCCACCTCTTAGGGTTGAATTGGGGATGATTAGCTGGTGGAGCAGACACAGGCCTGCTCCTGCCCTGCTGGACATCCCACCCTGATCAATAAGCTACTCTTCCAGTTAACAGGAATCCAATGTTGGGATGTTAGCAGTGAATCCTGTTTTCACGCCTGAGAAGATCTTAAAAATCAATAAGCATTAGAGGGACGTGACCATGTATTGTTCGTTCTATTGTTTTTTCAATATTTGTTTAATTTTTCGTTGCGGTTAAGCCCTCTGAAGAGGCCCAAAGATCAATGGCTTCTTGTGAGGCACAGGCAGGTGCATATGTCACATCACTCAAGGCTAATGGCAGTTTAGGTAGTGGAGAGACAATTAGGGAAGGGACCAGGAGCTGTGGTTTGACTCTGTTTTGCCAGTCAAGTCAGGATAAAGGAATGATCTATATTTTACAACAGGTGCAGATTACAAAATTCAAACAGTGAAAATGGCAAGTTGCACCAAAAATAAAGATTAGCGGAAGCCAGGAAAGAGATACGTAGGTTGGGTGGACAACAGGCTGCTCCTAACAGTTGAAGGGGATGTTATGGGTCTGATAATGTCTTCTCGATTTTTTTTTTACGAGCAAGGTATCTCCACATTCTCTTACTCTAGCCCTTTTCTCATGCCAAGAAGGCACAGAGCTAGGTGTTCAGTGGGGTATGGATTGGGCATTGTCTTTGACTTCCCCTGACACAACTCTTCAAGAACCCAGTCCTATTGATTTCACTCCAAAGTAACTTTCTATTGCATCTATTTCTCTCCATCACCACTGTCATTGTTTTAGTTCAAGTCACCATCACTTTGAGTCTGGACGTGTACGGTTGCTTCCGAAGCTGTCTTCCTGTCTTGAGGAAGAGTCCTATTTCCCTCCACTTCCTTCTCCACACAGAGAGAGACTAAACTCGAGAGGCCTTGTGTTGCCTTGTCATTAGGGCAGCATGGGCTCTGGATGCCTGGCCTCGAATCCTGACTCCTCCAGATATGTGACGTTGAGCAGGTGACTTCACTCTTCTGTGCCTTGGCTGGCTTCTCTCTTAAACAGGGGTGCTAATCTGCACATACTTGATAAAGGCACAGCGAGGATTAGGCGAACTCATATAGATGAAGTGCTTAAAACAGGGGCTGCCAGATCCTAGCAGGTGCACACACATGAGCCAGCATCTTTCTTTCTTATTTTCATTTTTATTTTGAGACAGAGTCTCACTCTGTTGCCCAGGCTGGAGTGCAGTGCACTGCAACCTCCACCTCACTGCAACCTCCACCTCCCAGGTTCAAGCAATTATTGTGCCTCAGCCTCCCAAGTAGCTGGGATTACAGGTGCCCGCCACTATGCCCAGCTAATTTTTTGTGTTTAGTAGAGATGGGGTTTCGCCATGTTGCCCAGGCTGGTCTCGAACTCCTGAGCTCATGTGATCTGCCTGCCTCAGCCTCCCACAGTGCTAGGATTACAGGCCTGAGCCACTGTACCCGGCTGAGCCAGCATCTTTCTGAAATGCAGTCCCCTAGTTATGCTGTGGTTGGGACAAAGTCCAAACTCCCCCATACTCCTTATAAGACTCTGTAGGACCTGCCTACCTTTCTCTTCCCATCTCTTAGTGACTCTGCTTCACATTTGGCACTCACGTTAAATGTCTTTTTGTTCCTCTAGCAAGACAGGTCAGCAGGCCTACACACAGGCTGTTCCCTCTCTGCCTCGTACATTCTCCCCAAAATTCTTCCCCATCCCCACTTCAAGGATCATTCTTCCTCAGGTCTTAGGTGCTGTTTTCTTTAGAAGCATCCCTCATGCATCGAATTCTGATTAGGGGCCCTTCATTGTGTTCCTATGGTACCCTTACCTCCCATCAATGGGCTTGCTATTTTGTATCTTCCAGTTTTTACTATAAAATATTTCACACAGAAAAGCCAAAAGCCAAAAGCATGGTGCAATAATAGTACAGTAAACTCCCATATACTTCCAACCATTGGTAACATTTTGCCATATTTGCTCATTCTCTCTCTTTCTGTCTCTCCTTCTCTCTCTCTGTACTTATTTATTTTGTTTCCAAGTAAATTACAGACACCATGACATTTCACTCCTAAATATTCCAGCTTGTATCTCCCCAAAAGAAAAAAAGATGAGGGGGTATTCTCCCACCTAAAACACAATACTTCCATCACACCTTAAAAAATTAATAATTCTCTAATATTACTGAATGCTTGGTCTACATTCAAATTTTCCCAGTCATTTTCCAATTCCCTCTTAGGGTCTTCCTGCTCCATTGCATTTAATTGCTCCTTCATTGGCCCAAGGGCTCTGTGAGGAATGGAAGGTGTCCCCTCTGCTCTCATCTCCCAGCACACAGCTCAGGGCAGCCCCTCCGTATATTTATTGAAAGAAAGGACAACCCTCCAACCCCCCATGCCCCACTTCCTCCAGCTGGGAAGGGTCCTCGGCCCCCTACACACACACTGACCCGTCATGGCATAGCATCCCTTCTGTGGTTCAAGTCGGAAACCTGAAAGACATTCTAGACTGACCCCTCCCTTAGGTGGCTGCCACTCTCTCCAGCTTAACCCCTCCCAGGGCTTCGGTTCTGCCTTTCACCTTCCCTCACCCCTCTCCCTGAGCCTTGACACCTCTGATGCTCAAGTGTGTCCTCACCTTGCATCAGAGTTCCCTCTAAAAGACAAACCCACTCTGGTCACAACTCTGCTTCAAACCCTTCTGTGGCTCTCCCAGGGCCCAACGTGCCCACCAAGTTCCAATCCGGCAGCTCCTCTACCTTCTTCCTCCTCCCTCTTCTGACCCCTGCCCTCCCTTGACCCCTGGCCTGTGCTTGAGCATCTCAAAAACATCCATAGGTCTCCAAGCACACCATGCTTTTCCATGCCTCCATGCCCTCTCCCTGAACCACCCGCCTCCAGTGCTTTACCTTCCTCTGAGAACTGGAGAGAAGCTCAGACATCATTTTTCCCAGGGCCCATTCAATGACCTGCCCTTTCCTGGCAGAGAGCCCACAAAAGCCTTGGGCACAATAAATGTTCGTTAAATAATTGCTGAGTGGGTGAACAGAAAATATCGTCCTCTCCTTCCTCCCTGCATGGAGGCAGCTGCAGCTCCAGCCCATCCCAGGCCTGTGCCCTGGGCCCCAACTTCAGCCCAGCCAAACCCAGCCCAGCTCTGTGCGGCTGCCAGATGAACCTGACACAGCCTTGGCAGGCAGCCTCTGAACCACTGCCAGGCCCATATGTAGCTTTCCCTTTCCTAAGGAAGAATGGGCAACAACAGGCTTGGGTTTTTTTATTTGTGAAAAAAATAATTAAAAATCTAAACAAAAAAGAGGGTTTTTTTTTTTTTTTTAATAGCTTTATATTTGGAAATCCTCTTTAAGTAAAGTACCTCCTGGGAGCTAGAAGGAGAGATGATATGGCCCATTCTGCCTTGAATAAAATTCTCAGAATGCAGTATTGCTGATATAGTTTGAATGTTTGTCTCCTCCAAATCTCATGTTGAAATGGACATATTTGGGTCATGGGGGCAGATCCTTCATAAATGACTTGTTGCTGCCCTGATGATAATGGAGTAAGTTCTTACTCTGTAAGTTCACAAGAGAGCTGGTTGTTTAAAAAGAGCCTGGCACTGTCTTGCACCCTTTCTTGCCATGTGACATGCTCCCCACTCACCTTCCTCCATGAGTAAAAGCTCCCTGAGGCCACACCAAAAGCTGAGCAGATGCAAGTGCCATGCTTGTACAGCCTGCAGAAACGTGAGCCAAATAAATCTCTTTTCTTTAAAAATTACCCAGTCTCAGGTATTCCTTTACAGCAACACAAAACAAACTAACAGAATTGCCTTTATGCATTTCTACAACAACAAAAAAAGATATTTCACTTGAACTTCATTACTCTGCTGATTAAATTATACTGGGGCAGGGATGGAGGACTTTCAAGCAGCCAAAGAACTTTCCTGGTTACATAGAGGTCATCTCACAACATACCCAAGAAAGCTCTTGATACGCCTGTCACTCCTGTTGCCAGCCCCTGGATCACAAGTGATGCAAATGGAGATGAAGTGTGGTTTTTTTGTTTTGTTTTGTTTTGTTTTGTTTTACCTTTATATCTTTCTGCTGAGAAGAAAACGTTTTACCAGCACAGACCAAACTACTCCAGTAGGTAAAAGCTCTAAGAAGCCTAGATGATGAAGGTCCAGATAAGTAAATAATGAAGTGGGCTAAAGCTTGAATCTCTACTCCCCTCCCTGCACCCACTGAATAATCTCTTTTGGGTGAATTTGTTAACCTTTCTGAGCTCCAGATTCCTCTTCCACATGTAGAAGTACTCCTAGGGTTCTTGACGAAAGCTAAATGAGATGTTGTTTGTGTAGTGGGATGTAAAAATGACTATGGTCTCAGTTCGGGTAATGCCAAGGACAAAAGACATGTTTCCAAGTGAGCTGTGACACTGAGGCCATCAAGCAGGGATGACAAAATAAGTGGCATGAAGCTGGTTTCCCTCTTACCTGACCACCTCCAGCCCACAAAGAAGGTTGGCTGAGGAGAATAGTTGGTGGCATAGAGGAAGAATTTTGGAGACAGCCATAGGTGCACTCCAAGTCCCAATTGTCCGCTACCCATCCTCCAAGAGTGGCCTCCAAGACGCTGTGTCCCTGGAGGTTGACTGTCACTGACAGCTGATGTCTGAATCATGTCTGTGAATCCCAAAATACAAGAGAGATGGAGTGATCAGCTGGAGTGAGGAGAACGTGGTAGCTTTGGAGTCCCTGGGATAATGGAACTTGAGTATTTTCCATAAGCCAGAGAGGTACCGTGACCAACCTGTGGGATGTATAGGTCCTTCTGACAGGGACCACCAGGAGGAATGGAAATTTACCTTCAGAAAAAAGCTGACAGCACTTGTTGTGGCCTGAACTATCCTCCTCAAATTTATATGATGAAGCCCTAACCCCCAGGACCTCAGAATGTGACTGTATTTGGAAGTAGGACCTTTAAAAAATGTGATTAAGTTAAAATGAGGCCCTTAGGGTAGGCTTTAATCCACTCTGACTGGTGTCCTTATAAGAAGAGGACATTTGGACATGCCAAGAGGAAAGACCATGTGAGAACGCAGTGAGAAAGTGCCTTCCACAAGCCAAGGACAGAGACCTCAGGAGAAAACAAACCTGCCAACACCTTGATCTTGGACTTTTAGCCTCTAGATCTGTGAGAAAATTAAGTTCTGTTGTTTAAGCCAGGGGCCCACAACTCCTGGGCCATGGACCAGTACTGGTCTGTGGCCTGTTAGGAACCAGGCCACACAGCAGGGAGAGAGAGAGAGAGCAAAGCTTCATCCGTATTTACAGTTGCTCCCAATCATTCACATGACCACCTGAGCTCTGCCTCCTGTCAGATCAGCAGCAGCATTAGATTCTCATAGGAGCACGAACCCTAATGTGAACTGTGCATGTGAGGGATCTAGGTTGCATGCTCCTCATGAGAATCTAATGCCTGATGATCTGTCATTGTCTCCCATCACCCCCATATGGGACTGTCTAGTGCAGGAAAACAAGCTCAGGGCTCCCACTGATTCTACACTGTGGTGAACTGTATAATTATTTCATTATATATTATAATGTAATAATAATAGAAATAAGGTTCTCAATAAATGTAATGCACTTGAATCATCCTGAAACCATCCCCACCTTGGTCTGTGGGAAAAAGTGTCTTTTACAAAACTGGTCTCTGATATCAAAAAAACTGGGGACTGCTGGTTTAAGCCATTCAGTCTGTGATATTTTGTCATGGCAGCCCCAGCAAACTAATATGGCACTGCTTAGATGCCAGGGAACTAAGAAGGAGTCTTATTAGGTAACCAGCTTCAAGGGACTGGCAACTCAGAGATCCCCAAAGATGAGAAATAATGGTGCTCTCTGAACTATCCACAAAATTGTGCCGAGAGAAAGAACTAGGTTTACACACCCACCAGAACCTGCCAGTGAAATGCCAGCTTGCCATAGCATTAACCAAGTAAGCACTTCCAGCTCCTTTCCTGCCTCCTCTTTTCTCCCTTCACCCTGCCAGGAGTCAGAATCATCAGTAAGCCAGAGGAGAGAAGGATGGAAACTTAATGTGGGAAATGAGAAGCCATCCATAGACCCCCTTTCCAAGCTGCAGGACCCACTAGAGGAGGGAGAGAAGTCTCCACTGGAAACCAAATTCGAAGATCTGGCTGATTCCCTGGGACTGGACATCCCAATTGCTGAATGAGACTGTGCTGGAACTAAAAGTGACTTAAGAACTTTTGATTCCTGAAGGGGGCCCAGAAGAGTTGTGGACCTGCTTTAATTTTCATCCCAGGGCAAGGGAAGAGTGAGGACCCACTGAAAAAAATTAGGGACAATGATAGGCAAAAATAAAGTTTGCTTTCATAATATACCATGAGTCCTGCATATTTGACATATGTTCTCCTACACATGAGGCAACTTAGCCTGGTCTCTGGCCAAAAAAGAGATACCACTCATTGAGCAATTCTCATCCTTTCAAATTCCTTCACTGTCATCATTGAGCAATTCCATCTTCAAGCAAGACTAGTTGATGCCAATAGAAAAATCATTTAAAACAAACAAACAAACAAAAAAATCCTTAAGCTGTCAACTTGGGTGCAGATGTTCTATGAAGCCAGAAACTGAATGTCATCCTCTATACCCCATGACCTAGAGAAGCAGACTAACTCCAGACCAGCAGGGCTGGACAGGACTAAGATTCCCACAATACTTAACAGAAAACTGAGTTCAAATACAGGCTCTGCCATTTAACAACTGTGTGACCCCGGGTGAATGACTTAAATTCTCCATACTTCAATTTCCTCATCCATAAAATAGAGATCATAAAGTATCCATCTGATGAAATAGCTGCAAAACACTTAGAACGCTGCCTGGCACAGGGCAAACGACTCACAATACACATAGCTATCATTATACATCATTGCCTCTCAAAATGAAATCTTGTGATGACCTTGGTTTATTAGCACAACGTTGTGAAAAAAAAAAAAAAAAAAAAGCTTTACAAGGGGCATGATGATGAAAGGCGCAGATGAACCAGACTGCCCGAGTTTGAATGAAGCAAGAATCTGAGGCACGTTGCATAAGGGTTTGCTATCATTACTAATCATTCAGTGAGAGACATACAGTAATAGGTATACATATGCAATACATAGAGAAAGAGCTTAGTACTAGCAGCTATTATTAAGGCAACAGTCACCTCAATAAATCTACATGGGCCATGAAGACCCTGGTCACCCAGAGATATCAGAGGCACTGAACAGGGCCAGACAGAGGGCATTTTCCTAATTGGGAGGCTGCTGAACCTGACCTCTCTTTATTTAATAGCATATGATGGCTCTCAAGAAAATAGGATGTCTTGAAGCCAGAAACCCATCCTCCTTGGGCTGGATACTCAGCCATCCCCGGCAACCCCACTCCCTAGCCCCAACCTCTCATTGTCTCTCTCGTGTTACCTGATCTGGTTTCTTCTTCCAGGGCAGGTTCCACCTTGCTGGGGATAGGTGAAGGACCATGGCCTTCCAGCCTCCTATGAAGCGGATGTTCCAATGGACCCAGAGCTCTCTGGGCCTGGCTCGCCACTCACTCACCTGGGGCCTGAAGACTGACAGAGAAGCAGGCAGAAAATATGAAAAGCTGATACCCACTGCAGGAAATCATTGTTTAGCTGATTCCAGACGGAAAAAACAAGTGCAACATTGGAGAAAGGAGGGCAAAGTGTCATTCGGGGCCATTGTTACAGCCGCTGCTCTGTGTGGTGGGGAAACAAAGCAGGCCTGTGTGTGTGAGGACAATGCTGTTGTGTTACTGCTTCTGTGTTACTCCTGGGGACAGGAGGATGAGAAACAAGGCCACAATGTCTTCCCTGGTGGACTTCACTCATCATAGTAGTCAGGCCAATCAGAGCTGGGAGAGGCATTTTGGACATTCAGCCCATGGCATGATGTAATGGGGTCAGGGGACATGCCTTCAGGTGTGACCACCTGCCTATTTGTTAGTCTTCTATACATGAGAGATCACAAATGTCCCTCTCCTCTTCTCTTACTTGCTTTCAGAAACTCACCCTAAGCTAGAGCTGAAAAGAATGAGACATATCATTTCTCCAAACACAAATGTCATCTACTTCAACTCTTCAACTCCTAAATTTTGTTATGGGACATCTGGCCGGGACTAAACCCCAGCCACGCAGCACGTTAGCAGCAGTTAGCAAGATTAGATGAATGTTATGAAGCTTGCACCCACTGAATCCCCATAATGAACAAGACACTAGGTCATGAGCAACCTTGCAAAATGACCTCATTTGCTCCTGACTTCAAATTCTGGCTCTGCAACTATTACCCATGGACTGTGAGTAAGTGTTTTCTCTGGTGGTTAGTTTTCCCATCTGTAAACTAGGATCATGATTGGGTTCCTATGAGGATTAAAATGAATTAATATATGTAAAACTCTTAGGAACAGGGGCTGGCCCATAAAAGTGACCAAGAACCATAAATCACAAATCAGATGCCCACATTACACCTGAAACTTGCTTGCACTCACTCATCAGGAGATGGTATGCGGATGGCTGGAAAACCAGGATCCCAAGTGTCTGTATGTAGCCCTGCTACCTATTATGGCCTTAAGTTCACCCTGTTAGGTCCCTGAAGGAATTGAGCACTAATAAATATTCTCAAGTATGAGACAGGTGACAAATGTGTGAAGACGGCCCACTGTGATGCAACAGTGTATGGTGGGAACTGTGGAGATTTGGAAAGCTCACACCAGTCTTCAGGGGGCAGCCAGGACTCAGCCCTAGCCAACTGCAGCAACGCAGAAAGGGGGAAACAGCATAGTTGGGCCGGCAAATTTTTAAAGAAAAGCCAGAAGACTGGATTTTTATGTCAAGTTTTCCAATTTTGAAACATTGTGGACCACACACAACATTGTTAATGCAACATGAGCCCTAGTTCATGCAGTTTATAATGCCTGATCTGGACACAGACAGCATTTCCAAGCCAGTGCAACTCTGCTGACACTCAGAGCTTTTGTCCCCAATTTGTGCTATGGTCTGAGTGTATGCATCCCCCACAAATTCCGATGTTGAAATCTTCACCCCCAGGTGATGGTAGTGGGAGGTGGGACCTATGGGGGGTGATTAGGTCATGAGGGTGGAGCCCTCATGAATGGGATTAGTGCCCTTATAAAAGAGGCAGAAAGAGAGCTCCCTTCCTCACTGCCACCATTTGAGGACACAGTGAGAAGACACCATCTATGAACCAGGAAACTGTCATCATCAAACACAGAATCTGCCAGTGTCGTGGTCTTGGACTTCCCAGACTCCAGAACTATAAGCAACACATTTCTGTTGTTGATAAGGCACCCCATTTGTGGTATTTTGTTATATTAGCCCATATGGACTAAGACGCCTGGTGAGCTGATCGGGCCATTTCAAAGCCACTCTTTGACCTACAGTAGGGGGGCGTAAAGCTAAAAAGATTGATCAGTCCTTTCACCCTGCAACCCACCTTCATCTCTGGACTGAGACAAGGGTGAGGAAAAGGGAAACTAGGGAAATAACAGGAGGGTGGCAACGGCTCTCCTTAAAGGACTACAGGACCCTTGACCTAATCCACCTCCCGCAGGCATTCCTCTGACAAAGAAGGGAGCCAGGACTTAGTAGTGAAACCAAACGGGAGAATAGGAGTTTATTTAAGCTCCCATAACCTTCATCAGTTACCTCAAATGAACCCAAGTAGTGTAAGTGACAAAATGTGTTTGCTATGCAAATGCAACTTCAAAACAAGACTGCTCACAGTGAGATAACACTTCATACCCACTAACATTGCTATAATCAAAAAGACAGAGCCAGTGACAAAATGTGTTTGCTATACCAATGCAACTTCAAAACAAGACGCTCACAATGAGATACTACTTCATACCCACTAGGATCGCTATAATCAAAAAGGCAGAGCCAGATGCAGTGGCTCCCATCTGTAATCCCAGCTACTCAGAAGGCTGAGGCAGGAGGACTGTTTGAGGCCAGGAGTTTGAGACCAGCCTGAGCAACATAGCAAACATATGTTTTAGAGACAAAACATATTTTTTGTCTCTAAAAAAATAAAATAAAATTAGCTGGGTATGGTTGTGCATGGTTGTAGTTCCAGCTAGTCAGGAGGCTGAAGTGGGAGGATCAACTGAGCCCAGGAGCTTGAGGCTACAGTGAGCCATGATTACACCACTGTACTCCAGCCTGGGTAAAAGAGCAGAGACTCCTATCTCTCTCTCTTTTTTTTTAAACAAATGTTGGTATAGATGTGAAGAAATTGAAACCCTTATACATTGCTTCTGGGGACTGTAAAATGGTACAGTCACTTTGGAAAATGGTCTTGTACTTCCTCAAAAGGTTAAACACAGAGTAATCATATGGCCCAGAAACTCCACTATTCCACTCTTTGGTATATACTCCAAGAGAAACGAAACATATGTCCACACAAAAACTTTGTACATGATTGCTCATGGCAGCGTTACTCACAACAGCTAAGAAGTAGAAACAACCCAAATGTCTACAACTGATGAATGAATGAACTATGGTATATCTATACAAAAAAATATTATTCAGCAAAAAACAAATGAAGTACCGATACAGGCTACAACACTGAAGAAGTTTCTCCTCTTATGCTAAGTAGAGGAAACTAGTACAAAAGACCACATATCATATAATCCAACTCACAGGAAATGTCCAGAAGGCAAAACCATAGAGACAGAAAGATTAGTGTTTGCCTAGGGCTGGGTGTGGTGGGGAGAACTGGGGGCAGAGGCAGGCGTCGATAGCTAAGGATATGCTGTTTCTTTCGGGGATGATGAACATGTTCTAAAATTAATTGTGGTGATACTTGGACAACTCTGTGAGTATACTAAAATCCATTGAATTGTACACTTTAAATGGATAAGTTGTATGGTACGTGAATGTTATTTCTATCTCAATAAAGCTATGATAAAAAAAAAACCCTCAATACTAAGATTGCTGCCCTTAATCATTTTCTACTAACAAATTATGTGTCCATATCACTCTCTTCATATCTGCCCCGCTGGAGAAATCAGGGCAAGTGTTCCAAAAGGCTGGTTTCCCCCAAGGCTCAGGGCTCCAACTCGGGTGACTAACTGGCCTGGTTTGTCCAGAACTGTCCCAGCACTAGCCCTGAAAGTCCTGCATCCCAAGAAATCCCTCATCCCTGGGAAAACTGGGATGGCCAGTCCCCGTTGTGCAAACCCTTGCCCACAACACATGAAAGCTCTGCCCTTTTGTGTTGCCAATGACTAGAACTGAGAATCCACATAAGCAATTCTTCCCCTTTTGGGGTATAAGTCATCCTTGAGCTCCCCCTAATGGTCAAAAGGTATTTTTATTATTCTTCCCATTTTACAGATGATGAAACTGAGGTTCCAAGAGGGAAAGTACTTTGCTAACAGTACACAGAAATCAGAAACTGAACCTAGGTCTTTTTCCAAAGCCCAAGGTAGCCCTTCCATTCACTCATTATATTGTCTCTCACCACCACCAGATTGATTGCCCAGGAACACTCTTAGATTGTTCTTGCTGCCTGAGGAAGGTAGCCAGACACGCAAAGAGAAGAAACATGAATGTACAGCTGTGGGACAACAAGGAGACATGTACAGCTTGATGGTTAACAGTGCAGAATCTGGAGCCAGACTGCCCGTATTTGAATCTGGATTTTGCCACTACTTAGCTGTGTGACCTCAGACTACTCAACCTGCCTATGTCTGTTTCTCCATATGTAAAATGGAAATAATACAGTGTGTGTGTGCTTATATATGTATATGTACATACATATATGTGTATATATGTGTGTGTATATGTGTATATATATATAATATAGGATAGGAATAGGAAGTAAATCAGTAAGTGTAAGGGCTTAGAACAGAGTCGGGCACATAACAAGTTTATTAAATAAATGAAAGTCAGCACTGATTCCTATACTCAGAACTGGAAAGAAGTCAGATTTGGCCTAATGAAAACAGTCAATGGAACCAAATCATAGAAATGAACTCTGACATTCTGTTCTGTTCCTACCGAGGAAAATGTTTATGGTTTAGAAATTGCTGGACATTCTGCAGACCACAGACAAACCTTTACATGCAACATGGCATTGGCAATCTGGGCAGCCCTACCAAAACAGGATGACATGGTGCCATTCATATCATACCTGCTCACAAGAGCAAGGAGAGCTGGGAATCCTCCCACTCAAGCAGCTCCTGTCACTCAGCTCTGCTTTCTGAACTAGATGGGTATGATGAACACCATCTTACAGAGGTGGAAACTGAGGCCCAGAGAAGTTCAAGAATTTGTACATGGAAAAGTTAATAATGCATAGAATTGGGATTCCAACTTAGGTTGAATTCTAAAACCCCTACGCTTTGCTGCCACCATGCATTAGTTACCACTGCTGTATAACAAATTACTTCAAAGCTTCATAGCTTAAAACAACAAACATTTATAATCTTAATAGTGTTTGAAGGCCAGAAATCCAGGCGTGGCTTAGCTGGATGGTTCTGGCTCAGAATCTCTCATGAGGTTACAGTTATGCTGTTGGCTAAGACTACTGCCTTCTTAAGGCTCTACTGGGCCTAGAGAATCTGCTTCTAAGGTCGGTAATGAAGTTGATGGCCAGATGCTTCAGTTCCTTGTTACCTAGGCCTCTCTGTAGGACTGCTTACAACATGGCAGTTTGCTTTCCCCAGAGCAAAGGACTCAAGTGAAAGAGAGCAGGGTACATGAGAGAGCACCCAAGCCAGGAGACAGGAACTTCAGTCTTTTTGTTTGTTTTTGGTGCAATCTTGTATAACCTAATCTCAGAAGTGATATGCCATTCACACCCACCATATGCTATTCGTCACCCATACCAATCCTGGTACAAGGTGGGAGGTGGCTACACTAGGCTGTGAATACCAGGAGGATGGGATCATTGACGGTCATCTTGAAGGCTGGTGACCACACTCCTCATTGCTCTAAAGTAAGACAAGAAGGCACAATCCTGCAAATAACAAAGCAATATCCTCAAATAAGTCACAAAAGTTCATCTTAGTCTAATCACTTTTTTGGGTGGTTGTTTATTTAACAAATACTCAATTCACCCAAGGCAATGGGCGCAACCCTATAGATACAGGCAGGAGTTAAACCTAGAACCTACACTGAGTTGTAACAGAAACCAGGAATCAGGCCATGAGGGTACATGGAAGAGAGAGGCCAAGGAAGAGAGCTACAATCAGGACTCCATGACAAAATGGTTCTAAAATCTTCTAATCCAGGAATGGGTTCCTCCTTAGACAATTTGATTTTTGTTTTCCTGGGCCTTGACAACATCCCCACAGAAAATGGAGTGGAGGAAGGGGAAAGGGGAGGAGAGGAAACAAAGGAACAAATGTCCTTAGCAGCTTACCAATTTCTGGAATTTCACAAATGGACATTCTTTCTTAAGCTCGAATATATCAGAACCCATTTTTTTTTAGCTGGAATTTGCTTTAAAAAAGTGGAGGGTAGGAAAAGAAAAGAGCCACCCAAATACTAAAGGTAGATAAAGGAAATGTCTGTTTTGATGTACAGCCTCTAAGAACTGGGCAAATCAGAGTCCAGTTCTGCCTATGCAAAATCACTCTTTACAATTATACTCATTATAATTACCTTTCTGAATAAATGAATTAAATCATTTCCATAAACCACCTCCCCCATCTCACCCCTGTATAACAAGAACCTAGCTAGGTAGTAGCTTTCATTCCATTCCTCTCTTGTCCCCTCTCCCAAACACTTCCTCACCTGCTCTTGGAATCAGATCTCCTCTATGACTATGGGAAAGTTACTAAAAACCCTAAATGATTATTTCCCAATCTGGATAATACTAATAATACCAGCTCCAACCTACTCTATAGGCTGAAAAACTATACACGCATAAGTAATTTTACATTCTTAAAGACAGGGTGTGTGTGTGTGTGTGTGTAAATTCCAAGAAGCCCCATATGCACAGCCTCATTTTCATTCCAAACACTGGTACGTTGATCACTCCTGAACAGCTACGTTTCCAAGGCGCCTGACAAGCTTGCAGGTGCATTCCCCAAATGCGCCAGCGCACCCACATGGGTCAAAGGAAAACCTGTTTCCCTGACCTGGTAAGTAGACAAGTCAAGCCAATTTCCCCCCCACCCCGAGTAAACCATCCTCCGCCCTGGTTCCCCTAGTCCTTCGGTCCTACAGTCCCAGGGTTTAGTCATCCAGCCGCCGCGTGCGTCTTGATCCGCCCTCCACCGCCGTAGCACCACAACCGAAACGCCTTCCTCCACCCTGAAGCCCCCGGCAGGCCCTGCGACGACAGCCAGCGAAAGTCACGTGACCTCGCTTCACTGGGTGCCGCGGTCATGTGACTTCGGGAAGATGGCTGCCCTGACAGCGGAGCATTTTGCAGCGCTCCAGAGCCTGCTTAAGGTAAATCGAAGGGGTGGAGACAGCGTGAGGTGGCCCTTTATCTCCGAGACTTTAGACGGAGCAGGAATTAGGAACAAATTGATCCTGGTGTGGAGCCAAAACTCTGCTGCTTGTTCTCTGTGTGATCCCAGGCAAATCGTTGCGTCTTTCTGAGCTTTTAAAAAGTAAGAACACAATATCGGTTTGACAGGAACCTAAGATTAAAAAAAATAAAATAATGGGCATGAAGGCGCAGTACAACCTCCTGCTATTAGTCTCTGGGATTGGTTTTCGGTATGGGGGCATTGGAGTGGTAATTGCTAGACCCACGTTATCAGTTCCCCATTTCATCCCGTAGCCCCTCCTGCACTCCATAATTAAGAAATTATCTCCTACTGCGTCCGCCCAGCCCTCCGAATGACCTGTGCGTTCAGTGTTCCCCTGAGGTCCAGATTTTCCCTACTCGCTTTGACCTGTGAAAGGGACGGGACACTCTCCTGATAATCATTTGAAAAGTTGTGAGGTTGAAATGTACCTACTTAATAGGGCTTTGTAAAACTCAAATGACGTAATAATAATAATTTATATATATATAGATAAAATACCCCAGAAGTCCCGCTTTCACCCCTTCTTTGCTTCCTCACTTTCTTCCCCAACAGTAACCTCTGTTTGCTCTGATACAATAATAATATCATTATTATTATTATTATTATTATTATTATTATTATTTGAGACGGAGTCTCTCTGTTGTCCAGGCTGGAGTGCAATGGCGCAATCTCGGCTCACTGCAACCTCCGTCCGTCCCCCGGGTTCAAGCAATTCTATGCCTCAACCTCCCGAGTAGCTGGGATTACAGGCGCCCGCCACCAATCCCAGCTAATTTTTGTATTTTTAGTAGAGACGGGGTTTCACCATCTTGGCCAGGCTGGTCTTGAACTCCTGACCTCGTGATCCACTCGCCTTGGCCTCCCAAAATGCTGGGATTATAGGCGTGAGCCACTTCGCGTAGCCGGAATTATTTAACTTATGATTTGTCCTGTAGGAGAAAGGGTAGCTTTATTTTCCTTCGTAGAACTTGTGGCTAGCTATTTGCCCGTTGTCTGTCTGTCTCATAAGAACGTAAGATCCATCATGGACCTTTCCTTTCTTCCTCTTTTTTTTTTTTAAACACCAAGTGAAGAGGGTTGAGTTACTCTCCTCAATTTATGGCACATCATCATCATCGGTTCATGTAATAGTCTGTTTTGTTTTACTTATTTATTTTTTAATTGCCTTCTTAGTGTTCATTAGCATTCTCCACTCCTATCTACTCTTTTGTTCACAAGTGTTAATGCCTAACAAGTAGAACAATAATACCTGGCACGTGCACGTGCTCAGTAAATAGCTGTTAAATGAATTAATAAATGAAGTAACAGAGCTGGGACTGGAAATCTAGGGCTCTCAGCTCCCAGCCCAGTGCCTTTTCACCTTCATTTTGGCTGCTCTGTACTTACCCCCATCCCCATGCCTGTTGGTCTTATGCACTCTTTTCTTTTAAAAACTTTAAAAGATTAATGTGTAGTATACATACAGAAAAGTGCATAAATAATAAATTTACAGTTAAATGATTTATTACACACCAATGTAACCACCACCAAAGTCAAAAAATGAAATGTTACCAATACCCCAGAAGTCCCCCTTTCACCCCTTCTTTGCTTCCTCACTTTCTTCCCCAACAGTAACCTCTGTGTTTGCTCTGATACAATTCGTTTAATATTGCCCATGTTTGAACTTTACATAAATGGAATAATACAGCATATACTTTTTTTTATGTCTGGCTGCTTTTGCTCACCATTATGTAGCAGTAGTTCATTGATTTTCATTGCTACTGTCCTATGTACTTTCTTTTCTTTTTTAAAAAAAAATACTTAGACTTTTTATTGTGAGATAATTATAAATCCATATGTAGTTGTAAGAAATAATATAGAGAGATCCCATTTATCCTTTACTCAATTTCCCCCAGTTCTGCAGGATTCTGCAGAACTATATATAATATATTATACATACTATTATGTATAGTATGTATATAATATATAGTATACATACTATATATACACATAGTATATAGTATACATATATAGTATACTTACTATTATGTATAGTTCTGCATAGGGGATAAATGGGATGTCAATACCTAATCCTGCAAAGGATAAATGGGATGTCAATACCTAATGTCAAAAGTATTGACATTGACAGTCAAAATATAAAACATTTCCACCACCACAAATATTCCTCATGAATAGCCACACCCTCCTTAACCTTTGGCATTATTCATTTCTCTAATTTTGTCATTTCAAGAATGCTATATAAATGGAATAATACAGTAAGTAACCTTCTGTGATTGACTTTTTTCACTCAGCCTAATTTTCATCCATGTTGTATCAGTAGTTCTTTCCTTTTTATTGCTGAGTGGTATTCCATGTAATGATTGTACGACAGTGTTGTATTGTGTGGTTTTCAGCATACACATCCTGTATTTCATTTGTTGAGCAATTGCAAATGGTTTTTTTTGTTTGTTTTTTGTTTTTTTTTGTTTTGTTTGTTTGTTTGTTTTGAGAGAGTCTTGCTCTGTGGCCCAGGCTACAGTTCAGTGGCACGATCTCAGCTCACTGCAACCTCCACCTCCTGTGTTCAAGCGATTCTCATGCCTCAGTCTACGAGTAGCTAGGACTACAGGTGCCTGCCACCACTTCAGGCTGATTTTTTTTTCTTTTTTTTTCTTTTTGTATTTTTAGTAGAGACAGAGTTTCACCACGTTGGCCAGGCTGGTCTCGAACTGCTGGCCACAAGGGATCCACCGGCCTTGGCCTCCCAAAGTGCTGGGATTATAGATGTGAGCCACCACGCCCAGCCCGTATTTTTAATTTTAGTGTCCACATGTTCATTGCTAATATATAGAAATACAACTGATTTATGTATATTTATCTTCTACATGCAAACTCACTAAACTCACTGTTTCTAGGAGTTTTTGACATATTTCTTGGGATGTTCTACATAGAAAATCATGTTATTTACAAATAGAGACAGTTTTATTTCTTCCTTTCTGATCTGCACACATTTTATTTCCTTTTCTTGCCTTATTTTAGTGGCTGGAATTTTCAGCACTGTGTTGATTCAGAGTGGAGAAAGCAGATATCTTGCCTTGTTCTAAGCTTTGGGGTCAATGCATTCAGTCTTTCACCGTTACGTATATTGTTCACTGTAGGTTTTTTTGTAGATACTGTTTATCAAGATAAGGAAGTTCTCTTCTATTCCTATTTTTCTGAGGGTTTTTATCAAGAATGGATGTTTAATTTTATCAGATGCTTTCTCTGCATTGATTTATATCATGTGATTTTCTTTGTTAATGCGGTGGATTACATAGATTTGCAAATATTGAAGCAGACTTGCTTCTGTGGAATAAATCCGGGGGGGCGGAGCAAGATGGCCAAATAGGAACAGCTCCAGTCTCCAACTCCCAGCGCGAGTGACACAGAAGACCGGTGATTTCTGCATTTTCAACTGAGGTACTGGGGTCATCTCACTGGGGAGTGCCCGACAATCGGTGCTGGTCAGCTGCTGCAGCCTGACCAGCGAGAGCTGAAGCAGGGCGAGGCATCGCCTCACCTGGGAAGCGCAAGGGGGAAGGGAATCCCTTTTCCTAGCCAGGGGAACTGAGACACACAACACCTGGAAAATCGGGTAACTCCCACCCCAATACTGCGCTTTAAGCAAACTGGCACACCAGGAGAATATATCCCACACCTGGCCGGGAGGGTCCCACGCCCACGGAGCCTCCCTTATTGCTAACACAGCAGTCTGCGGCGATCTAACCGCAAGGCAGCAGCAAGGCTGCGGGAGGGGTGCCCGCCATTGCTGAGGCTTAAGTAGGTAAACAAAGCCGCTGGGAAGCTCAAACTGGGTGGAGCTCACAGCAGCTCAAGGAAACCTGCCTGTCTCTGTAGACTCCACCTCTGGGGACAGCGCACAGGTAAAAAACAACAGGGGAAGCAGGAGAGGCCTGTGCAGATGCGAACGACTCTGTCTAACAGCTTTGAAGAGAGCAGTGGATCTCCCAACACGGAGGTTGAGATCTGAGAATGGACAGACTGCCTGCTCAAGTGGGTCAATGACCCCTGAGTAGCCTAACTGGGAGACATCCTCCACTAGGGGCAGTCTGACACCCCACACCTCACAGGGTGGAGTACACCCCTGAGAGGAAGCTTCCAAAGTAAGAATCAGACAGGTACACTCGCTGTTCAGCAATATTCTATCTTCTGCAACCTCTGCTGCTGATACCCAGGCAAACAGGGTCTGTAGTGGACCTCAAGCAATCTCCAACAGACCTATAGCTGAGGGTCCTGACTGTCAGAAGGAAAACTGTCAAACAGGAAGGACACCTATACCAAAACCCCATCAGTACGTCACGACCAGAGACAGATAAAACCACAAAGATGGGGAAAAAGCAGGGTAGAAAAGCTGGAAATTCAAAAAATAAGAGCGCATCTCCCCCTGCAAAGGAGCGCAGCCCATCTCCAGCAACGGATCAGAGCTGGTCAGAGAATGACTTTGACGAGATGAGAGAAGAAGTCTTCAGTCCATCAAACTTCTCAGAGCTAAAGGAGGAATTACGTACCCAGCGCAAAGAAACTAAAAATCTTGAAAAAAGAGTGGAAGAATTGACAGCTAGACTAATTAATGCAGAGAAGGTCATAAATGAAATGACAGAGATGAAAACCATGACACGAGAAATATGTGACAGATGCACAAGCTTCAGTAACCGACTCGATCAACTGGAAGAAAGAGTATCAGCGATTGAGGATCAAATGAATGAAATGAAGCGAGAAGAGAAACCAAAAGAAAAAAGAAGAAAAAGAAATGAACAAAGCCTGCAAGAAGTATGGGATTATGTAAAAAGACCAAATCTATGTCTGATTGGGGTGCCTGAAAGTGATGGGGAAAATGGAACCAAGTTGGAAAACACTCTTCAGGATATCATCCAGGAGAACTTCCCCAACCTAGTAGGGCAGGCCAACATTCAAATTCAGGAAATACAGAGAACGCCACAAAGATACTCCTCCAGAAGAGCAACTCCAAGACACATAATTGCCAGATTCACCAAAGTTGAAATGAAGGAAAAAATCTTAAGGGCAGCCAGAGAGAAAGGTCGGGTTACCCACAAAGGGAAGCCCATCAGACTAACAGCAGATCTCTCGGCAGAAACTCTACAAGCCAGAAGAGAGTGGGGGCCAATATTCACCGTTCTTAAAGAAAAGAATTTTAAACCCAGAATTTCATATCCAGCCAAACTAAGTTTCATCAGTGAAGGAGAAATAAAATCCTTTACAGATAAGCAAATGCTTAGAGATTTTGTCACCACCAGGCCTGCCTTACAAGAGACCCTGAAGGAAGCCCTAAACATGGAAAGGAACAACCGGTACCAGCCATTGCAAAAACATGCCAAAATGTAAAGACCATCGAGGCTAGGAAGAAACTGCATCAACTAATGAGCAAAATAACCAGTTAATATCATAATGGCAGGATCAAGTTCACACATAACAATATTAACCTTAAATGTAAATGGACTAAATGCTCCAATGAAAAGACACAGACTGGCAAACTGGATAAAGAGTCAAGACCCATCAGTCTGCTGTATTCAGGAGACCCATCTCACATGCAGAGACATACATAGGCTCAAAATAAAGGGATGGAGGAAGATCTACCAAGCAAATGGAGAACAAAAAAAAGCAGAGGTTGCAATCCTAGTCTCTGATAAAACAGACTTTAAACCATCAAAGATCAAAAGAGACAAAGAAGGCCATTACATAATGGTAAAGGGATCAATTCAACAGGAAGAGCTAACTATCCTAAATATATATGCACCCAATACAGGAGCACCCAGATTCATAAAGCAAGTCCTTAGAGACTTACAAAGAGACTTAGACTCCCATACAATAATAATGGGAGACTTCAACACTCCACTGCCAACATTAGACAGATCAACGAGACAGAAAGTTGACAAGGATATCCAGGAATTGAACTCATCTCTGCACCAAGCGGACCTAATAGACATCTATAGAACTCTCCACCCCAAATCAACAGAATATACATTCTTCTCAGCACCACATCGCACCACATAATTGGAAGTAAAGCACTCCTCAGCAAATGTAAAAGAACAGAAATTATAACAAACTGTCTCTCAGACCACAGTGCAATCAAACTAGAACTCAGGACTAAGAAACTCAATCAAAACCACTCAACTACATGGAAATTGAACAACCTGCTCCTGAATGACTACTGGGTACATAACGAAATGAAAGCAGAAATAAAGATATTCTTTGAAATCAATGAGAACAAAGATACAACATGTCAGAATCTCTGGGACACATTTAAAGCAGTGTGTAGAGGGAAATTTATAGCACTAAATGCCCACAAGAGAAAGCAGGAAAGATCTAAAATTGACACTCTAACATCACAATTGAAAGAACTAGAGAGGCAAGAGCAAACACATTCAAAAGCTAGCAGAAGGCAAGAAATTACTAAGATCAGAGCAGAACTGAAGGAGATAGAGACACAAAAAACCCTCCAAAAAATCAATGAATCCAGGAGTTGGTTTTTTGAAAAGATCAACAAAATTGACAGACCGCTAGCAAGACTAATAAAGAAGAAAAGAGAGAGGAATCAAATAGACGCAATAAAAAATGATAAAGGGGATATCACCACCGACCCCACAGAAATACAAACTACCATCAGAGAATACTATAAACACCTCTACGCAAATCAACTAGAAAATCTAGAAGAAATGGATAATTTCCTGGACACTTACACTCTCCCAAGACTAAACCAGGAAGAAGTTGAATCCCTGAATAGACCAATAGCAGGCTCTGAAATTGAGGCAACAATTAATAGCCTACCCACCAAAAAAAGTCCAGGACCAGATGGATTCACAGCTGAATTCTACCAGAGGTACAAGGAGGAGCTGGTACCATTCCTTCTGAAACTATTCCAATCAATAGAAAAAGAGGGAATCCTCCCTAACTCATTTTATGAGGCCAACATCATCCTGATACCAAAGCCTGGCAGAGACACAACAAAAAAAGAAAATTTTAGACCAATATCCCTGATGAACATCGATGCAAAAATCCTCAATAAAATACTGGCAAACCGGATTCAGCAGCACATCAAAAAGCTTATCCACCATGATCAAGTGGGCTTCATCCCTGGGATGCAAGGCTGGTTCAACATTCGCAAATCAATAAACGTAATCCAGCATATAAACAGAACCAAAGACAAGAACCACATGATTATCTCAATAGATGCAGAAAAGGCTTTTGACAAAATTCAACAGCCCTTCATGCTAAAAACGCTCAATAATTTCAGTATTGATGGAACGTACCTCAAAATAATAAGAGCTATTTATGACAAACCCACAGCCAATATCATACTGAATGGGCAAAAACTGGAAAAATTCCCTTTGAAAACTGGCACAAGACAGGGATGCCCTCTCTCACCACTCCTATTCAACATAGTGTTGGAAGTTCTGGCTAGGGCAATCAGGCAAGAGAAAGAAATCAAGGGTATTCAGTTAGGAAAAGAAGAAGTCAAATTATCCCTGTTTGCAGATGACATGATTGTATATTTAGAAAACCCCATTGTCTCAGCCCAGAATCTCCTTAAGCTGATAAGCAACTTCAGCAAAGTCTCAGGATACAAAATTAATGTGCAAAAATCACGAGCATTCTTATACACCAGTAACAAACAAACAGAGAGCCAAATCATGAATGAACTTCCATTCACAATTGCTTCAAAGAGAATAAAATACCTAGGAATCCAACTTACAAGGGATGTCAAGGACCTCTTCAAGGAGAACTACAAACCACTGCTCAGTGAAATCAAAGAGGACACAAACAAATGGAAGAACATACCATGCTCATGGATAGGAAGAATCAATATCGTGAAAATGGCCATTCTGCCCAAGGTTATTTATAGATTCAATGCCATCCCCATCAAGCTACCAATGAGTTTCTTCACAGAATTGGAAAAAACTGCTTTAAAGTTCATATGGAACCAAAAAAGAGCCCGCATTGCCAAGACAATCCTAAGTCAAAAGGACAAAGCTGGAGGCATCACGCTACCTGACTTCAAACTATAGTACAAGGCTACAGTAACCAAAACAGCATGGTACTGGTACCAAAACAGAGATATAGACCAATGGAACAGAACAGAGTCCTCAGAAATAATACCACACATCTACAGCCATCTGATCTTTGACAAACCTGAGAGAAACAAGAAATGGCGAAAGGATTCCCTATTTAATAAATGGTGCTGGGAAAATTGGCTAGCCATAAGTAGAAAGCTGAAACTGGATTCTTTCCTTACTCCTTATATGAAAATTAATTCAAGATGGATTAGAGACTTAAATGTTAGACCTAATACCATAAAAACTCTAGAAGAAAACCTAGGTAGTACCATTCAGGACATAGGCATGGGCAAGGACTTCATGTCTAAAACACCAAAAGCAACGGCAGCAAAAGCCAAAATTGACAAATGGGATATGATTAAACTAAAGAGCTTCTGCACAGCAAAAGAAACTACCATCAGAGTGAACAGGCAACCTACAGAATGGGAGAAAATTTTTGCAATCTACTCATCTGACAAAGGGCTAATATCCAGAATCTACAAATAACTCAAACAAATTTACAAGAAAAAACAAACAACCCCATCAAAAAGTGGGCAAAGGATATGAACAGATATTTCTCAAAAGAAGACATTCATACAGCCAACAGACACATGAAAAAATGCTCATCATCACTGGCCATCAGAGAAATGCAAATCAAAACCACAATGAGATACCATCTCACACCAGTTAGAATGGCAATCATTAAAAAGTCAGGAAACAACAGGTGCTGGAGAGGATGTGGAGAAATAGGAACACTTTTACACTGTTGGTGGGATTGTAAACTAGTTCAACCATTATGGAAAACAGTATGGCAATTCCTCAAGGATCTAGAACTAGATGTACCATATGACCCAGCCATCCCACTACTGGGTATATACCCAAAGGATTATAAATCATGCTGCTATAAAGACACATGCACATGTATGTTTATTGCGGCACTATTTACAATAGCAAAACTTGGAATCAACCCAAATGTCCATCTGTGACAGACTGGATTAAGAAAATGTGGCACATATACACCATGGAATACTATGCAGCCATAAAAAAGGATGAGTTTGCATCCTTTGTAGGGACATGGATGCAGCTGGAAACCATCATTCTTAGCAAACTATCACAAGAAGAGAAAACCAAACACCGCATGTTCTCACTCATAGGTGGGAACTGAACAATGAGATCACTTGGACTCGGGAAGGGGAACATCACACACTGGGGGCTATCATGGCGGGGGGGAGGGATTGCATTGGGGAGTTATACATGATATAAATGATGAATTGATGGGTGCTGACGAGTTGATGGGTGCAGCACACCAACATGGCACAAGTATACATATGTAACAAACCTGCACGTTATGCATATGTACCCTAGAACTTGAATATAATTAAAAAAAAAAAATCCCACCTGGTCATAGTGTATAATTATATACAATATATAAAATATATAATTGTATACAATATGTAAATATATAATTATATGTCTATTTGCTAATAAAATATTATATATATATAACTGATCTCTATTTGCCAATATTTTGCTAAGAATTTTCGCATCTTTTTTATGAGGGATATTGGTCTGTAGTTTTCTTATTTTTCTGTACAATTTTGTGCGGTTTTGGTATCAGGGTAACATTAGCTTTGTAGCTATATAAAATCATTTAGAAAGTACTCCATCGTCTTCTGTTTTTCTAGAGGAGATTGTGTAGAATCAGTTCATTCTTTTCTTAAATGTTAGTTAGAATTCTCCAAACTATCTGGGCCTAGAGATTTTTTTAGGAGCCTTAAAATTGTGAATTTAATTTTCTTAGTAGACATATTAATTCAAATGATCAATTCAAGTGATCAATTTTGTATTAGGGGAGTGGAAGTAGTTTGTGTTATTTGAGGAATTGGCCCATTTTATTTAAACTATCAAATTTATGTTTATAGAATTGTTCATTAAGTTCCCCTTATCCTTTTGATGTCTGCAGGATCTGTGGTAATATCCTCTATTTCATTCCTGATGCTGATAATTTGTGTCTCCCCTCTTAACTTTGTCGGTCTTGTCGATTTTTATTACTATTATGTATAGTTCTGCACAGGGGATAAATGGGATGTCAATACCTAATCCTGCAAAGGATAAATGGATGTCAATACCTAATGTCAAAAGTATTGACATTGATAGTCAAAATACAAAACATTTCCACCACCACAAATATTCCTCATGAATAGCCACACCCTAAGGTTTGTCGATTTTTATTGACATTGTCAAAGAACCAGCTGTTTGTTTCACTGATTTCTCTACTTTCAATGTCATTGGTTTCTGCTGTTATCATTGTTACTTCCACTGCTTCCTTCAAGTTTATTATGCTTTCCTTTTTGTAGGTTCTTGAGGTGGGAGCTTAGATTATTGATTTGAGACTTTTCCTCTTTTCTAGTATATGCATTTAATACTATAAAATTTCCTGTCACTACTTGCTAGGCTGTGTCCCACAAATGTTGACATGGTGTGTTTTCCTTTTCACTTAATGTAATTTTTAAAATATCCCTGCGACCTCCCCTTTGACATATGAATTATTTAGAAGTGTATTGTTTAAGTTTATAAGTGTTCAGATATTTTCCTATTACTTTTCTGCTATTGCTTTCTAGTTTGATTCCATTGTGGTCACATAGAATACACTCTTCATTACTTCACTTCTTTTGAATTCCATGTTTTTGTTTGCCCTGTTCTGTCTTCCTGATTGTGATGGTTTATTTTAGGTGTCGACTTGATGGAGGGATGCCTAGATGGTTGTTGAAGCATTGTTTCTGTGTGTGTCTGTGAGGGTGTTGCCAGAGGAAACTGATGTGTGAGTCAGTGGACTGAGAGAGGAAGACCTGCCCTCAATGTGGGCAGGTAGCCTCCCATTGGCTGGGGACCCAACTGGGCCAAACAGGTGGAAGATGGGGGATTCCCTTTCTCTCTGTTCTCTCCCTTCCTTCTAAAGCAAGATGCCTTTTCTTCTCTTACCCTTGGGCATCAGACTCTGGGTTCTTCATTTTTTGGACTCTGGGACTTGCACCGGTGGCCTGCCAGTGGCTCTCAGTCTTTTGGCCTCAAACTAGGGGCTGTACCATCAGCTTCCCTGATTCTGAGGTTGCCAGACTTTGAGCCAAGCTGCCAGCTTCCTCCAGCTTGCAGATGGCCTATTGTGGGGCTTTGTCTCTGTGATCATGTGACCCATTTCCCCCCAATATATCCCCTCTTACATACCCTGTTAGTTTTGTCTCTCTGGAGAGCTCTGGCTAGTACACTGGTGTTCCACGGTTTCTTGTTTCATTGCTTCCTTACTGTTTAGAGAATTTGTTTTAACTGTTCTTTTACAGCAGATCTTGTGACAGATATTGTCAGTTTTTCTTCATCTGAGAATGTCTCAATTTCCTCTTCATTCCTGAAGGATATTTTTGCCGGGTGTAGGATTCCAGGTTGACAGTATTTTTTCCGTTTCAGCACCTGAAAAATATTGTCAATTCTTTCTTGCTTCCATGGTTTCTGATACGAAATGTGCTTTCATTCTAATTGTTTTTTTAATTGGTAAGGTGTCATTTTTCTCTGCTTTAAAGATTTTTTTTCTTTGTCTTTCATTTTCGAAGTTCAATTATATATCCTGGTATGAATTTCTTTGGATTTATCCTGTTTAGGGCTCACTCAGGTTCTTGAAATATATAGGAGTATGTCTCTAAGTAAACTTGGGAAGTTTTCAGCTATTATTTCTTTGAATATTCTTTCAGTCTTGCCGTCTTTTATCATCTCCTTCCAGGACTCCAGTGATATGAATGTTAGGTTTTTCGTTAGGGTCCCACATGTCCCTGAGGCTCTGTTCATAATTTTGTCTCTTTTCTCTGCTTTTCTAATTGGGTAATTTCTACTGCTCTGGCTTCTGGTTCACTGATTCTTTCCCCTATTCTTTCCATTTTGGTGTTGAACCCATCTATTGAGCTTTTTACTTTGGTTATTTTATTTTTCAGTTCTAAAATTTCCTTTTTGTTGTTCTTTATCTCTTCTATTTCTTGGCTGAGGCGATTTTAAAAATTGTTTCAAGCAAGTTCATAATTATTTGTTGAAGCATATTTATCCTGGCTACTTAAAATTCTTTATCACCTAATTTTAACGTCTGTCATCTTGGTGTTGACATCTGTTAATTACCTTTTTTTAATTCAGTTTGAAATCTTTCTAGTTCTTGGTTTGATGAATGATTTTCAGTGAAAACCTGGACATTTTCATATTATGTTCTGAGAATGGATTTTATTTAAATTTTATGTTTTAGCTGGCTTTCTGTGGCACTGCTTAGGCAGGGGAAGGGGGTGCTAACTCATTACTAGCAGTTGAAAGTTGAAGTCCAGGTTCCCCACTCGGCTTCTGTTGATACCTGAAAGCAGAGGTTCCTTGTTACCACTGGGTAGGGGTGGAATTTCTGACTCCACGTGGTCTCCACTGGTATCACAGAATGATGAGGCTTGTTACCAGCTGGTGGGGATAAAGGTCCCAGCTTCCTACTTGACCTTCTCTGACACCTCCCCAGCAGGAGTGTTGGCGTACCTCATTATAGCCTCACAAGTCTTCTCACTCAGGTCTAGGCCTCCCACTCAGCCTTTGTTGACACAGAGGTGAGTGGGGCTGCAGTTTTTCTATGATATTTGACTGGAGTGTAGCAGTTATCATCTAAAAGTGTTCTGTCTTGGGAGGCTGCCCCTTTATTGGTCCTTTAGCTAGATAGAACAGGTATTTATTGTGGCGTTTTTTCCCCTCTGCATCCATTGTCATTTCCACATTGCCCTCTTCTTCAACTGAAAGTCTGGGATATATGAAGCAAAAAAAAATCCAGGGAGATCACCATTGTGTCATTCCTTGTATTATGCGGTCCCTAGCAGATCTGCCTCCTTCTCTCCCTTTTCCAGGGTCTTATGTATGTTTTCTGTATCGTGTCCAGAGTGTTTGGTTGTACTTAGCAGAAAGATTAGGGAAAAGTACATCTGTTTGGTCTTCCTAGAATCCAAAGTCTTATGTATCTTTAAATTTTAAGTCTTAAAGGTATCATGTATGACTAAGACATTATTACTCAAAACATTTGTTATCAGAGTCTGAGTTGTGTTTTTTTTTTTTCCTATCTGTGATTTAATTCATAGGCCTCCTCAAAAGATGTTGTCAGACAGCTGTGTCAAGAGAGCTTTTCCAGTTCAGCCCTTGGCTCGAAAAAACTCTTGGATATTACATGTTCCAGCTTGTCTGTGACCCAGGAGGAGGCAGAGGAAGTAAGTGTGGTCAGAAATGACCTTTGGCCACTGGCCCTCTTATTAGTCTCTTTCTTGACTTCCCAGTCATTGCCATGTCCAAGGAAAATCCCTTGAAACATCTGTTGACACTATAGCAAACTTTGATAAATGGGACATGAATGGGAGAACTGTACCCAGAATCAGAGCTCCTGACCGTTTTCTTTCAGACCTATTACCTAGACAATGTGGAATAAAAGGCACCCTTTCTGTAATTTTCTTTTCCAACCTGTAACGTTCTGATGCTGATAAATTGTTAGCTGGATAGCTTAGAGCAGACTTTTCAGGGATCTTTGAACAGAAGCTTGAGGCCTGCGTAAGATTCAGGAGTATGTACTGCTAGATTCCATCAGGCTTCCTGAGGGGTGCTTTGTGTATCTCACTCCCTCCTTAGCCCTCTGTCCCACAGACGGTCCCCTTCTCCTCAGCTCACCTGATCTCAGCAGGTGGCCAAGAGGGAGATTAAGCTAACTTGTAGTAAGTTATTATGTAGTAGTGACAGCCTTATCTTGTCAAGGCAAATATGTTTTTTTTTTTATTTTATTTTTTTGAGACGGAGTCCCGCTCGTTGCCCAGGCTGGAGTGCAGTGGCGTAATCTCGGCTCACTGCAAGCTCCGCCTCCTGGGTTCACGCCATTCTCCTGCCTCAGCCTCCCGAAAAGCTGGGACTACAGGTGCCCGCCACCACGACTGGCTAATTTTTTTGCATTTTTAGTAGAGAAGGGGTTTCACCGTGTTAGCCAGGATGGTCTCGATCTCCTGACCTCGTGATCCACCCACCTCGGCCTCCCAAAGTGCTGGGATTACAGGCATGAGCCACCACGCCCGGCCAGCAAATATGTTTTTAAAACAGTAGTTTCTTCATCCAAATGGGCATATGTTTTTGGATTTTTTTTTATTTTTGAGACAGGGTCTCGTTTTGTTCCCCAAGCCGAGGGCAGTGGCATGAACATGGCTCACTGCAGCCTCGACCCCCCGGGCTCAAGCAGTCCCCCCATCTTAGCCCTATGAGTAGCTGGGACTGCAGGCATGCACCACCATGCCTGGCTAATTTTTGTATTTTTTGTAGAGACAGGGTTTTGCCATGTTGCCCAGGCTGGTCTCGAACTCCTGACCTCAAGCAATCCACCCACCTCAGCCTCCCAAAGTGCTAGGATTATAGGCATGAGCCACTGCACCTGGCGTATGGTTTTTGTTTTTTGTTTTAATTCTGGACCTTGTTTATTGAAATGAGCTGTAGAAAAGTAAAAGGAACAAGCAAGATTATGGAAGTGATTTGGAGACTTATTTTGGGTTCCCCCCAAAGTAGTTTATTTAGGAGATGATTCTAGAAAACACAAAGCAGTGGGGAAAATCAAACAGGGAAGGCAAGTCAATAAAAGAGGATGTTAAGAGCAGTTACTGCTATGGAAAACTTGGGATCCTGTAAGAAAACAAGTAGAACACCTCTCAGAATTGTTCCCCAGGAGGACAGAGAGGCTTGGCCATTTATCCATTAACACCCACTCTCATTGGTGGAAGGT
The DNA here is from genome assembly GCF_007565055.1 of Rhinopithecus roxellana. NCBI lineage: Eukaryota > Metazoa > Chordata > Mammalia > Primates > Cercopithecidae > Rhinopithecus > Rhinopithecus roxellana. Next base: position 108,104,535 of record NC_044563.1, read on the forward strand.
TAACTTCCCTTCACTTCCAGGTTGTGTCAGGTAATCTGCAGTGATATCAGAGAAAGCCCCAAAGCAGAGAAACAGTTACCTCCAGAGAGCTTTTTTAGGTTAGCTAAGTATTACTCTATTCACAAGACCACCATAAACCACTCTTATACTTCGTAGTTACAGATTCACTTAGAAGGACCTAGGATGGGAACACAGCATTTTAGCAGGACGGGCAGACACGCCTCTTCCCAGAAGGAACCCACACAGCTGGCCAGGAGCTGTTTGTTCTCTTTGCCCTCCTAGGCGACAGTTGAGAGGAAAGGACATGAATCCTACCACCCTGGATTCAAGGCTCTCACTCCACAGGAGCCAGTATCTTGTGTCACGGTTCAGTAAGCACAGCTTCAGGTTCTCGAAAGGAGCCTGTAGCCACACATAGGCAAGTCCAGAGCTACAGGCACCCTAGGTATTTATGCAGTCCTCTCAGTCCAGAGGCTTGGACCAATGCAGGGTTGCTTAGTAACACAGCTGACTTTGCACTGCTCTCAGGTTACCAAGGAAACAGCACCAGAAAGTTAACTGAAGGTCAGATTCTCATGCAGAAGAAAAAGGGCTATATTAACTCTTTGCCCACAAGTGGAGAGTTTCTGGCAAGCTGACAGCTTCCTAGGTCAGGCAGCTGCCTCTGTCTTCTAAAGCAACAGGTGAACTCCGAGGCAGGCCAAGGCATGTGGGCATGAACATGTGCCACAGAGGCCTCTGGACTCGTGACTCGGTTGAATGACCGTGACAGTGTGCAGCCTTAGAAATATAGAGCCCTACCCCTAGCCCTGCCTTGTGCCCCCTACCTGCTGCTTCTGTTGCAGCTACAGGATGGTTCCATCTATCTTGCAGCTGCTCCAGGCTCTGCACCGCCTCACTCGGCTGGTGGCATTCCGTGACCTGTCCTCTGCCGAGGCGATTCTGGCTCTCTTTCCAGAAAATTTCCACCAAAACCTCAAAAACCTGCTGACAAAGATCATCCTAGAACATGTGTAAGTGCTCATTTCTTGAAAGTCCCTTCTAACTTTTATATTTCTTCTTATTTTTATTCTCATTCTAGAAGTAATAATATGCTTTGTTAAAAAATTAGGAAGCCCAGATAAGCAAAAAGAAAATAAGACACCTATAATTCCACCAGCCAGAGGTTAGCGTAGTCTTTTCTTAATGGAAAACTTTTTAAGACATGTTTATTTTTTCTCTTTACACCTCTATAAGAGGTTGATGTTTTGTTTTTGTTTTTACCAAATGGATCATGCTATTTTGTAACTTGCTTATTTTCTGTTAACAGTATTAACGATAGTGACATTTCAGGTCAATATTTACCTTCAATGTCATTGTAATGGTTAAACATATCCTATTAGAGGAAGAAATGATGTATAATTTAATTTTAAAATTTCTTAGTGTTGGACACTGAGGCTGTTGGCACTTTTTCATTTCGGTGAACAATTTACAATGAAAACTTTGCTCGTGCTTATTTTTTTACCGGGTTAAAGGTAATGGACATTTTGAGGGTTTGGCCTTAAACGTTCAAGTTGGCCATTGGAAAGATTGCAGTAGTTTTCCACAGTAGTAGGATACAAGTGTGCCCCTCTCCCTACACCTTCACTGAGGGGATTTTTTCTTACATTTTTCCCAGTTCCATAAGTGACAATTTCAGTGTTCCCATCTTTGACACTAGTGATGTCAGTTATCTTTTTCATATGGTTATTGATCTTTTTTTTTTTTTCTTTTGTGAAGTATCTGTATATTTTCTTGCCTGGGAAGTTCCTTTTAAACACGTACATTTTTTATGGCTGCATAATATTCCATGGTGTATATGTGCCACATTTTCTTAATCCAGTCTGTCACAGATGGACATTTGGGTTGATTCCAAGTCTTTGCTATTGTGAATAGTGCCGCAATAAACATACGTGTGCATGTGTCTTTATAGCAGCATGATTTATAATCCTTTGGGTATATACCCAGTAGTGGGATGGCTGGGTCATATGGTACATCTAGTTCTAGATCCTTGAGGAATCGCCATACTGTTTTCCATAATGGTTGAACTAGTTTACAATCCCACCAACAGTGTAAAAGTGTTCCTATTTCTCCACATCCTCTCCAGCACCTGTTGTTTCCTGACTTTTTAATGATTGCCATTCTAACTGGTGTGAGATGGTATCTCATTGTGGTCATAAAAAAGGATGAGTTTGCGTCCTTTGTAGGGACATGGATGCAGCTGGAAACCATCATTCTTAGCAAACTATCACAAGAACAGAAAACCAAACACCGCATGTTCTCACTCATAGGTGGGAGCTGAACAATGAGATCACTTGGACTCGGGAAGGGGAACATCACACACCGGGGCCTATCATGGGGAGGGGGGAGGGGGGAGGGATTGCATTGGGAGTTATACCTGATATAAATGATGAATTGAGGGGTGCTGACGAGTTGATGGGTGCAGCACACCAACATGGCACAAGTATACATATGTAACAAACCTGCACGTTATGCACATGTACCCTAGAACCTAAAGTATAATAAAAAAAAATAAAAATAAAAAAATAAACACGTACATTTTAAGCAGAATTGATTAACTGTTGGTTAGCAGGCGGCTTGAACAGACCTCTCTAATAGCAATACCTGATAATGCCTATTTACCGAGGGTTGTATTGTATATTAAGAACTCTCTCATACACAATCACATTTTATTATGTTTGTTGTAGCATTAGTCAGGTCTCTTTGGATGTGTTTTTGCAGAAGATGCAATATTTGTGTATGCAGTAGGTGCTCAATAAAGAGAAGATAAGTTGACCTTTTTTTCTGTTTTGTCTTTGAGAACAATAGTGCAATAAGATTACAATACATTGTATTTTCTTCTTTTTTGTCCTAAACTATGAAAACTGACAACACTTATGGCCTTAACATCACTGAGCTTTGTAAAACAAATAAACAAAAGACTTGCTTGGGGGGAGGGGTTTCTGTGGTCCTTTCCTGTTAGCGGGTGATGACAGGTCTGAAGATCACAGGAAGGACCAAGGTCCCCTCTCTATCACAAGAGTCAGTCTCATCCCCTTTCCATTATTTTTTCCTCATCTTTCCCTCTTAAACAGGTCTGCTTGGAGAACCGAAGCCCAGGCAAATCAGAGTGAGTACCAAGAAATCTGCCCCGCCCTTCTTACTTACCTCCCCAGCCTCAGCTCTCAGTCTCTCAGGTGATCAGAGATTTCAACAGAAACCAAAGTGAACCATTCTAGTCTCAACCCATACTCTGTGTATGGTGGGTTTTTTTTTTTTTTTCCTAATTCTACTTTTTAACTTTTTTCTGATTATAAACATTGTTATATAGGCATGTTGTTAAAAAACAGAAATATCCAAAGCAGAAAGTGAAGTACTTAAAAGAATATTTCAATTGTGAAAAAAATCAACAGTGATAAAAAATAGTTTGACTGAATAAAAGTCCATGTTTAATACATGGTCATGACACTAACTCTGAGCCAGCCACAGTGCTGGAGCAGTTTGTCTGCATTAAGTCATTGAGTCCTCCTGACAGCCCTGTGAGCTAGGCTGATGAGCAAACAGAAGCTCAGAGGTTAGATAAGTAGTAGCACCTATATTCAAGTCAAGTCCATTTATCTCCACAACAAGAGCTCTTACCACTATTGCTGAAACTACACATTTCCTAAGCCTCAGGCCATGATTTTTTCTCTGCCTTATGTCAGTTCTCATTCTGCCCTAACATCTGAAGGGCTGGGTGTTCAGGAAGAAGCCTGGATATGCTGCCACTGTGAATCAGTACTAAGTTCAGGCAGCACAGAGCAATGGGTAAGGCACATGACTTCCTGTGGGTCTTGGGCTTTGTCTGTCTGTCTCTCTCAGAGACTTGCTGCATAGACCAACAGAGCATTGAGCTGAGCTGTTCCTTCCACAGTATCTCTGCCACGCCTGGTCGATCTGGACTGGAGAGTGGATATCAAAACCTCCTCAGACAGCATTAGCCGCATGGCTGTCCCCACCTGCCTGCTCCAGATGAAGGTACATTCACTATCATGCCATTAGAAAGAAGAGGCAGCACCCCTGTGGCCATCTAAAACACCAGTCTCCAAGGTTTGGGATCTCTAACCCATATGTTTTTAAAAATGACCATCTCCTTTATCCTCCTTTGTTGAGTTACAATGTGTATGTATACTACTGTATTAACATATTATGGACATATTAAAACAACAAAACAAATGCAAAACATATTTTTAAAATAATTTGCTGATACCTAAAGGTAACCCTATATATACTCTTAGCAGTTTAGCTTTAACAATAGTGGTGTGCTTCCAGATTTTGAATAGCCTGCCTGATCATTTCAGTGTACTCTAGCCAACTTCTTATGCAGTGATTAGGCTGTCATTATTTGTAAGGTGGCTGCTCCAGAGTTTCTACGAGTGGCCGGGCGCGGTGGCTCACGGCTGTAATCCCAGCACTTTGGGAGGCTGAGGTGGGCGGATCATGAGGTCAAGAGATCAAGACCATCCTGGCCAACATGGTGAAACCCCCTCTCTACCAAAAATACAAAAATTAGCCAGGCGTGGTGGTGGGTGCCTATAGTCCCAGCTACTCAGGAGACTGAGGGAGGAGAATCGCTTGAACCCGGGAGGTGGAGATTGCAGTGAGCCGAGATCACACCACTGCACTCCCGCCTGGTGAAAGAGTGAGACTCCATCTTAAAAAAAAAAAGAATTTCTGGTCTACATAACCATACACCCAGAAATTTAACACTTGTAAGAAAATGAAGAAGTAAGGGTGCCTCTAGCAATTAAGTTTTAAATATTAGTGAAGCTTAACTTCTTTTATTTTTTTAAACTAAAGGTTGTAAGATTATTCCTGCATCCCAGTGCAGGATTGTCTTAATTATCCAACAGAGCCTGCTCCTTAAATACAATGTAAACACACATAATGTTTTCTTACTTGAATGCTGAGAGTTAGGGTATCAGAGAGGTGAGTGAGCCTTGGCTTGGCCTTCTTTGATACGTACCCCAGGCACTTGTTGCAAATGGAGACTGACCCAGGCCTCTGATGCATCTCCTGCCCTCTCCCTTACTGCTAAATGACCCAAGGGCTGGTACTCTCTAGTGCTTAGGAAAGAGCCTCTCTTCAAAGGTTCAGCAGAACTGAGCTCAGCCTCGCAGGTTCAGGGCTTACTTACAGGGAGATAGGAAAAGAGGCAGCTTTGACTTTCTGGGCTATGTTCTCTTTTCAGATCCAGGAAGATCCCAGCCTATGTGGAGACAAACCCTCCATCTCAGCTGTCACTGTGGAGCTGAGCAAAGAAACACTGGACACCATGTTAGATGGTCTGGGCCGCATCCGAGACCAACTCTCTGCCATGGCCAGTAAATGATCCAGCCAGCTGCCAGGGCCACTGCCGTGACCCAGCTGCTCATGAGCGATAAATGTCTCCCCACATGCAGGCTGCCCTTGCAGCTGCAGCTGACAACAGGCAGGATGGTGGGGACAGCAGGGGGCTACTGCCATCCAGAAGTTACAGTTGGATTGGGAAGAAGCAGCCAGATCCCCCGCTGTTCTCCTCACTCATCTTCTCTTTCTGAAGCTGGAGAGCAGAAGCCCCCATCTTTGAAAAGCTCCTGAGTGCAACTTAATTACCACCATGGCAGGGTGAGGGAACATTTGCATCGTCAGTTGCCTCTGCATAGCTGTTTGGGAAATTCAGGCCCAAATCATGCAGTTTATCCAATACATTTATTTCCAACATTAGCTCTAATTAGTTCATTTCCAATCCCAGAACACATGAAGGGAATCAGGTGAGAAATGCCAGCAGTTCCCAATCCTCTGTCAGGGAAGCCAGGCAGAGCCCACAGAGCATGGTCCATCGAGAGTGTTCCCTGAGCTCCCTGCACCACGCTGGAACCCTCTTCAGTGCAGGAAGTCTGAAATGGGTACTAATTCCCTTCTTCATGAAACCAGGGCCCTCCTTCATCTGATGCAGCCACTTCTAGGTGAAGAAGTGGGAATAATTGGAAATAAACAACAGTTCTAAACTTTCATGATTTTTGTAGCTTCTTTTGTCCCCAAGTTATGGCCTTTGGCCAGTACTTTCTCTAGTTTTTGAAGATGATCCCCACTTCCTAATTCCCAGCTAAGCCCTTGACCCATGGTGTGACATGAAATCAGGCAAATGAATCTCAACCACCTTCTGTGTTTTCACCTGTTACGTAGAACAAAAGGAAGCAAGGCTAATCGTCAGTATGTGCTTCTTACAAGAGCTATGAGGCACTCCTTCGAGTTTAACCAAATGAGATCATCTCTGTCATGTGCCTCACGCTTCACAGGGACTCCATGTGTAAAGATCGCCCTTCCCTCTCCAGATCATCCCCATGGCAACAGCTTGCAGCCTGCTGTTTGAGTGCTTTGCTTTGGCAGCTTCTCTGCTAGTTTGTGTACTGAGTGAATGGAGGACGTAAATCCTCAGATTAAGAATATGTTCTCGGCCGGGCGCGGTGGCTCAAGCCTGTAATCCCAGCACTTTGGGAGGCCGAGACGGGTGGATCACGAGGTCAGGAGATCGAGACCATCCTGGCTAACACGGTGAAACCCTGTCTCTACTAAAAAATACAAAAAAAAATTAGCCAGGCGAGATGGCGGGCGCCTGTAGTCCCAGCTACTCGGGAGGATGAGGCAGGAGAATGGCGTAAACCCGGGAGGCGGAGCTTGCAGTGAGCAGAGATCGCACCACTGCACTCCAGCCTGGGCGACAGAGCCAGACTCTGTCTCAAAAAAAAAAAAAAAAAAAAAAAAAAGAATATGTTCTCAGGAGTCAGGCAGCCAAGGTCAGAAGCCAGCTCTGCTTCTCAGTGGTAAGGTGCTTGACTTCTAAATCTCAATTTTCACCCACTTTGTACTTTTTTCCTAAATTAAATGAGTATAATAGTAGTACCTACTTGATAGGACTTTTGTGAAAATTAGATGATATAATGCACCTAAAAACACTTAGTACTGTTACAACTAATAGGAAAGGCTTTGATTATTAATGGATGAGAGTAGAAAGCTTAGTGCATTTATTGTCTCATCTACTATAACAGAGTTGGTGTGAGAATTAACACTCTTATCCTCCCTTTATTGACCAGGAAACCAGCTCATTGAGGTTGAGTCATCTGCTGGTCATTAAGAGGTAGACCCCTATTTCTCTAGCCTATCTACAACACAGGACTTTGCAAGGAACATGGAATTCTGTGATTAGTGCCATTTGGAAAATGTTGAAACTGAAGTACAGATGAGAGATCTTACCTCTGCCTACCCAGTGGGATACTAGGAAGGTCAAGGGAAAAAAATTCCAAGCTCTTCTTTATCTGCTATAGGAAGTGAACATTCAGTTTTTTGCATGCAATGACAAGAGGTCACAGACCCCAGAAGTCAGCCCACTCTTTCCAAGTTGAGAGCCCCTGGTTGTACCCTCCAGTTGAGATCACGCTTGTCACAAATTTACCCCCCTCCTTTCCTTCCATTCCCCATGACCTGCAGAGAGAGATCTCATATACCTTTCTCTTGGCCTCCCATGGGCATCCATAAGAAACACTTGAAGCAAGAAGCCCAGTAGAGGTGTCTGGGCAGTTGGACATTTCCTTTAGTCAGATCTGTCTGAATAGAGCCATCTGGGTACGTGACACAGAGGGCATTTGATAAATAATTGGAAAAGTCAATACATGTTTGCTACCCTTCACCTCATGTGTTCATTTAAAGCATTTGTTTTCCTCTGTAGTGATGATGGATTGTAGACACCGTATTTCTGGTTGGCCTGGCCCTATCTCAGAAGGGCCTCCTGGCTGTATCTGTTGATCTCAAAGGAAGTTGGCTCATTCACTGCTTGTCTGGTTTCCCAGTAGTACTTTGTGTGATGAAGCAGCTGTATACAAACTGTCCCTTCCTCAGGGAGTGGCAAGGTTTGGATGTCCAAACTCCATCCACAAAAGGACAGTGATCAATCTCACTGGTGCCTGTGCTGGCTGCCCAACACATCCCACCCACCCACCCACCAACAGGGGTCAGCATCTGCCTGAATCCTGATCAAATGCATGTGCCACAGCGATCGTCTCATGAATGTTCATGATTCCAATCAGCCGATCTGAGTCTGTCCCTGGGGCTTTCTCTGCTGTAACCAACAGAGACCACCTCCTGCCTCTAGGCTCTGACAGCCAGGCCAGTGATGATGGGGTCCATCTTCCTGCACACCAAAAGCCTGTCTGCTGTCAGAGAGGTCATCTAGACCCCAGAGGTTGGGAAGATGATGAGAGAAAATCTCGGTGCCTGATGCCAATCCCACTCTTCCTCCTTGTGTATTCATCAGGATGTACCAGGCTTGTGTTAAAGTCTACCCAGGATTTGTTTTAATCAGGAATGGTAAGACTCACAGACACAGAGGTGATTGTCATGAGGAAGAAGTCTGTGCTCACAGAACCCTAGAAACAGGAGGCATGGCATGCCACATCGGGCCACGTGGGGAAAGACCATCTCTTTGGGGCTTCTGGGGAAGTTGGAAACAGATGCTCCTTTTCTTTCCTGTTTATCATCAAACATTGAGTCACGGCCGGGCGCGGTGGCTCAAGCCTGTAATCCCAGCACTTTGGGAGGCCGAGACGGGTGGATCACGAGGTCAGGAGATCAAGACCATCCTGGCTAACACGGTGAAACCCCGTCTCTACTAAAAAATACAAAAAACTAGCCGGGCGAGGTGGCGGGTGCCTGTAGTCCCAGCTACTCGGGAGGCTGAGGCAGGAGAATGGCGTAAACCCGGGAGGCGGAGCTTGCAGTGAGCTGAGATCGGGCCACTGCACTCCAGCCCGGGCGACAGAGCGAGACTCCGTCTCAAAAAAAAAAAAAAAAAAAAAAAAAAAACATTGAGTCACTTGTCTCTAGGAAGGGGACTTCTGATTTACCCCTGGGTTGGGAAATAAATCATGACAGCAGCAAGCAGACAACAGCAGAGAAGTGTGTGATCTGAACATTTGTGGGATGCCATAATCCCTGGAGGAGCCCTTCACACTGACCCCATGAATGGCCCTCAACACATGCGCGAGCAAGGAGCAAGCATTCAGAGAAGTGCTCTCGCAGTACTCCAAGGAAGAGGCTGAAATTTGACTCAGCAAAGCCCAGAGGGAAAAGGGAAAGTGGTTTATGAGTGTCCTCAGGCGCTATCACATCCTAGACACTAGGCACTTTCATCTAAGTGACTCTCATGACCCCAGTATTGTCAGTGATCCTCAGTCAGTGGATCAGACTTGTCCCTTGGCATAAAGAGGGTAGCCAGTCACTCCTGATCCCTTTAAGAGGGACCTTTTGAGAAACAAATGTAGCCAATTACTTATATAACCCCAGGCACTCTGTCCTGAATCCTGGGTGCTCCACCACCGTGGAAAAATAGGTTAGTCCCAGACACATGACACCAGCCTATGAGGCAGCTCCGGAACTCAGCTTCTCGAGCATCACAATTTCAAGCTGGGAATTAATGGCAACACCTGACAAAAAACACAACACAATGCAGTAGCCATCAAGCAGGAAGTCTGAGCACTCTACTCCCAGCTGTGCCTTGCCAAGCAGTGGCTGCTGTCTGTTGGGTCCGGGTAGTAAGTCAAGATCAGTCTAAGAACATTCCATCTCCATCTGGCATCAAATCACCCTGCTCACTGTCCCAGTTGTTCTCAGAATTTGTTTTAATCAGGAATGTTAAGACATAAGGCACACAGACATGGAAATGATTATCATGAAGGAAGAAGTTTGTGCTCATAGAGTCTAGAAGCAGGAGGTGTGGCACACGGGGCCACGTGGTTCAGAAGGATAAGTGTTGGTCAGGAGGCAGAGAGAGGGGAGAGCATGGCCCCAAGCCTGTATTGGGGTTTTCATAGGAAGGAATGGTTAAAACGAGGCATATATGCTGACTAAGTTTAGGGTTGGATAGTTTGAATAATTTGGGTGGGTTCAGGGCCATAGGGATGGTCCCTAGTTGTCTGGCCCTAGAGTGACTTAGGGCAGGGGGAATATTGGCTTGGCATGTGAGAGTTTGGTTTTAAAAAGAAGAGGAAGATGGTTGGGAGTGTGGGCTCTGGATTAGTTGGTTTGTACATCAAAGGCGTGCTCCCAGGAGAATTGTTTGTGCGCGCTCTCTCTCTCTCTCTCTCTCTACCTCTCTCTCTCTCTCTCTCTCTCTCTCTCTAGGAATTTGCTAGCCCTGGATGGGGCGGCTTCTTTAGATCAAGGACCCAAATGCTAGAGCATGAAGAATACAGAAAATAAGAACGTATACTCAATACAAGGTTATGCTGCAGTAACAAACAATCCCAAAATTGTCGTGGCTTTTTACACAACTAAAGTTTCTTTGCCAATGCTGTACATTCACTGCAGGTTGGAGGAGGAGGGTGGGTATTCTGCTCACTGTAATCACTAAGGGCCTAAGATGATGGAAGCTTCATCTCAACACATGCCTCCACAATCACCAAGGCAGGGAAAGGGGCTATGGCAAATTGCACCTGTGATCTTAAAGCTCCTGCCCAGAAGTACCAGTCAAATCATATGGGCACACCTAACCATGAAAGAGCAGAGAAGCTGAATCCTACCATGTGCCAGGACGGAAGAGAAGCGGGATATTTGTGATTAGTCCTGATGACTACTGACAACTGTCACTGGAACCAAAAGATTCCTCTTTTGCTTAAGCAAAAGGAAGAATTGTTCAAAAGAATTGTGGCCAAGCGCAGTGGCTTGTGCCTGCAATCCCAGCATTTTGGGATACCAAGGTGGGCAGATCACTTGAGGCCAAGAGTTTGAGACTGGCCTGGGCAACATGGTGAAACTCTGCCTCTGCGTAAAATACAAACATCCGCTGGGCATGGTGGTGTGTGCCTGCAGTCCCAGCTACTCAGGAGGCTGAGGTGGGAGGATTGCTTGAACTTGATCAAGGTGTCAGTGAGCTGAGATTGCACCACTGCTCTCCAGCCTAGGTAACAGAGTGAGACCCTGTCTCAAAATAAAAATAAAAAAGAATTGTAATAATACATGCCCCGACACCCCATTTCAGCTTTTTTCTCATGATATAATGATAAATCTCCTCACCTGTGTGGCACATGAGAGCACCTGAAACATTTTCTTAGATATCATCTTACCTCTTCACACAACCTTCTCGGGTTATTGGAGCATCCATTCACAAGTATTTGTGCATTTTACTGAGGGGAAGTCAGCTCAGAGTAGTCCGGGGCTGAGCTGGAACTTGTATCTGGGGCTTTCAATTCAAAAGCTGGTGGTTTCTCCATTCCTGCCTCAACCTGGGGAAGAGAAAACTCATGATTCTTTACAGATCACCTAAATTTCCCCTTAATTTGGCAACTTTCGGCTCACTCCGTCATCAGTCCTGCCTTACCATCTCCATCCGGATCATGGTCATTTTCCTTTGCCTCCCTTTTCTGGTGATTTTTAGTTCCAAAGACAAATTGGCATGAGGACCAGACATTTGGGTTCTTCCCACACAAGCCAGTTCTCTAAATACACACAGTGGGCACCATGTCCAATACTCATTAGTCAAGCTCTGTGGTCTGGTATTTACAAATTTCCAGGAAACGAGTCCAGCGTGGTGCGAGAAGCTCTCCGTTACTTTGTTCAGTAAGCTGAGATGTTATCAGAAGCGACAGTTTTCTAAAAAATTATTATTTGTTTTAATATTTCAATCTAGAAACCATTGGCTACCTGGCATTTTGAAAGTTTTCCAGTGGTTGAACATTTACAAGAACAATTGTGAACCTGTGACCGTTGGCTTCCAAATATTGATCATTCCTGAACATGCTCTTACCAGCGTAATGTTGACCTTTACACAACTTCCTTCTTTCTTTGGTGCTCACATTTTTGTGATTTAATCGTCCTTTTTATAAGTACTTCAAGAAAAAATAAAGAATATTTTCTAATAGTATTCCCTGGTTGGTGTCAGAGGACCCTAATCTCTAAGGAGAGGGAATGGTCCTTTATTTGGGGAAGTGTCAAGAGTTCTTAAAGGTAGGTCTGAGAGGCTGAGTTTCTATTAGCCCCAGGCCCTTGGGAAAGTCTCTAATGGGCTTTTAGGTCTCATCTGTAAGTAGAGATAAGATAACTCCTTCAGTAATGCATCCCATAAATTTACAGTAAACTGCATAGACTCACAGGCTGAAGAATGGAACTTTCTTGACTATTGTTATCAATGTTGAACTAGCTATATGACCTAAGACACATACCACACAGTAAAATACAATACTGTCCCAACAAACGGAATGATAAATTATTTGAGAGATGCTTTGGGGTATCAGAGGGCATGGGGTCATTATTATACACATGCTGGATCCCCAGCTTAGGGGATGGCCTCTGGTTAGAATTTCAGAAACTCTGATAAAGCTCTTGCTCAAGATATTTTTGCTTATTTGCTTATTAAACATCAGGGAGCAAGAGCCACTGTATTAGGATATTGATTTGGCTGCTTTAACAAAAGCCCAGCTTCCATGGATTAAAGAATTTAGAAGTTTCTCTCTATGTAGAAGTCTGAGCTGGTGGGAGCTTTGAGCGAGTAGGATGGTTCTGCTCTGGTTCATAGACTCAGAATTCTTCCATCTTGTTTCACCTACGGCCAGGTATTGCCCTCATTGCTGCGAGCAAAGCCTGTGCCCCATCACCCTCCAAGTCTATATCCCAGCCATAGGAAAGGGGGAAGGGGAAGAGGAGGAGGAGGAGGAGGGTATACCCCAGAAGTTGCCACATTATTTTCATTCATGTCCCACTGGCCTCCATCACATGATCTATACTTAGCTGCAAGATAGGTTGGGAAATACAGTCTCTGCTGGGTGGTCCTGTGTGTAGCTAACACGTTGGGGTGGGGGAGGGCAGGAGAATAAGCCACTGGGTTTCTTGATTTTACTGAAATAGAGCAGATAGAGACAATTCACAGGTACTGTCATAAACACCCACTCAGCTGACTACAGCTCAGTGTGGCTTAATTTATCAGTTACTTTCCCGGAAGCAGGTTTTCTGCAGGAAGAGAAAAGAACAGAAAGGAACTGTGCGGTGGTGGGGAGGAGCAGGTGGTGATGTGGGTGCTTCTTGAGGACAGAGACCATGTCTCACTTGATATCCATGATACCTTCCACTGTGTCTGGCGCACAGTACATTGCCCCATAAATGTCCCTTTGCATCCCACTTCTTCCACAAACTCACGGGATTTGACCTGTGTAGCAGATGCCTGAATTAGATTGAATGCAATAGAATGGCAGACTGACAGAATTCACGCTCACTTGAATTGCTCTTCCTAAATCGACCTCAGCTGGGCCCTAATTCACCAACTAGGTGATTTCATCATTCTCCACCTTTCTTTCATTCTCCAGGATTGATTTCTGGTCTTTATTGGCTTTGAGTCTGTGAGTGTGGGAGATTGGTTCATAGCAGTCTCCCAGCCACACTGTTTGGCTTGGGTAGGAAGAGGTAGGGATTGGGAACTCTGGGTTAGGGTAGGAAGGAGCTGCTGCTGAGGTGGTTAAGTGGAGGGGCAGATGTGGACCTTCTGAGCTCCTGCCACTGCAGAGTTCAGGGACCAGCACTTCCAAGGGGTCAGCAAAGTCTCCAACTGCTGGAGGAGGGCAGGAAAGAGGCACTAGCCCTGGGCCTGAGCAGAGGTGGCCGCACGGTCACCAGGGCTTTGCCCCGCCATGCCCTCTCTCTGGAATGCCTTCCCTTAATCCTTCCCTAATTCCTATTCATGCTTCTGGGTTCAGAAGCAGCACCTAACAGGGGCCCAGGAAGTCAAATTAACTGGCCTGTCTTCTCCACCTGCGTTTTCTCCGTCATTCCTCGGCACGCTGCATTTTAATGATCTGTATCTGTGCTTTCCCCCACACCCTGTTCACCTTTCTGTTCCCCACACCTGAGCGCACAGATAATGGGCAGCTTCTGTGGGTACCGAGAGCTTCCTGGCAGCAGCTGAACTGAAGTGTATCCCTGGGGCTACTTCTATAAAACGGATCATCAGTCAAGGGGCCATACCTCCTTTGGTGACCCAAGGTTCTCATGCGCAAAAGCCAAACCTCACCTGGGCGCAGCTGGAGCTTGCCTGAGATGCCCAGCAGATGGCGCAGTCGTCCTCCTTATCGTCCCACCCTGGCCTAAAATCGGAACAAAGACCAGGAAAGCTGGGGGAAGGTGGGGTAGTGGACAGGCCTCTCCTAGAAACCCGAGAAGCTTCCTGCAAAAGAAGCCCTCAGGCCCAGGCCCCTTCACCTACAGAACTCTCCCGCTCAGGCCCTGGGCAACATAGGCAGAGAAGGCAGAAGACAGAGCAGGCAGGGCAGGCCCACCCAGGGCACCCGTTCAACATGCTCCCCAGGCCCAGCTGCAGAAGCCCCCAGGGTCTCCTCAGGGTGCTTCTGAGATGCCACCATTAGGGCCCATTAGATACAACGCTTCCAGATCAGGTTTTGCTCATGGCAACCATGCAGGTCCCGCAGTCTGTCCACAGTGGAACTTTCTACACCTGGACAGGTGGTAGAGCCAGGATTCAAATTTGGGCGTGCTTAGAGCTAAGTCTCAGTTTCTTCATCTCTAAAAGAGAGAGATGGAGAGTACTTTTTCCTGGCAATGCCGCTTGGAGGGGATTCATTGTACATGAAGGTGTCTGAGAAATAAAAGACGCCGAATGTTGGTTTAACTTCAAATATGTACACAGGTGCCTCCACTGGGGTGAGCCCTTCCACAGCTCAGAGGATTCGTCAGTTCTTTTCTGAGAGTAGGTTTGATGTGATGGGGTTGAGGGGGGTGGGGACATGGCAAGGAGCCCTTGTCATCTCTCATCTGGACAAGTCCAAAGGCCTCCAAACTGGTTCCCTGCCTCCCATCGTGCCATCCCTCTCTCCCCACCTCCCATCCTTCCTCCTCATTGCTGCAGGTGTCTTGCAAATGGAAATCTAATGTCACTCTCTTGCCTAAAATACTTAAACAAATACTCAGAATAAAGCCCAAACTCAGAAAAATGTTATTCAGTGTCCTTTACAACCTGATTTCTGACGACATTTTAGTCTCATGAAATAAAATTAAGAAATGGACTTAAATCAGAATCAGCAGTGCCCGGACCAGGGGCTGGAATGGGTCCTGGGTGATGATTCGGGTCAGCTCTGGGCCTCAAGGCCGGAAGGAGTGACAGGATGAGGAAGAAGGGAAGGAGAGGGCTTGGTAGCCCGCATTGTCCAATTCTCAATCTGCCTTTTCTTGAGGGCAGGGCCTGGGACAGTGCCTGCAGTCACAGATACTCAGTCAGGATTTGTTGAATGCATGTAGGAATGAAAGAACAAATGAAGGAAAAAAATGACTATCCTGACAGGGACTAGGGTTGACTGAGTGATCACTGTCAGTACCA
Source organism: Rhinopithecus roxellana (assembly GCF_007565055.1). NCBI lineage: Eukaryota > Metazoa > Chordata > Mammalia > Primates > Cercopithecidae > Rhinopithecus > Rhinopithecus roxellana. The sequence continues at coordinate 108,119,944 of NC_044563.1, forward strand.
CCAGCCACTGTCTTTTGCTAACCTCAGAGGCTGGAAGGGGCACTACTGGAGGACAGTGAGGCTAAGGAGAAGAGAGCTCATCTCAGCTGCACCATCTGGGACCCTGCTCTAGGGGTTTGGGTAATGGTGACATCAAGGGCAGAAATCCCAGAGCCTGCTATACCCACAGCCTCTGAATGCTCTGTCCCAAACCTCCCAAGAAAGTCACCCGGGCTGCAGAGCCCCAGGGAAACCCTGTGGTCATCCAGGGTGCATGGGCATGGCTGCCGGCCATCTGTTTCCCAGGATGGCTTTCTCCCTGGCACAGATGGTGAATCCAGACTCCTCTCTCCCATATCACACAGCCAGCTGCAGAAGACACTGCATTGCTGAAGTCTCTGCCTGGTCTCTCTCATGACCCCATTTTCCACATCATTCGCCTCCACTCCTCTCCATATGTTGGTTTCATTTCAACCTTATCCAAAACGAACTCCTCCCTCTGGTTAGTCTGTTGAGCCATCTCACAAAATGAAATTCATAGCATCTGAAGCAGTGGGAAACTCTTCTCTTGGCTTGTTTAGCAGAGGCATGGGTATTCCCTTCATCCCCCCTCACCTTAGCTCATCCTCATCATGATCTCTCACCTGGAATACTGGATTCGCTTCTGAAGGGCACCCTGCACTGACCTTGTCCTCCCCAAGTCCAACCTTCTCAGTGCTTTCCAGAAAGTAAACTTGATCTAGTTTTACCCCCCAAACCTGGTCTGACCTTCCGAGGCTTCTCCATCTTAGTAAATAACAGCTCCAACCAGAGACGTGGGAAACATCACTGCCTCCTTCTCTGTCTGCCGCTGCACCCACCCTCCTCCCATTTAATCCATTAGCAAGACTTGCTGGTTCTCGATCCAAAATATACTCACATTGGTCCATTTCTCTCCATCTGTGCACCAACTTGGTTAATGACTCTGTCATTTCTCACCTATGGTAGCCTCTAAGCATGATGACATCTGCCAACCTCTGCCTCCTGAGCTCCTAACACTTTCCTTAGCACTCCATTCACACCAACCTTCCTTCAGTTCCAAGTGTCCTCCAAAGTCTTTCCGGCCACAAGATCTGTGCACTCACTGCATGCCCCACCCACCCCTCGCCCTGCTCCGAACTGTAACACTCTTTCCGCTGCTCTTGACAAGACTGGGTTCTTCCCATTTTTAAAGGCTCATCTAAAAGATCCCTTCCTTAGAGAAACTTTCTCAAGCTATGCTCTCTAAAGAGGATTCTGTCTTTTATTCTGAATCACAGCATCCTGTTCATTTCTTGCCCCCCACCACCCCACGCCATGGAAAGTCTCACTAATTCAGTGAACTGATGTGCATTCTAATTTATTTACCATGCTCATTTTCTGTCTCCCCACTGGAAAACTTGTCTGTCTTGTTCAACGTTATATCCCCATAGCCTAGCACAGAGTACATGCTCAATAAATATACGCTGGCCGGGCGCGGTGGCTCAAGCCTGTAATCCCAGCACTTTGGGAGGCCGAGACTGGCGGATCACGAGGTCAGGAGATGGAGACCATCCTGGCTAACACGGTGAAACCCCGACTCTACTAAAAAATACAAAAAACTAGCCGGGCGAGATGACGGGCGCCTGTAGTCTTAGCTACTTGCTAGGCTGAGGCAGGAGAATGGCGTGAACCCCGGAGGCGGAGCTTGCAGTGAGCTGAGATCCGGCCACTGCATTCCAGCCTGGGCGGCAGAGTGAGACTCTGCCTCAAAAAAATAAAAATAAATAAAAATAAATAAATAAATAAATAAATATATGCTAACTGAATGTAATAAATGAATGGAAGATGCATCATGGCTCTGTCCTGCTTTTCTCTGTCAATGGTTTCCCATTGTCCCCAGTATGCTGTCAAAACTCCAGACTCCACAGGGCTCCATTAGAGTTTCTTCACGAACTTACCTCAGCTCACCTTTCCAATGTCCTCATTAGGTTTATGAGGAATTGATCTGGAAAGGCTCAAGCCATAATGGGTTCCATGGTGCAGACAAGAGCCCTGGCCTCGCAGTGAGAAAAAGGGACATTGAACAAATGATCTTTATGATTCCAGGCAGTGCTTCCATTCTGTGCAGTCTGAGGTTTGTTTGGGTGTGTGGTTAGTTTGTTTATTTGCTGTTTGTTTTTTAAACCATAGCTGGGATGAAACGCTGAATCAAGAAGCGAAGGGAGAAATCGGAGAACAGAGGCAACAGCTCTTGCTGTCTTGGGTGACTGGGAAGGGATATGCAGAGATCAGGAATCCCTAGTGTCAACTCAGGCCAGGCAGCGTCAGGAGTCTCAAGAAAACAAACCCTGGAGATTGGCAGGTCCGAGAGCAGGGCAGGGGGCCACACCGGTCTCGTTCACCTTCTATCCCCAGTGCTTAGTCTTTGGTCCTTGGTGAAAGATTGAGGGGAAGCACATGCCACAGGGACCGGAAACCCCATCCCACTCAAATCACAAGAAAGTCCCGCGGGCCATGGTGCCTCTGAACGAGAAGCATCTACGGATGGCAGGGGCAGGGCTATTTGCCCCACTCATCTCCCCTCCTCAGACCTCAACTGAGCCTTCAGCCGCCCCAGTGAACATGTCCTACTGGCCCAGCCTCAGTTCTGCTCCCTCCACTGATAAACGTATCTGACAGATTAAACATCTTTGCTGGCTCTTTGCAATGGCTCTGTGTCTGGATACGGTTTCTTTTCCTTTTTTTTTTTTTTTTTTTTGAGGCAGTCTTGCTCTGTTGCCCAGGCTGGAGTATGGTGTAATCTGGGTTCACTGGAGACTCAACCACCCGGACTCAAGCAATCCTCCCACCTCAGCCTCCCAAGTAGCACACACCACAATAGGCCAACTGATTAAAAAAATATATATATACAGATGTGGTCTTGCTTTGTTGCCCAGGCTGGTTGCAAACTCCTGGGCTCAAGCGACCCTCCTGCCTCAGCCTCCTAAAGTGCTGGGATTATAGGCATGAGCCACTGTGCTCAGCCCCTGGTTTCTTGCTGTTATCCTCCCAAGCCCAGCAGCACCAGGCAGCTGCCAGGATTGAAGAAGGCACTTCCGAGTTTCCAAGTCAGCTTCCTCAAAGAGTGTTCCCTCAATTCCTAGGTGTGCAGCTCTGGCGATAGCCCTCTGGGCTCAGCCCTGACCACAGATATAAACTGAGCCTCTGCAGCAGGGATGGGGTAGGAGGAGCTGACGGTATCTAGGGACTTTTTCACGAACCACAGTTCTTCCAAGCAGTACGAGCTTCTCCACAGCAAACCCCAAAAACTGTGTGCACTTCTGATTAATCCACTGAGATGAGTCCGCTGAGAGGGCAAAGGATCTCCACCATCCTTTTAGTAGAGACTAAACACTGGGCACCAGAAGTTGGCACACAAAGCATCTGGCGGGCATGCACACCAGGTCTTTGAATCCTTGTATCCCTCAGCGGTGGTTTTATTATCTCCACTTCCTCAGATCAGGAAACAGAGCCTTGGAGATGAGAAATAATTTGCTGGAGGTCACAGCTAGGTCTGTCCCCAAGTCCAGTGGTTTTTGGTTTCTGGACAAATACAGTGTGGAAAAGGATCATCCTCAGAAGATAAAAGTGTCAAAATTGACGAGATGGCCCCCAGAAGTGCCAGTGATCTAAAGCTGAGAGCTCCAGGGACAAGGAGAAGGGGGCTGCCCCAGACGGACCGATCAGAGACCAAGGAGGCTGGGGAGATGTCTGGGAACCTGGTGACATTAGGAGCAGTTGGAAATAGAGGAGGGAAAGAAAGAAATAGAGGAGGGAAAGACTCAGGAGGGGGTAACATCAAAAGCTTATCTCATGACAGGCGGGATGCATGTTATTCCAGGTGGCGGGCAAGGTTGGAGTGCGGAGGACAGTGGGGAGGGATAGCTGCCTGGCTTTGTAGGGTTATTCTGTGGCTCTGGGGGTTGCGGATGGTAAAAGCTGGTGCTTTAACATCAGGTGCCTCTGTAGGTTCTTCGGAAGCCTCCATCCGAGGGTCCTAACACAGGTGCCTGTCTTCTCCAGTGGCCACTCAGGACTAACACCTCTGTTTTCTGTGATCCACTCCATTTACAGGTTTACTCTGTTGAAGCCACATCAGCGCCTCCAGGCTGAGGTTATACGTGGCTTGTAAAGCCTAAAATATTTACCATCAGGCTCTTTACAGAAAAAGTTTGATTAAAGTTTGATGAAAAAATAGTATGTTATACACCTTGCCTTTTTTTTTTTTTTTTCTTTAACCCAATAACCTATCCTGAAGGTCTCTATCAGTACTTAAGAGCTTCTTCATTCCTTTCTAGGGCACACAGAATACCATTGCCTGGATGGGCTATGATTTATTTAGCCAGTTTCCTATTGGTGAGCAGTTAGGCTGTTACCAACCTTCTGCTATTACAGATGCTGCTGCAATAGATAGATCGTACATGAAGCTGGAGTAAGTTCCAAGAAATGTATATGCCCAGATCTCAGCACAGATCTACTGAGGCAGTGTCTTTGGAGTTAGAGTCCCAGGCATCTCTATTTTTAGGAATTCCCCAAGTGTTGCACATGCAGCCAGGTTGGGGAATCACATTTATAGCTCATGCCTTCTGATGACAAGAGAGGCTGGATCCCCCTTGCTGGTCCCACAAGAGTCCAGAGAGGGAGGCAGGCATCTCTCACCCCTCAGAGGAATATCAGTTTTCAAGGCCTGGTTGGCCCTGGCCCCCGCAAAGATTGGAGAGAAAATTAGGAAGCCAAAGTGGTATTGTGATCGCTCAGAGTTTTCTTTGTCTCTATTGAGACACAGTCAGAGCCCGTTCTGGCCCAGGGCAATAATGGGGAGGTACAGGGGCTGCGGAGCATGTGGAGGGACCCCTGGGGAGGCTGAACTGGGGACATGACATCTGGCTGAGACTGAAAGCATAAGTAAGAGCCAGAGGGTAACAGCTCTTGCTGTCTTGGATGACTGGGAAGGGATATGCAGAGATCAGGAATCCCTAGTTGAGGGCAGACAGCGTCAGGAGTCTCAAGAAAACAAACCCTGGAGATTGGCAGGTCTGAGAGCAGGGCAGGGGGGCCACACCAGTCTCGTTCCCCTTCTATCCCCCAGTGTTTAGTCTTTGGCACATGGCAGGTCATTGGTGAAAGGCTGAGGGGAAGCACATGCCATGGGAACAGGAAACACCATCCCACTCATGTCACTGCTGAGGATCATCACAAGAAAGCCCCCCAGGCCATGGTCCCCCTGAAAGAGAAGTGTCTACGGATGGCAGGGGCAGGTCTATTTGCCCCGCTTGTCTCCCCTCCTCAGACCTCAACTGAGCCTTCAGCTGCCCCGGTGAACATGTCCTACTGGCCCAGCCTCAGTTCTGCTCCCTCCACTGATAAAGGAGGGAGGGACACAGGGAAGACGTTCAGGCAGAGGGACAGCATGTGCAAAGGCTCAGAGGAGACACTGAAGGGCTCAGAGCTGACTGCAGGAATTCACGCTCAGTCTGGCTGGAACCTCCAACTCACAGGCCTGTAATTCTTTGATTCCTGTTTTCTCTACTAGGCTGTGAGGTTTATAAGGGCGGGGCCTGTGCCCTTTTCCTCCATCCCGTTCTCTTTATCCTCCCTCCCTTCTTTTCTTCCTTCCCTGCTTCTTTCCTCATTTTACCTCTTGGCTATATCACCGGTGTCTCAAATATTGGTGGGTGAGTGATTGAGTGAGTGAACGGACTTAGGTCTGGGAGGTTGCCCCAGGGAGAACCAAGTCTTGAGTGGTCTGCATTTGTTCTGAAGCCCTTTCTCCTCTCCTCTGTCCCTCTCCGCCAGCACAGTGGTTCCCAGGGGTGCCTCTACAGCACCTTCATGCCATCTCCAGCCCAGCAGCCCCCTGCTGCTCCTGCATGCTGGAGGTGGGGCTGCTGGGAACCTGGCCAGCTGGGGGAGAGTAGTAAGAAATGGGTCCTTGCTGACCTGTCCTTCCTTAAGCTTCGTCCTGGACCTTTTCCCTCTGAACCTTGCTGCCGACGAAGATGGAGCACCTGCAGAGGCTCTGTGCTCATCCAGATGAACAGTGGAAGCTGCACGGATAGTCCTCCCCAGGGCTGGAGCAGCCAGGGCTCAGAGACTACCACGACACAGAACTCTGGGCCTCACAACACACGTGTCCTGGCCTCATCCAATGCACTTCCCTTTTCCAAACCCCCTGAAGCATCTCACTTTTCTAAGCTTTGCATTCAGCGATTCATGCAGGAGGAGCATTAGTCTGGAAAGAAGGTCCGCCATCAGCTGCCAAGTCCCGGGATAAGTCGTCTGCTCTCCCATCTGCTGAGTCCTAGGATAAAAGAAACTCCCTCATGCTAGGACTGGGGCTGGAATCAGGGACTCTTCCCAAACCCTTTTTGTTCTAGACAGTGCAGACCTGGCTGTGATCTGCCTCCTTTCCTCAGAGCCCCACCCTGTGGCACCGTCAAGTGAGGTTCCTTTGTGGTCACTCCCTCAGGAGTTGTAAAGAGCAGTTCTCTTCTCTGTTCACAATATGGGTCCACTTGCCATGCCCTTCAGTTCCACTGTCGACACTAGTTTAGGTGTAGCCCTCACCTGGACTCCTGACATCCTCCTAACAGGCTTCGCCCCTTCTGTTGTCCCCTGAAATCCATTCTGTGCCAGATGGCTGAGTGGTCACTTTAAACCCATCAGATGTCATCACTTCTACACTTAAAACCTGCCACGAGGCTCACCATAACACCTGTGCTCCTTGCCCCAGCCTCCCTGGCTCAGTGGGCTGCCTCTCCTCCCTGCACCTCCCTGCACTCCTCCCAGGCACGCTGACCTCCCTCTGTTCCTCAATCACACTGAACTCCCTTCTGCATGAGACCTTGGCACCAGCTCTTTGGTCACCCTAGAACACACTTCCCCCAGATCCACATGTGGCTGCACAGGGTTCAGCCCCAGTGTGACCTTCTCAGGGAGGCTTCCTTGACCAACCAACCCAAAGTCACAGAGCATCTTTCTTACGTATCACACTTGCTGAAATGATCTTGTTTGACGTTGTCTGTATACTCCCACTGGAAGACGAGCTCTAGGAGAGTGTGAACCCTGTTTGTCATTTTCACTGTGGGGTCCCCACCTTCTGGAGCTTGAATTCCCATCTCTTTAGAGCTCTGCAGGAGCTGTGTCTTTGTCACGGTTCTGAATCTTTTCAACAAACACTTTAGTTAGGCAGGAGGTCCAGCGGCCCCTTGCTTTTGATTTTCAAAACTTAACTAAGATTCACAAATTAGAGCTCAGATCCAATCTCAGAGGACGGAGAATACTCCAGCTGATTGGCTTCTCTTTCTTTGATGTGAAGCCCTTTGATTTCTCCTACCTGCCTGCTGCCTCACACCACTCCATCTGCCTCCACCCTCCACGGACAGGCCCCTGGCCCCAGCGCTACTCCCTTGCCACCCATCCATCAAAGGAAGACAAGACGGCTCAGGAACCCCTGAGCTTATCTGAAACGAAGCTAGGAAAAGAAGATACAAACAACATGCAGGGCGGGGAACAGGGCTACCAGAGGCCCTGGTCACAGAAGAAGTCAGCCAAGAAGCGTGCCAGGTGACTGTGAGGGCGTGCAACCCTGGCCCAGTGACTCACAGCATGATGAACTCACTCTAGGTCAAGCTGTCCCCTGTGTGAGCAGCACCCCCTGAGCCAGGGAGACTCTAGGGGAAAACCCTAGAGAGCTATGTCTTAACACCAGCTTTGCCTTGGAATTTTTAAAGTGTCTGCATCTGTTTATTCCCTTGTCTCTTTACCTCCTGTTTAACCACTGCCCCCTTCCCCTGCCCCAGGTGATTTGAGAAAGAAAATAATAGCAATTTTTTTTTTAGCATGTAGTATGAGCCAGGCACTGTTCTGAGCCTTTTAAATGCTTAGAATATTTCATTCACACAACAACCTGGTAAAATGAGAACTATTATTCCCTTTTTTAACAGAAAACTGGGCACCAGGGAAGTTACGTAACTTGCCCAAGTTCACATAGTTAGTAAGGAGAACTGGAATTTGCTCCCAGGCAATCTCATTGCAGAGTGTGTGCTCTTAGCCGCTCCACCACTTTTTCTCTAGTAGGATAATGGAGGCAAACAAGCCTGTTAACTCTGACACCCCCAAATAAGCATTCATTATTATTCAACCTCTTCTTCCCTGGCTTCTAGCATCCTCTGTGTCTCTATTAGAGTTTTTCTGCCCTGGGGCACAGAGGTGCCCAGGTGAACCCCTACCTTCTGGGAGCCAAGCACCCAGTGCACAGCCTGGCATAACAGGTGCACAGGTGTTTATACAGCTGGTCTCCACCTGGGAGGGTAGTTGAGGAATGAGGGAAGGAACATAAAATGGTGGAAAAGCTGGAATTCTGAGTTAGAGATTACTCATCATTCTATTAGTAATAACAAATAGCTAATGTTTACTGAGTTGTAATTCCGTGTCAGACATGGTTTGAAGCATTTCAGATATCAAATGAGATGGTTATGCTGTTGATAAGGGTAAGATTATATTTCAGATAAGTTGATATTTGAAAAGCTTATGCTATCCAGCCTCACAGATGGCCTCCAGGGATCCTCCCCTCCTAGTATCCTTATCCATGCTTAGTCCCAGCCCAAACCAAGTCAGGGCTGACCTGTGTGATGCCAGTGCATCACGACTTCCCCCTTGGTCTCTTGGATCACCCGCTCTGAGGGAAGCCTTCCCCCATCCAGGGAGGACACTCAGGCAGTCCTACGGTGAGGCCTGTGTGAAAAGGAAATGAGACCTCTGGCCAACAGCCACGTGAGTGAGACAACTTGGAAGTGGATGCTCCAGCCCCACTTGAACCTTCAGATGATGCAGCACCAGCCAACATGTGACAGCACCCTCACGAGAGGCCAGAACTGCCCAGTGAAACACCCCTCAATTCCTGGTCCATAGAAACTATGAGATAGTAAATGGTGGCTGTTTTATGGCACTGCATACCAAAAATAAAATTCTAAGGTCCCCCAATCATCTGAATGGACTTCCTCCTCAGCCAGGGCACTCTTAAAATTTAACCTGAAAGACTAGTTCAGGTCTTGACGAGAAGTAGGGGCTGGATCTGTCTCATTATACCTCTCTGGCATTAATATCAACACAGACTTCAGTCTGATAAGAAACATTTTACAACCTATTCTCTCTGAAGCCTACCATCTGAAGGCTTCCTCTGCAAATAAGAATTTGGTCTCCACAATATTTTATCTTAACCCAGACATTCCTTTCTATTGATCCCAGGTCTTTAGATAAACTCAACCCACTGTCAATCAGAAAAGTTTTAAATCCACCTGTAAGCTGGAGGCCCCTGCTTCAAGTTGTCCTACCTTTCTGGACCAAACTAGTGTATTTCTTAAATGTATTTGATTGAAGTCTCATGACTCCCTAGAATACATAAAACTAAGCTGCACCCCGACCACCTTGGGCACATGTTCTCAAGACCTCCTGAGGGCTGTGTCATGGGCCACGGTCAGTCATATTTGTCTCAGAATAAACTTCTTCAAATATTTTACAGTGTTTGACTCTTTTTGTCAACAGTACCACGTTTTGGGGTAATTTGTTATGCTGCAATAGAAAACGAATACATCAACTCTCATTTAGTCATCACAACGACTTTACAAAGTAGATCCTTAAATTATCCAGCATAAAGCTAGAAGGAGGTAGTGGCAGGCTTCTAGCCCAAGGAGTCCCACCCCAGAGCCTGCTCTCTAGATGCTCATGTGATGGTGCCTCTCGCATGAGAGATTCTCTGGGAGACGCAGCAGACCACAGTACGAGCCTTTCCTCAGTGTCACCTTAAATAAAGAGTACTGTGACCCTTCTTAAAGATTTTGACTCACTTTGTCTAGAATGGGGCCTGTAGCCAATTCAAGGCCTGAATATTTCAGGACTCCTAATCTTCTTAGAACTCCTCAGTATGCAACTATGGCTATCCCATTTGACGACTCAGGAGGCTTAGACTATGCTGCAGTGACCAGAAATCTCAGTGGTTTAACACATAGAGGTTCATTTCTCCTTCCTGTCTCAGTCTGACACCAGGTGGGCAATTCTCCTCCATCTTGAACTGTGCCATCTGGAACACATGGCTTCCTAAATCACTGCAACAAGGCAAGGGAAAGAAAGCAGAGACCATTCGACATGTTTATAAGGGCCAAGACGGAAAGTAACTTATATCATGCCCAATATTCATTGGCCAAAGCCCAGTCACTTGAGCTATTATTACAACTGCAAGGGAAGCTGGAAAATGTGAAAAACAAATGTATATATGGTGAATCACAACAATGCTCTGCCACACCTATTATTTGTGGGCAATAATACACTACGTTGCAGATTTCTGTTTACCTTGATTTCTCAATTAGACAGAAGCTCTTTGAGGTTAAGAACAACCTTCAATTTCTCCCCTATAGGGCGGATCACTTGGTCACTGCTAAATGTGCTCTTCTGGATAAACTGGTGATGCAGTCATTCTAAGGAAGTGACTGTTGGCCATGTGACATAGAGTTTTACAGATTTGGGTGCAAATCCTGACTCTAACCCTCACCTGGCAAGTTCTCTAAGCCTCGGTTGTTCTGCCTGTGAAATAGAAATGACAATGACTGTCTTACAAAGTTAGAGTGAAATAATTTAGACTATCAATTACCTGCCACACTTCATGCAACAGAGAGGAGGCTCAAAAATGATACCTCTTGCAATCTACAAAACCAGGGGCATCAAGAAGGATGAAATTCCTGGGGGCCTATGAGCCCCTTGAAATTGTATGCAAATATTTTGTATGTGTATGAATCCTTTCCTTGTTTATTTATAAAAGCACACATGTCATAATTCATAGTAAAATGTTTACATATTACAGATTATAATAGCTCATGCATATTGAGTGCTTACCATATTCCAGGCACTGCTTTGGGTGCTTTGTATGCATAACTCATGAAGCCCAGGAACTAGATGCTATTATCTTCATCCTTATTTTACAGATAAGGAAACCGATTCACAGAGAGATTAAGCTGCCAAAGGCCCCCCACAGCCAGTAAGTACCTGAGTTGGTCTCAACTCAAACCCAGGCAGTCTAACTACACAGCACATATCTAATGTCAGTCGTACTCAGACCGCCACCAGCAGCAGCAGCAGCAGCACCTGGGAGCTTGTTAGAAATGTGAATTCTTGGGTCCCTCCCCAGAGCTACTGAATCAGAACTCTGGTTTTTAATGAGCCCTCGCGATGATTCTGATACACATTAAAGTTCACGAACCCTGTGCTCTGCTATTGTGCTGCTTCTCCACCCCATCAGTTAGTTCTTCTGGTACCTAGCACAGGTGTGTGGCTTACTAAGTGAACAAATTCATACTGTCACCTACACATAACTCTGATTCAAAACCTTTCTTCTTGCATCTGATGATAGAAGCATCAGAATGAAAAAGCCTGCCCAAAATAAATTGGAAAGTGTCCTCTTTTGTCCTGTTGGGGTCACTTGCACCCCTAGCTCTCCTCAAACTGGACAAGTCAGCTATCAGAGCAGATCGCTGGTCAAAACCAGACCAGAGCCCCATGCTCTCTGCATGCCACGGAGGAAATCAGAGAGTGGCTGGCTGAACCCCAGGGATGGTATTTTGTTCCTTGCCAAGCACCATGCATCTCAAACAAGCGTGCAGCAAACAGATCGCAGCCCGGGACTCTCTCTGCCCTCTGCCCCAGCTGTTTCTGCCTTGACACCCAGCCTCTTCTCTGTGATCCCTCTGAGATCCAGATGGCAGCAGACACAGTAGCAAAGGCAGCTCCAGGCAAGCAGCTCCCAAGCCAGCTGTGTATTTGATTAACAAGAAAGCCAGGCAGATGCAGCTTATTGGGAGGACTCACAAAGGCAGCGAGCAGACAGCCACAAAATGCCGGCCTGTTTTATCCTCTGCCCAACCAAGGGAATTGTTCATGTTGATTCTGATGTATGTTAAATGATACCAAAATGACAACCACTATGACGAAGCCCTTGCTATGGGTCAGGCATCCTGCATTACAACAACCTTTTGGTGGAGATAGTGTTATTATTATCCCTAATTTACACATAAGGAAACTGAGACTTAGAGTGACAAAATAAAGCATCCAAGGTCACAAAAGTGACAAGTAGTGAAGTCAGTTTTCAGGCCTGGGTCTACTGGACCCCCAAGCCTATACGACCAACCACTGCACTACACAGTGCAAGCCAGCACGGTGCACTTGAACTTGGGCCTGAGCAGGCCTGATGGGGCTCTTCATGCAGCTACAATCCATACTTGCAGCCTCCTGGAAAGCATCTCACAAAGTTTATGAGCGTAATGTTCACAGTCACTTATTGAATAGATCCTCTTTGTTTAGAATTGTGACATTTTGTTGATCATGGATTTTTTGTATTAATTTTGATTTTTAAAAATATTGCATTAAAATATTATTTATGTTGGCTACTGAGCTTTCTGGCATCCCCTTAAATTTTGTGCCCAAGACAAGTGTCTCCCTCACCTCATCCTAGTCCCAACCCTGTTTAATTCTACAAGGTAGGGCACTGGTGCAGTGTGAATAAATTATCGCACATTTACAGATGGGGAAACTGAGGCTTGAGGGGGCCAGGGTGTGAGTAATTTACCCAAGGGCACCCTGCAGGTGGCTTGGGATATATTTAGTCCTGGGCTTGTCTGACTCTCGTGCCTCTGTTCTCACTGCACAAAGTTGCCCCTAGAGCATTTACTTGAAGTCATTCAGGACTGCTTTGCTACAAAGTTGGCCTTCTGAGACGGCCGGAAACCCACCCTGGGACTCCTATATCACACAAGGGTGATATGATGGCAGATTCTGCAGACCCACCAGGGCATGTTGGCTCTGCTCACCCAGGTAAACTTGTTGGCCTGCAACACAGAAGTAAAGAGAGGGGAAGGGCCTCAAACTAAAAGGGCCCTGGAGGAGGGATCTTCTATGCCTTTCCCAAGGCTGGGGCTGCAATGAAGACGCAGAGACAGCTCCCAACTCCCCCCCCACCGCCGTGACCCACTCACCCAGCAGCCTGCGGGAAGATGAGGACATCAGGCTCTTTGTCTCTTTTGTCTTTGGTTTCCCAGCTACTCTCTGAGAAGCCACCTCATCTATTGGATGGAAATGATGGAGGTACTCTTTCAATAGGGATGCTTTGTTTTTCTTCTGGTTTAGGCCTCAGCTGGGTGTTTAACCCAAGGAGGCAGCTAGTCTGGGGAAGACTGGGAAGAGGCTTTGCCTTTGCCCCATCTTCTGCTGGGCAGTCCTGTGTCTTGGCTCTGGCTGAGAGGCTCTGGAGTCATGAATCCTGGGCTCTCTGGACAGAGGGCACTTTAGCAAGGTTAGGAGCCTGGATGCAACAAAGAGATATCAGGGAGGGCAGCCAAGGGCTTCTAGCCTAGACAGCTCAGGTTTGTTTCGGAGGCTCAGAGCAGAATGTGGGAACCCAGTGGCCATCCTAGGCCAAAATATAAACCTTTCTCCAGAAATGAAAGAGAAGAATTCAGCCCCAATGCAAGCCATCTTCTTGTTGTTACTGGTGTCTCTTGGCCTCAGGCCACTTTTCAGAGGGTTGGTTACCCACTCCCCAGGCGACAAAGCCTCAGCTCCCAGCACTGGCACTACAGGGCACTAGAAGTCAGAGATTTGGTGAGTTGTAGTCTCCTCCTTAGTTACAGGCCCGAGTTGTGGATGTCTTCTGTGAATGTTTATTTAGGCATCTCCCTGCCTCTGGTCCTTGAAATACAACAGAGTTCTAAGAAAGAGTTGACTCTGTCAGTCCAAATGCCCAGCCCAGGATGACTGCCCTGAATTTAAAAGGGAATAGTACTTTAAGAAATAATGGTAGACATGATAGTGGGATGAGATATCACTTGGCTTGTATATAGTTATCTACTACTGCATAACAAATTATCCCCAAACTTAGTGACTTAAAACAGCATTTATTTTCTCTCAGTTAATGTAAATCAAAAACCCAGGCACAGTTTAGCTGGGTACTCTGCCTTAAGGTTTCTCACAAGACTAAAATCAATGTGTTGACTGGGGCTGTGGTCTCATCTGAAGGCTTTGCTGGGAAGGGTACACTTCCAAGCACACATTAGTAGGATTCAGTTTCCAGCTATTGGTTGGCGGTCACCCATAGTTCTGTGAGAGATTGGCCTGTCCATCAGGACAAACATACGGGAAGAAAAAGATAAGTCAGTGTTTTCTAACCTAATCATGGAAGTGACATCTCATCACTTTTGCCTTATTCTATTGGTTAGAAGTGAGTCAGTAGGTCCAGCCCATGCTCAGGGAAGGGGATTACAACAGGGTAGGAATATCAGGAGGCAGAGATCAATGGGGTCATGTCAGAATCTGCCTCCCATAACTTTTTGGGCTGAACAGGCTTTTTCTGCAAGCTATACATTAGTCTTTCTGGGAACCTTCCATTACCCGCAGAGAGTTCCTTATACAAGGTGGCCATAATGACACTCGCCATAATGGATTGGACAAGAGTAGAATACCTGACCAAAGACAGCCCCAGTGGGGTGGGGGGCTCAACTCCATCGGAACCCATTTCTTGGCAAGTTTGAATGGAAAACTCAGAGAAGTCAAAAATCATTCACTTATTCAAAAGAATTCCAGGCACTGGGTATAAAATAGTGCACAAAACAGGCATGATCCCTGTCTTCACAGGGTAGATAGGCAGAGGTGTAAAGATGCAAAGTGCAAAAGCGATAGGCAAGAACTGGGAAGGCCATGAACTAGGTAGACCATTGGAGATCATGAGAAAGCAACAGCTATGAGGGAGGTACAGAGAAGAGGGAGACGGATGGTCAGGAATGCAGGAGGAATAGAAGCAGAGGCAAAACATAGCTGAGTTGCCCCAGTGGCAAGCCCAGGTTTAAGGAGAAGTGGATGCCTGCTCACTAGCTTACCAACTCTATTGAACAGATACCATCTTTCCCAAAAATCCTGCAGATCAAGGAGGACTTCAACTGACTCCAGCCATCTCTGAGTCACCTGCTAGACTAGGGGAAGGTGAAGGAGCTGGGGTGAGCTTCACTTAAAGCACATGACAAATGGGTTTTGACTCCAGAGGTAGAGACCCTGGGCAGGTAAAACACACGATGTCTATTGGTGCATGGAGTTTAGAAGAGGAAAACGAGGAATTGTTGGGTGCTAATGTCTCTCTGTGAGGCATCACTGGACAGATTTCAGATAGTTCTTTTTCAGTTTCTACATAACTATGGGCCATTCATTCCTCCAATGGTTCTTCTGCGTGCAACCTCCACAGGTAATCCTCTCAACAAGTTCTGAATTCTGAGCACAGAAGGCATGTTTTGATCCCTGGGTCTGTTGTTTAAATCAGAAACGCAGATGTTTACTTCCATTTCTAGCTTATTGATTTCTATTAGGCCACATGTTGAAAATTTTCTACACTGGCAACTTTTCTTACACACATATTTTTTCCTATTTTCCTATTTTAGGTCAGAGGACATTAAAAAAGAGAGAGGATGACTCTCTCTTGACTTCGGCTGTGGGTTCACTCCAGAATACTGTTATGAAAGGTTCTTGGCATCTGTTGATTCATCCTTGTTTTCTTTGCAAATTCAAATCTTTGTCCAAGCTACCCTGAAGCCATGGTGTGCTAGAACTGGCTTGCACTGACTCTTGGGAGCTTCTGTACCACATGCTGCATTAGGTCATATCTTGTGATTAGCTTGAAACTGGCTAAGGTGGGAGTATTTACACCACGGAAATCTGCAAATGTTACGATTCATAGCTTTCCCCTACTCCCCCAACCCCAAAGAGCTGGTGGTTAAATATTTACCAGCACACCACTGCCTTTTAGGAAAAGCCTTCTGACATGGCCTTATTTTAACAACTTTCCTGTTTCCTTGTGCTTTCAGGGCCATTTAAAAAATTATGGCATAGCTGAGTTATTTAGTTTCTCTCTTTATCTCTCCTACACTGCTACTTTTAACATTTTCCCTCACCAGAGGGCCTGACAATGCAGTAGACTAGTTGGTATATATCTGATTGCTGGGGACAATCAGTGTAAAAAAAACCCTGAACTCTGCAGCAAATTTCTGCCTTCCTTCCTGAGGTTTACAAAAATACTTTAATTATATCCCTCAGTTTAGCTGCAGACCGTGGTTAAAATTCAGCTTCTATAGATATGCCTTCTGGTCTAGTAGTTTTCAGGGGTTGTTTTGCAATGTAATTGTTCTTTTCCTGAGACAAACTTCCTTAGAAGCTCAGGAGAGAGAGCAGAAGAAATAGAGGAATGTAAGCGGTGGTGATGAGCAAGGAAAGACAGCAGAGCACAAGGAGAGAGTTCTGAGTCTAAGCGGGAGCTAAGGAGAACTTTTGTGACAGGTTCTGTCCATATTAATACTTTGTTTTGAGTCCTTAGTCCATCCATCAAAAAAGCTGACGACTGAACTTTGAATATGTTTTTCTCAGCATTTTCCAGAGCTATTGTGAAATGTATTAATTTCTTAATTTTGACATGTCACAATTTCCCCAAAATGATCAGTTCTCAGTGTCAGGGGCTGAACTTTGTCTCTCTGAGATTCATATGTTGAAGTCCTAATCCCCAGTATTTCAGAATCTGACTGTAATTGGAGATAGAGTTGTCACAGAGGTGATTAGAGTGAGCCCTAATCCAATTTGACTGGCATCCTTGGGACAAGAGAAGATTAGAGCCAGGTGCTGTGGCTCAAGTCTGTAATTTCAGCTTCTCAGGAGACTGAAGCAGGAGGATGGCTTGAGGCCAGACGCTCAAGACCAGCCTGGGCAACATAGCAAGACCTCATCTCTAAAAAAAAATAAATAGAAATTACCTGGGTATGGTGGTGCATGCCCTTAGTCCCAGCTACTAGGGAGGCTGAGGTAGGAGGATGGCTTGGGGCCACAGTGAGCTATGATCACATCGCTGTACTCCAGCCTGGGCAACAGAGCAAGACCTAACAAGAAGAAGAAGAAAGAAGAAGAAGAAAAAAGAAAGAAGAAGAAGAAGGAGGAGGAGGAGGAGAAGGAGGAGAGGGAGGAGGAGGAGGAGGAGTAGAGGGAGAAGGAACAAGAAGGAGGAGAAGGAACAAGAGGAGGAGGAGAAGAGGAGCAATTAGTACACAGAAAGACAGAGAGAAGACCCATATGACAACAGGTAGAAACCAATCCTGCTGATACTTTGATCTCAAACTTCTAGCCTCCAGAATTTCAAGAAAATCAATTTCTGTTGTTTAAACCACTTGGTCTGTGGTACTTTGGCATGGCAACCCTAGCAAGCTAATATACTAAGTAAAACAATTTTGTTTTGTCACTTACCAAGTTAAAAGTAAATTCATACAACAAGCAGGAGTTCTGTTAGGAAAAGGTTGGGGCTTTGACCTAGCCAATCTCATGACAAAGGGACCACCATAGTTAGTCAAAAGTGTGTGTACTTGTAAAGAGTGTTTCAACCAACCAAGCAGAATCTAGGAAGGGGTCACACAACCAATGATGCAACAATTGTTGACCTTGGGATAGACTGAACAAAATTACCTTCCTTTACAAGTTGTTAAGACAGAGAACATCCTCACAAAATTTGGAAAGGGATTGAGAGCAAAATCTGATCCATCACTTTTGCATGAATTAATTGCTTATCTCCTGAATCTCCAACTTGCAGTCCTCAGGGCTAGCTTGGATGGGATCGAAGTCCATGCCTCCAGCTATCCTTGTGGAGCACTCTCTTATGCATTTAACAGACACAAGACAGTGCAGATCAACTCAGAGCTGCACAAGATGAGACTTTGTACAAATAGTCAAATAAAAACAAAAGCAAAGCAAGCAGGAAAAGAATAAGCAGATTAAAGGCAAAAATATTCACCAAATGATGCATTTCCAAAGAAGTGCTAATTATATAAAAAGACTGAGATCTTATTTTCTTGTACAAAGAACTATTTGGTTATGAAATCTAGGATAACAAAATAAAATCAGCAAAGATATTTTAATGAAACACGTGAGGAAAATCCACAAAGTAAGTAGAATTGGGGCACAGAGGACCTGGGCTCAAAGCATCTGTTGCTGAGTGCCATGGAATTCTGCTAACTAGGCATTTTCAACACAATCTCATTGGGACCTCCCGATTTATCAAAGGAGGAGACCACCACTTAAAATCTGAATATCTTTCTTAAGTAAGGAATACCCATTGTAGTCAGGAACATTTTTCCAACCAAGGCAAACTGCCAGTCTTTTATAGAGTTGTCAGGAAGAGTGTTTCAGGTTGTGTTGCTTTTAGAGGCAGGGGTGGGTTGATATCAGCCTCAGAAGGATGTTCACATAAGCGAGTCCACCAGGAATTGGTTTACTTCCACATCATGAAGCTGCTGTGGATTGGTTGGCTTTCAGAGTTTTGATCATTGAAGTGAGTTATCATCAACTTGTCCAAGTTGTAAAATTAGCTTTTCTTTGACACAAAGATTATAGGACCATCTTTGATGAATTAGACAGGTTTAAAACAAAGTGATGGAAACTTGTCATCTTTATGGAACAATCAATTATTTCCTAGGATTATGGGAACACCATGTAACAATCGTTATATTTCACCTATTTATTTCGCTTACTGCATTTCTCTTCACTGGAGGAGACATATAGGTACCATGAGGGCAGGGATTTTGATGTATTTTATTCCTGCTGGATTTTCAGCATCTAGATCAGTGCTTAGCACACAGTAGGTGCTCAATAAATATTTGCTAAATGAATTAGGGAGCTTGACCTCCAGACCCTGAACTATAGAAGCCACAGGGAAGATATGGTTTGCTATTTGCATTATTTAAAAAAAAAAAAAACTCTTTTGAGAAGTGTCTGTTCATATCCTTTACCCACTTTTTGATGAAGTTATTTGATTTTTTTCTTGTAAATTTGTTCAAGTCCTTTGTAGATTCTGGATATTAGTCCTTTGTCAGATGAGTAGATTGTAAAAATGTTCTCCCATTCTGGAGGTTGCCTGTTCACTCTGATGGTAGTTTCTTTTGTTGTGCAGAAGCTCTTTAGTTTAATTAGTTTAATCTGTCAATTTTCGTTTGTGTTGCCATTGCTTTTGGTGTTTTAGTCATTAAGTCATTGCCCATGCCTATGTCCTGAATGGTATTGCCTAGGTTTTCTTCTAGGGTTTTTATGGTTTTAGGTCTAACATTTAAGTCTTTAATCCATCTTGAATTAGTTTTTATATAGGTGTAAGGAAGGGATCCAGTTTCAGCTTTCTACATATGGCTAGCCAGTTTTCCCAGCACCATTTATTGAATAGGGAATCCTTTCCCCATTTCTTGTTTTTGTGAGGTTTGTTGAAGATCAGATGGTTGTAGATGTGTGGTATTATTTCTGAGGACTCTGTTCTGTTGCATTGGTCTATATGTCTGTTTTGGTACCAGTACCATGCTGTTTTGGTTACTGTAGCCTTGTAATATAGTTTGAAGTCAGGTAGCTTGATGCCTCCAGCTTTGAAGACATTTATGCAGCCAACAGACACATGAAAAAATGCTCATCATCACTGGCCATCAGAGAAATGCAAATCAAAACCACAGTGAGATACCATCTCACACCAGTTAGAATGGTGATCATTAAGAAGTCAGGAAACAACAGGTGCTGGAGAGGATGTGGAGAAATAGGAACGCTTTTACACTGTTGGTGGGACTGTAAACTAGTTCAACCATTGTGGAAGACAATGTGGAGATTCCTCAAGGATCTAGAACTAGAAATACCATTTGATCCAGCCATCCCATTGCTGCATATATATCCAAAGGATTATAAATCGTGCTGGTATAAAGACACATGAACACATATGCTTATTGCAGCACTATTCACAATAGCAAAGACTTGGAACCAACCCAAATGTCCATCATTGATAGACTGGATTAAGAAAATGTGGCACATATACACATGGAATACTATGCAGCCATATAAAAGGATGAGTTCATGTTCTTTGTAGGGACATGGATGAAGCTGGAAACCATCATTCTCAGCAAACTATCACAAGGACAGAAAACCAAATACTGCATGTTCTCACTCATAGGTGGGAACTGAACAATGAGAACACTTGGACACAGGGTGGGGAACATCACACAGTGGGGCCTGTTGTGGGGTGGGGAGGGGAGGGATAGCATTAGGAGATATACGTAATGTAAATGACGAGTTAATGGGTGCAGCACACCAACATGGCACATGTGTACATATGTATGTGGGGAGTGAATATCTGAACAGAATCAGGACTGTTGTGCACATGTACTCTAGAACTTAAAGTGCATATATTAAAAAAAAAAAAAAAAAAAAGTAAAAAAAACTCTTACCATGGGGGCTGAGCTGGCTCTAATCATGATAAATGCTTTTGAATTGAGGGTGATTAATGAACTCTGGGACAAGGCTAAGCATGTGGTATGCTCATTGCATCTTCAGATCACATTCCAACTCTACTGATGCTGTACATGCAACAAATTTTGGACACTGGAGCTATCACTTGGATCATTAATCTTGCAACATTCTTGCCCTGGCTTTGTAGTAATAGAGACTTTCTGCCTTTGGTCCTTTCTTCCTGGAAAGTGAATTCCAGGAGGAGGTATATCATAGTCACCAACAACTTACGCTGCTAGTAGAGGTGGCACTTTGAGAAAGGTCATTAAACTTTCCCGAGCCTCAGTCTCCTCCTCTGTAAAATGGAAATAATAATAGAACTCATTTCATACTTATTTTTGAGACTGTCATCAGCAGCAGCAAACATGGTCATCCATGCTGTGGGTCTCTAGCAAACTCCCCAGGTTGCAGCACTAGCCTGCCAGGACCCTAGAGTCAACAACGATGGACAGAGAGGTCATGAGCTTTTCTAAAGAGCTGACTTTGATGAGAGTTAGAAGAGGAATGGTGAGATAAAAGTTGCTGATAGGGGTAATCAGGCCAAAATAACTATATTTCATCTATACATTCAATGGGAGGAACCAAGTAAATCCAAGAAAGGTAGTGGTGACAGATTCTTCTGTTTGATTAATTCAATACCTAACCTCCTCCCCCCTCACCCAACTTCACTATAGAGGTTGGAAATGTCAAATACTTGCTTTTCCAGCCTCCCTTGCTGCTAAAGATGGTGACATGACTGTTTGGGCCAATGACATGTAAGTGGAAGTCTGCTGGGGGATCAGGAAGAGCTTGCTTTCCTGACAACAGGGACATAGTTATTGTTGCCATCTCTTCCATCTTTCTTGACTTGACTTTGGACATGATGCCTGGATCTGGGGCAGCCATCCAGTGAGTGAAGCAAAAGCATTATGCCTAGAGCTGGGGCAGACATCCAGTGAGTGAGGGAAAAGCATTAGGGAACTTGAAAGTGACTCCCAGAGATGCCAGCCCTGAAATCACTGACCCACTGAACCAAGGCCAGCAGCCACCTATAGACTTTTGCTATTAAGAAAAACAAAACAACAACAACTAACAAACCATATTTGAGTCAGATGTGTTAGTATCTTGCAGCCCAAAGTATTCCTAACTGATCCAATGCCGCTAGACCAGGAAGGAAGCCAGTATTGACTGAACTCCCTCTGCCCATCCTCCAAAGACATATTGTGTGTTAGCCTTCAAAGGGCAGCCATGGTCCGCAGAGTACCTACAGGAGACCTACCAAGGGCCTGAAGAAACTTGACTGTAATTACTTCTGCATGCTGATAATCTTTGGGGGCCTAGATTCAGATCTAGGAAGAAAATGAAATGAGGGTTGTAGTAGGCAGAATAATGGCCTCCCCAAAGATGTCTGCATCCCAATCCTCACCCTAAGTAACATGTTACCTTACATCATAAAAGGGATTTTGCAGATATGATCAAGTTAAGAATCCTGTGATGGAGAGATTATTCTGGGTTATCTGGATGGGTCCAATGTAATCATAAGTGTCTTTGTAGGAGGGACATGGGAAAGTGGGAGAAGGACCTGTGACCACAGAAGCAGAGGTTGGAGGTTGGCCATGAGACAAAGAATGTGGCAATATGTAGAAACTGGAAAAGGCAAGGAATGGATTACCTATAGGACCCTTGAGAAGAGATGCAGTTTTGCCAACATCTTGATTTTATCCCTGTAAAACCCATTTTGTACTTCTGACCTCCAGAACTGTAAGGTAATACGCTTGTGTCATTTTCAGCCACTATGTTGATGATAATTTGTTTCAACAGCAATAGGAAACTAATATATGGGTCTTCTACTTTCAAATGTGCTCTATCCTTTTCTAAAATCAAGGATCTAGCTTTTATCTTATTATAAAAATCAAAGCGTACTCTGTTATATTAATTAGCGCTAGACTAGAGAAAATACAATTTTCCAATAATATACTCTAAGGTCTGTCCCTTGGGTATTTCTGGCCTTGTGCTGGCCTGTGCTAGCCTGTTTGTACTCAGATCCACCCGCCAGCCGTTCCCTCCTCTCTGCTCTGCTCCACACTGCAGAAAACTACACTTTCAAGAATCTCTTTCCAGCTGGCGTCCAGCTAAATTTGGCCAATGGGCAGCACTGACAGAAGGTGGGAAGAAGGGAGAAGCCAGAATATTTCTTCATTTTTTGCTCTGCCTCGAGTGGCAGCCTCAGCTCTAACTGTATTTCCTTGTTGGCTCCAGTTCCTGCTGGACACTTCTTCCTTCTGTGGTCCCAGGGTCCACTGGGCATCAACCACCATGATTTTGGCTCTTCCCTTGGTCCCTGCAGCCTGGGAGTGAAATGACTTCCTGCAGTTTCTAGTCTCTGGGTTGTTCAGTTTATCAGTTCTTCCATTCCCTGAATAACCAATTGTCCTCTGTTTAAAAGACCTACAGTGGCTGCTTTTCTGATTTGTTCCCTACTACAAAGCCACTGCAGACAGTCCCACAGTCCTACGTTCTTTGGTTTCCAACCAACCTACATGCTCTGAGGGTGTGGACTCTGTCTTCTGGGACTACGATAGCACTTGACACGTGATGGGCTAAGTCTGTTATATTTCATTTAGTCATGGTTTAAAAGAAGCAGAAAACAAGTCTGGCAGTGATGGCTTGTTTTCTGTTTCCTGCTCTCCCTTACACAGTAAGAGAATCCTTGGTCTTTAGCTAGGCACTCCACATGGCTGCCCCCAGAAGCCCACCCTTCCCAATGTCCTTACCAACTAGATATGGACATACAACTAAGCTCTGGTTGATAGAACATGAGCAGAAGGGAGGTGTGCAACTTCTGGGCTGCACCACCCTTTTCTCCTCCTCCTCTCTCCTGCTGGCTGGACAATGGCTATGGTGGTGGGCCATCGTCAGACAAGGGAACAAGGGCAACACACAAGGATGGCAGAGACTCAGGATGGAAGGAAGCCAGTCCCTGATATCCTGAAGCCATCATAACTGCTAGGTGGGGGAGAAACAGACATCTATCTTGTTTGAGCAAGTCTAGTTTTGGTCTCAGTCAAACAGCCAAACCTATAGCCTAATCACTGCAGTGACATCAGGAGATGCTGAGATTGGCCTGCAGTCAGCCCCTCTGTGCTTATGCCCTTGTGGCACCGTCCTTCCCTCCCTTTGATGGTGATCCATGAGGCGAAGAACGTTCTTGTTCTGTAATGAATTCTTACCTCCCGGCACAAGCCACACACCGCAGACCCCTACTACATGTTTGCAGAATGAATGGTGGAATCAGAGGCCTGAGGTATATTTGCCACTTGTTTTCAGCGGGGAGTCACCATGAGTACTCAGGATCTCTTGACCTATTGTCTTTGGCTTTCACATGTCCGTTAATCACATTAGAATCACAGTAGCATAATGACTTAGAAGTTACTTAATATTCTTACTTTACCCACGTGGAAGTTAAGCCCAAAAGGACCACACAGCAAGCTAGGGGTAGAGCCGCGATCGAAATTCAGGTTCACTGCCTATGAGGTCCATACTTGTTCTACTGCTCCAGGGCCCACTGTCCATATGTAAACTTTCCAGTGCAATTGCTGCTGTTCTTCCCCTGCGTCTGATTCTGGGAGTCTCTGGCTCTTCTTGCATCTCCTCTCTGATGGTTTGGATGTGGAGTATCAGGAAGAAGATTGTGTTGGGAGCTCAGGAGGAAATATCCTTTGCCTGGGTGCTCTGTGGCAGTTTCTGGAAAAGTTTCCTCTACTGCAGCGCCCCAGCCTGGGAACAAGGGTACCCAGCTCCAATGCCTGTAAGTTGGGGGTTACGTTTGAAGCAATAGCCTCTTTCTTCCTTTCCGGAATTCTGGCCTATAATGTATCAATACAGAGAACTGAATAAAACGGGGCTCAAAAGTCAGGTTCAAGAGTATGCAACCAAGACTGAGGCCAAATGAAGCTCTTCTTCTACCTCTATCTGCGATCTCTCTGCAGAAATGGCCACACTGAGCATTTGATCTAGCCCCAGATGGAAGAGCTGGTGTCAGAGAGCAAACAACCGGCTCAGGCTTCCAGCAGTGGACTCTGCAGAGTCTGCTTTCCACCCAGAGACTGGGAGGGCAGGTATGCTCAGCACACCTGTTTCATATGGTCCCATGAATGGGCAACTCTCCTACATGAATGCATCAGATAAGCTAGTCCTCCTCCAGCAGGGAAGAAGCAGCGAGGAGGGTGGGAAGGGAGCAAATTCCCCTTTCAATGAGCCAGTATGGGGATGTGCAGATAGCAGGAGCAAGAATCCTTTGGAGGAAGTAGCAGATGATTAGGGAGAGACCAGCTCAGTCTCTGGAAGGCTAGGGCCTTGGCGGATGCATGGGTAAGGTGGAAAGGGAACTTGGACCCAGACCATCGGGCTGAGATCCTACCTACCGCCATCACTTACGAGCTCTGTGACCTTGTGTGCAAGTTATCTAACCTCTTGGCTCACAGGTTTTACATCTGTAAAATGGAGATGACAAGAGCACCCATCTCATGAGGTGGCTGGGTGGATTAAATGAGATAATGCCTTTAGGGCACCTAGCCCAGTGCCTGGCACATAGGAAGTGCTCCATAAAAGTTTATTTCCTTCCATAGTGGGATGGTGGAAGGAGCGAGATTCTGAGACCGAAGTCATGAGCTTAATCTGCTGTACTTGGGGTCATGTGGCCCCAGGACACTGCAGTGGATAAGCCATGGAGCACAATCCAAGAAAGTCCCCTGAAACTCTCCCCTCCACTCTGCCCTGTGAGCTGTTAGAGCACACAACCTTTGTCCTCTGAAGTCGTTTCTCTCCCCTGAGGGCCTCTGTCTAGTGGGAGAGATGCTGAGAATATGCCCAGCATGAGTCCACCAGCCACCTGCCAACTGCCTGTCCCCTCCCTCCCTGCTCAAACAGATCACCCTTGTCAGACGTGGCAGCAGCCCGCTTCATCACTCTAATTGCAGTGTGGTTTGCGTTCATCAAGGAAACAGCAGGGATTCCAAATTAAATTCCAACATGCAATTTAGTCAAGATATAAGGCCTATTGAGAGACTATCTGCAGAACGCTCCCCCAGCCCTTTCTCTGAGAGGTAGAATTTCCCTGCTATCAGTGCTGCCACGCCCCACGTCTGTCTACTGGGACCAAGGCTCTCTGAAATGGGGATTCTCCCTGGGCTGCTGGCCAGTTGCTTTCCCATTTTACAGACGGGGTTGCTGAGGCATAGAAAAGGGTCCTAGACATGGAAAAAGCCCTGGGGCGCATGGAAGCCAGGACTGGCCTGGGCTTGCCTATCTTTGGGAATTGTGCATAACAGAGTATCTTTCTGGCACACCCTGAGATGACAGAGGAGCTCAGTCTGAGTGGTAGGAAGGGCCAGGAAAAACTCATTGTGAAGGGTAGAACCATTCTATCAGCATTCGTTTGCTTGAAAGAGGCTTCTGAGCAGGGTCGACACCAACCCACTCTCTCAGGCTTCATACCAATGGGCCAAGCCCTTCCTGGCAGACCCCTCGTCCAGGGGGCTTCCTGACTGCTTCCTGCCCGCAGTTTCTCCCAACTCTGAAATGTTTCATGACACCAGAATTAAGATGACAAAGTCAGAAACCACAGATGTGACTGGGTGTGGTGGCTCATAGCTGTAGTCCCAGCATTTTGGAGGTACAGGCAGGAGGATTGCTTGAGACCAGGAGTTCGAGACCAGCCTGGGCTACATAGCAAGACCCTGTCTCTAAAAAAAAAAAAAAAAAAAAAAAAAAATCCAGGTGTGGTGGCCTATGCCTGTAGTCCTAGCTACAGGGTAGGGTAAAGCAGGAGGATTAAATGCTGCAGTGATCTGTGGCCGCATCACTACACTCCAGCCTGGGTAACAGAGCAAGACCTTATCTCTAGAAAATAAGAAATAGAAAAATTAAAAAAAGAAAACCACAGATGTGAAGAAGCAATTTAAACTGGGAAGTCACAGAGAAGAGGACTGTTCTTCTGGCTCCCTCCTTTAGTTCTGCCCAGACAGGCAGTGGGTAGGTGCCCAGACCAAGAGCCCCTCTCCAGAGGAGCATCTGCCACGGCACCATCCACAGTCTGTGGTTGTTTACTGTCAGAGGCGAATCCATCCCAAGTAAGCTTTGGACTCAGATGAGAAGTACAGCAAAATGCCAAAACACCCTCTAGGGTCCAGGGCTCCCTACAGTGGGGGTTGGGGTACAGGGACACCAAAGTTATGTGAGCTGAAACCCTGGAAACTCATGCTTCAAAAGGGAGAGCTTCTGCAAAGCCAGCTCTGCCTCGCAAAGCTCCATTTCTCCAGAGGCCCCGGATTCAGCCCCCAAAACTGCAGAGATTTCCTACCATTTAGTAGAAGTAGAACCATGGCTTTAGGGAACTGATTGATTTTGAGAGCAGCAAGGCAGCAAATAACCCCGAGGGAAGAAACATCCTGCTCTAGAGCCTGAAGGCAGGAAGTAGACATTTCAATCCAAGCCTGATGTCATCACTTGAGGTGGAAGGCAGTGACTGCCCCGCACCAATGTCCCCAAAAGTAACAGAAAACAGAAAAAGGAGGGGACATCACTCACTAAAATGATGGCAAGGCTAAAACAGTGATTAGAGCCTGGGCTTTGAGCTCAAATCCGAGATTGAGGATTTACTAGCTTTTGGTGTTAGTATAAACTCCTTATAGCTCTAGTCCTCAGTTTTCCAATCTGGAAAGGGGGTCGAATAATAGTATCCATCTTCCACGGTTCATTCAGAGTAAAGAGTCAGCAAATTTTTCTAGAAAGAGCCAAACAGCAAATACTTTGGGCATTTTGGGCCATATGTTTCATGCTACAACTCTGCATGAAAGCAGCCAGGGAAGCAGTACATGAATGGGAATATGTCCCAACAAATCTTTATTTACAAAATAAGTGGTGGGCCAGATTTGGGTTGTGGGTCACATTTGCCAGCTCCTGATTCAGAGGATTACGTGTTAACAAAGTGCTTGGCACAAAATAACTGAAGAAGAAATGCTATTACTACGACTATTATTATCGGCATTGCTGCTCTGCATTCGGCCACTTAGATCATCAAGTGACAGTAAATAACCCTACTTCCCTTCTCCCTGCATTCTTCTACCTGTTAGTGAATATATTAGTCCATTTCCTCATCGCTATTAAGAACTACCTGAGATGGGGTAATTTGTAAAGAAAAGAGGTTTAATTGGCTCATGGTTCTGCAGGCTGTACAGGCAGTATGGGTGGGGAGGCCTCAGGAAACTTTCAATCATGGCAGAAGGCGAAGAAGAAGAAGGCATGTCTTACATGGTGGGAGCAGGAGGAAGAGAGAAAGCAAAGGGGAAGGTGCTATACACTTCCAAACAACCAGATCTCATGAGAACTCACTATCACGAGAACAGCAAGGGGGAAGTCCACCCCCATGAATCAGTCATCTCCCTACAGGCCCCTCCTCCAACACTAGAATTACAATTCAACATGAGATCTGGGTGGGGACACAGAGCTGAACCATATCACTCCATTTCCAAAAAGGGCATGTGAATGGACTCACTCAACTCCTGGGTGCAAGTGCAGTCAAGATTTTGTCCTGACATGATTTGCTTAATGCAAATTCCCAGTTGCTTAGCATTTAAAAGGAAGGGCAGTTTGGATTCACAGTGAAGGAACAATGACAGGACTTCCCATTAAAAATGTCTATTGCCGGCCAGGCCAGGTGCGGTGCCTCACGCCTGTAATCCCAGCACTTTGGGAGGCCGAGGCGGGCGGATCACAAGGTCAGGAGATCGAGACCATCCTGGCTATCACGGTGAAACCCCGTCTCTACTAAAAATGCAAAAAATTAGCCAGGCGTCGCGGCGGGCGCCTGTAGTCCCAGCTACTCGGGAGGCTGAGGCAAGAGAATGGTGTGAACCCGGGAGGCGGACCTTGCAGTGAGCCGAGATAGTGCCACTGCACTCCAGCCTGGGCGAGTGAGCGAGACTCTGTCTCAAAAAAAAAAAAAAAAAAAAAAAAAAAAATGTCTGTTGCCCTTCACAAGGGACTTTTCTTTGCAATATTGCAAGGATTTCTCAATGCTGCTTGAAGAAGTAATGACTATTACAACCATTTTATAGACAAGACACTGAGCTTTGGTAAGACAGACTGACGTGTGAAGTCACAAGATGGGGAGCAGAGCTGAGATTTGAGCTCAGATCTTTGGACTTTAGATCCAGTGCTCGTCTCTCCCACAACTCACCTGGGCTGAATACTGGATTAGTTAGGATCTTTGCTGCAAATGATGAAACCTATTTTGCTGATTTAAACAGAAAAGGAATTCATTAAGTGGCTTGAAGAGTTTCTGGGAGGGCCAGATAATTGAGCTTGAGCAGAAGTCATTATTCTCAAAGTATTGGGGCGGTCAGACATGTGGCTTCACAGTCTTCTCCATGAGCTCACTTGTTACAATACCATTTTGAAGACTTAATATAGCAGCACCTTCTTGGCCTTCTTTGCTAGCTCCAGTTCCTCCACCTGTCCCAGGCCCCAGGCTAGTGTCCATGGAGATAGTGTCCCGGATCCTCCAGCTTTCCAGACCATCCCTCCACCAGCTCTTTCCGCATCAGGGTAAGCCCTAATTTCCACATGAAATCCCTTATTCCTGTAATACTTGTAGTGGCTCTGATTGATCCTAACTGATACACCAGGCAAGCACAAACATCATTTTCATGGAAGGATCACTTATTAGATCTAAGCCAAGCCAGCAAGTGGGGTCAAGACATTCACATTCCATCATTTCCTGGTAACTAAGGGCTGAGTTATTTAAGCAGTTTTCCACTTAAAAGGAGGTTGGCCCTGTCTTCTCTTTCTATAATTTCTTACCTCTTTTCCCCATTTCAGCAAAGTGTCAGTTTCTTGTCTCCAAACCAGGGATGCCACCATTTTCAAACAGAATCTGCGGTCCAATCCCTGGGAAGTTGCCTGGCATGTCTGCATGCTCTTAGTTGATTCACAGACTGGCACACCAAGAACACACTTCCAAGATGGTCTGGCCCAAGTCCTCTTGCAAAAGAGCCATACTTATTGAGGGGTTACCAAAAGAGCAGGGCCCCAGGTGGGCATGTGTTCAGGTACCACCTCCATCACTTAGTCCTGTTCTTCATATTCCAGTGTATTGTTTATAATTTCAAGGTATTTCAACTCACCTTCCCAAGTTCTCATGTACTGCTTTAGTCTAGGGATCAATCAGTATCTTGATCGAGGAGTCTGGAACTTCTGTCTTCTACAAATCTCAGTGTTGCCACAGCTGAGGCTGTGGTCAACACTGAGTCAGAGGTCTCAAAGACATCAATAGCAAGATTCCAAGTGGCTGTGGCTCCTAATGGTTCTCTGATGGGGAAGAGTATTCTAGGGATCTTGAGAAGGTTGTTCCCTCTGTTGGAACAGCAAGAACAAAGTTCAGGAGCTGAGAGTCTGCCTGGTGGGTTCGAGCCAGGAGGGTGGTCAGGATAGCTGGGGCAGGGTAAGGGAGAAGGGAAGAGCCAGGTGGTGGAAAGTCCCACAGATTAGCATTTTGATCTTTCTGTGGAGTGAGTTGAAAGTTATTCAAAGAATCTGAGAATAGGCTGTGAGTGGTCGTGTGTCTGGAAAAGTTATTCAAAGATTCTGAGAATAGGTTGGGAGTGCTGGTGTGTGCCTGGAATCATAGCATTTTGGGAGGTAAAGGTGGGCGGATCGCTTGAGCTCAGGAGTTTGAGACCAGCCTGGGCAACATGGCGAAACCCCATCTCTACAAAAAATACAAAAATTAGCTGGGCATGTTAGCCCATGCCTGCAGTCCCAAATACTCGGGAGGCTGAGGTGGGAAGTTCCCTTACGCCTGGGAGGTTGAGGCTGCAGTGAGCAGAGATCATGCCAATGCACTCCAGCCTGGGTGTCAGAATGAGACCCTGTTTCAAAAAGAAAAGAAAAGAAAAGAAAAAGATTCTGAGAACAGGCCATATAAGCTGTGTGGGGTTGAAAAGTTGTCATTCTAGAAAAGCCACATTTGGACTTGACATAGACATTTTCACCAGATCCCAGACCTTGAATCTGATTAGATGGAATGGTTGGGTGTCTTCTTCCAGAAGGGGAAGAAGAGTGCAAAGACAGGTTTGGTAACAAGCACCAAAATCCATTTCTGGTTCTTCCTGGACACACAGCTAATGTAACTTCTCAGCCTCTCTTACAGGTAGGTCTGACCATGGGACTGACCAGGCTCTGAGCAATGAAATGTGAGTGGCGGTGTGTGTGTTGCTCTCAGGTCTGGCCCATAAACATTGCCCATGCATGTGTGCTCCTTGGAATGCCTTTCCTCTGCTGGCTTACTGGGATGACTCACCGTCAAGGGTGACCTTGAAAAGCATGTAAAGTCAAATACAGTCTGATATTAGAACTGTAGAGTGAATTATCCTTGCTCAGACTATCAACTCAGTCCAGCTGAGGCATCAGTCATATTTATATTAACATGCTTCCTCCAATATTTCATCACAGCTCCTCATGATTATGCCTTCAAGCTCTCAATCTAATGGAAATTCAGTCCCTCAGCTCCAGTGACACAAGCTGTTCCAAAATTTCCAGTGAATGGTTCTCTAGATACTGACACATCCTAACTTTCAGGTATAGATAAAATGGTTAACTATGGAAACCTTCATTAACTGCATGCATAGTTGAGTCTAGGTCTTTAGGTAGCTTGATAAGGGTGATGAATGGAAATATATTTCTGATCCATCAGCTTAAAAATACTGTGAAGGATGGGGAAACTCTTGGCAAGATAATTGTCCCATTTCAGTGGTTAGGAGACAGTTCTGAGCCCAATAGATATTTGGGGTATCTTTAGGGTAGAATTCCTCCTACACAGCTTATTGATGACCATCTCACAAAAGTATACATGATCTAACCCCAACTTGAAACTAACCTTGCCTCATAGGTTTAAGGAAAGGCTGTTGAGTCTCCTTAAATTTTCACTGCAAAGTGGCCTCTGTTTCTTTCAGACCATATAATGCCCATGGTTATGTTGTCCGAAGCTTGTAGTTGTCTGCTATTTTCTTATGTATATTACAAATTGTACCAGCCAGTTGTGGGTCCCATTCTTTGGTGAGGGTTTATAGTAGACGTATTGGTATTTGGTCTATTACCAGACTCTTTCCGTGTGGGAATTTTCTCTTTCCCACTTCATGTAATTCAGGTGGGGCTGTCAATCAAGGGACTGAGTCCTGCGCCCCAGTAGTGGTCACATGACCAAGAACAACCAATCGTGAGTCCGTTTCAAGTTTTCTATGGATGCTAGGAGAGAGTGCCTCTCCTGAGACTGTGAACCTGGGTTTTCTGGGACTCTCTTTTCTGTAAGCAAGCAGGGCTGAGAAACTGGCAAGGGAGAAACAAATTCCTAATGATAGCTGTTGTGCAGCTGGATCCAGGTCTGCTTGAAACCAAAAGTTCCTTAATCTTGGACTTATTTACATTAGACAATATACTTTCTAAAATTTAATGCAATTAATCACGTATGAGTCGGATTTCTATTATAACTAGGAGTTCTAATTAATGTCCTATGAACTTGTTTAGCTATAGGATGTCAAGGGAGTCAGTGTATTTCCTCACTGACCTTTTCCCTAAGGGTCTCACTGGGTGCATAGTCTTTCCTTATGTACACTCATACACTTCCACTACAGCCACCTGAATCTCTTTCTCATTCAGTTCACTCTTCGAATCTACTGCTTTGCCTATGGGTTGCAAGCTCAATGGAGAAAATGGACCTCTCGTCACTCACTCCCGTGGACCTTCTCTAAAAGACAGATTGCTGAACCGGGCGCAGTGGCTCACGCCTGTAATCCTAGTACTTTGGGAGGCTGAGGCGGGTGGATCATGAGGTCGAGATCGAGCCCATCCTAGCTAACACAGTGAAACCCCATCTCTAATAAAAATACAAAAAATTAGCCAGGTGTGGTAGCACACGCCTGTAATCCCAGCTACTTGGGAGGCTGAGGCAGGAGAATTGCTTGAACCCGGGAGGTGGAGCTTGCAGTGAGCCAAGATCACGCCACCACACTCCAGCCTGGGCAACAGAGCGAGACTCCGTATCAAAAAAAAAAATGACTGTTTGCTGTCTGAGTTCATGACCTTGAAGAACTCCCCGTAAGAGTAGATTTCCTTCCTTCCTTCCTTCCTTCCGTCCGTCCGTCCGTCCGTCCGTCCGTCCTTCCTTTTTTCTTGGATTGCTATATTCAACCCAAATATTTAGGACTTCATTTAAGAAAGCCTCTCTTCATCTTAATCCTGTATCTTCTTATTTTGAAAGAGAATAGGGGCCTTGAATTGTCTGCTTCGTGAGTTTTTCTAATTTTTTTTTTTTTTGAGACGGAGTCTCACTCTGTCACCCAGGCTGGAGTGCAGTGGCTCGATATAGGCTCACTGCAAGCTCCGCCTCCCCGGTTCACGCCATTCTCCTGCCTCGGCCTCCTGAGTAACTGGGACTACAGGCGCCCGCCCCCACGCCTGGCTTTTTTCTTTTTTTTTTTTTTTTGTATTTTTAGTAGGGACGGGGTTTCACCGTGTTAGCCAGGATGGCCTCAATCTCCTGACGTCGTGATCCACCCGCCTCGGCCTCCCAAAGTTCTGGGATTACAGGTGTGAGCCACCGCGCCCGGCCTCTTTTTAATTTTTTGAGGTTGGTGTCATTTCAAAGGTTCTAGTACTCCAAGCCATTAACACAACTGTTTCTTCTCTTCTCTTCAGTGTCCTTAGCTTTAGATCTATGAACTCAATGTGGAAGTGATCCTTTAGATTACTGACAAACCACATCCACAGGTCAAATCACACCAGCAGCCTGTTTTTGTGAATAGTTTTCTTGGAACACAGCCACATCCATTCATTTTTGTCTTGTCTATGGCTGCTTTTGCAGTTGCTACAGAAACCACATGGCCACAAAGCCAAAAATATTTACTCTCTGGCCCTTTAGAGAGTTTACCAACCCCTGCTCTAGCTGAGTACTTTACAATCATTGCAAAGCACGAGCATCCATAAAAAATGCTCATCCTGACATCCATAAAAATGGTATTCATAAGGTACCTTGAGGGATGATGAAATGAGTAACCTGACAAATCTTTGGGGCTTAGGAAAGTCTACTCTACACCACTTGGGGCAGGACATGACATAGCATATACTTGGGATACACCTGTCTGAGAGCCCATTCTTCTTTTTGAGGAATCTGGGATCAATAAATGATCTAAATCTTGGTACTGTGGGTCCTGCATTTGGATTTCCATGTGGATTTCATTTTGGCCAGGGCTGGAGTTACTGCTCCTGTTCATGATGATGGTGGTGGTGACCTGTGGGGCATCCTAACTTCCTTCCCACACAGATGTCCCTGCTGCATTGGCCAACATGTGGCTCCAAAACTAGACTTAAAAAAGCATAAAGATGTTCCCATCATTGGT
Organism: Rhinopithecus roxellana; assembly: GCF_007565055.1. Lineage (NCBI taxonomy): Eukaryota > Metazoa > Chordata > Mammalia > Primates > Cercopithecidae > Rhinopithecus > Rhinopithecus roxellana. The sequence goes on from NC_044563.1 coordinate 108,153,768, forward strand.
GGGGACAATCTGAGCCATTTGTGTTTTGAAACTAATTACTAGCACACCTGTGTAAGTGGTATAGTGTGCTCCTGAATATGTGGTGAGAATCTGTTAGTTATCACAGCCACTTGTCCTCTTCCCTTGAACAATGCTGCAGCAAAGGCAGAAACACCCATCTTCCAATATGATTTCCCAGGGCCCATTACATTAACTGGTGTCCACAACTTTGGCTCTGTATTCCAATCATATCAGCTGTGGAATCCTGAATCATCCATCACATTTTGAGGTCCCACCAACATATTCTTCCTTTTTCTTGTTTTATTATAGCATAAATTCATTGCAAAAGCTATGACAGTAGTGACTGTCCACTGTTTATATTGCTGTAAGGGATATGAGTGGGTCAAGAACCATTTGCACAAACAGAAAGAATGAAACTGCAAATTTATTAGAAAGTATAAAAATTAAAAAACAAAACCAAGCCTAACCAAAAAACAACAAGCAAAGACATACAACCTTTCCAGTTTACATTAACTTTGAGCATCACACACTATTAACCACTTAGTTGCATTTTATAAAAATGTCAATTTCAAGGTAGAGGGAGCTGAGTCAGGTAACAGGCCAGCCATCATAGTGTAACTAATTTAATGCTAAAATAAAGCACTGATCTCATTTGTGAAAAAAAGAGACGAGACCATTTTCTGGTTGGCATTGATTTAGGCAATGTATAAAAAAGCGTCCTGGGTGGAATGAGTTAAAAAATATTGCTGGCTGCTAATTTGCCATCTTGAGTAGGAAAACAAACCCCACCCCCCAAAAAACCCTGCCACTTTGGTGTCCTATATATTTTTTAAAAACATTCATTAAAAAAACCAAATCTATAATAAAAATGTCCCTGTTTGTTTTAAAAAACAACATTAGTAGGCTTCCCTTATCTACTAAAACCATTTGTTTTTCCTAAGATGCCTGGAAGCAGAAAAGCAAGTGAGATTAACTCACTGCGCAATTAATTAAAATTAGAATTCTTTCCTCTAAACAACTTCCAGAGCACCAGAAAGAAGAAAGGGCCCCATCAAAGGGAGAAATAAAGCCCTTCTGACTCACAGGAGATGAAATGTTCAGCCGGAGTTCTAACACATTCTAGCTGTCATCAAAAGTTCTTTATTGGGTTACTCAGAAAATAACTCAAGTGCTATTTTAAAAATGAAAGATACAGGCAACTAGGTTCCTTTCCCTTTTTTCTTTTCTTTTCTTTTTTTTTTTTTTTAACAAAACAAAATACCAGTGGCTAGCTTTCCTGTAACATCCTTTGGATTTGGTTAAAAAAAGAAAGAAAAGTCTACAGAACAGGATCACTGAATGCCACTTCAGCCCCACTTCCTGCAGGCTCTATTTTAATTAGCATCAAACAGGTTACAGAACATTTCTTCAGCTGCAGAAAGAAGTTCTGAATGGGTGACAGCTGCCCCGAGTCGCGCTACCTGGTTCCATTTTACCCCTCATCGGTCAGTGTGGTTTCTTGCCAAATAACACCTAATGTTTTACCCCTTATTCCTGCAGGGAGGCAGGCCCTGTGGCTGGCTGGGCACAGAGAAAGAAAGAGAAAAACTAGCACAAACATAGAGACTATACATGGAGGGAGACAGGAGTCCCTCTTTCTGCTTCCTTCAAGAACTCGATAAATAATAACCTCAAAGTGCAACAATGCACAAATGTCTGGCACACAGGTTAGTCTGGAGTGACTTGTTATCACGGGGCTCCGTGGGGCAAGGGTGTGATCTCCTTTTGCATTTGTCTTTGGACCTCGTTAAAGGAAAAACAAAAAAAAAAAAGAGAGACGGATTTCCTATACACATATAAATAGTCCCTTAACTAGAAGGGAAAAAACAAACACACTGTTTCAAATGCATTTCTAAAAGATTTAAAATAAATCCAAACGGGAAATCTTGACTCCAAATTGTCTATTGCCCATGTGTCTCAGAGGAGAAACTACTGGGATGTTGGGAGAGGCATGTTGGGAGAGGTCTGACCCTGATCCTAACTCTAACTAGAGGCGCTGGTACTGGGACCTTGGGAAGAGGAGCGTGCACAGTGCAGGGAGCCAGGAGCTCTTGGTGGAGGTATTGAATACAGCTCTCACCTGTGATAGAAACCAGTGTCCTCAAGTCCAAACGCACAGGTAAAATGGACTTGCAAGTGTTAAGGGAACTTCAGAGGCCAGTGTTGAGGCTGCATGAATGAGCAAGACAGGCTGGGTGTGGGTCACAGGGACATACAGCCAGGTCAGATTGTGGCTCAACTCAAGTTAGGTCCTCATTCCTTGGCTACGGGCAGGTCAGCTGGGAGGGTGACAGTCCAGAAACCAGGTATGTGGCTGTTAGTGCAAGGGCAGGTGTAGGCTCCTGGCAGCCTGCATTTTAGGAGCTGAGAACTTGGATATCAACTCATGGCAGGGGCTCCCTGCCTCTTCTGGGATGAGGCTGATGATACACGCTGCTGGAGAAAGCTCCCAGAATAAGCATTCTTGGGCAAATTTCTAAAGCCAGAATTGATACAGGGTAGATGGTTTCAGAGTCCTTCACAAAACTATAATCACATTGTGACTGCTGAAGGGTGTTTACTCACGTCCAAAGTTTTCTTTGGCCACTGACTCTGCTGAACTGATGGCAACATATAGGATTGTGCAAGGCAGGATTTGATGCTCAACTGGATGTCTTTTTTTGGGGGGTGACCATCCAATGATGGCCTCCTGGTTAGATCATGTAACCCAAATCCCCAAATGCCATAAGGTAGCTGCCCAGCAGAGAGAATTTGGTCCAGCGTCTCCTGCATTTCTGAGCATCCAATATAGCATAGAAACATTGCTCTCTCCCAGCCTACTTCAATACTGTTTTATCTGCTGTCTTTCCAACAGCAACAGAATAAAGTGAAAAGGGTGTGATCTCGGGCCCCAAGGGAAGAGTGAGCTCACAGAAAAAATGCACAACAGATCACGTCAACTGAGAGGCCAGAAAAAGATCTCTGAAATCTGGGGGAGGAGGGGAATGCAGAGATAGCTAATATCCCAAACTGTAACTTGAGACACCCTTACAGGTGCTTAAAATGTTTCCCATGAGCACAAATTGTTAGAACGGCAACAAGTCAGAGCAGATTAACCCATATGGACTTTGGAATAACTGGGACTTATACTTCTTCAGTGCCCTGCCTGGGCTCAGAGTCCCTGGGCTCAGCAGTGCCCTCCTGGGGGCCAGGCTGCCCCGGGCTGTGGCCGGTGTCTTCCACACTCAGGAGGCTGCTGGCTGCCTGGGAGCTGGCACTGTTGGCACTCCCGGACCGGGAGCGGTAAGGGGGCAGGTCGGCTTGGTTCAGAGATTCCGTGTCAGAAGAGTAGGGCGGTGGAGGAAGATCATACCACGCAGGCCTGCGATGGGGACAGCAGAGGGGCAGGGACAGTGGAGACAGGAAAAGAAGAGAACACATTAGAGCCAAGACAAGCCAACTTCAGCCCATTTCTGAGATGGTGTTTCCAGTGTGAAATGAGATTTTCCATCCAAGTACAAAGACAATCAATTCAAGGACCAGGAACCACAGCAGAACAGAAAAGGCCAGTGTGTTCTGGCTGGTTCGTGTTGACCGGGCAGTGCCAAAACCACATCCTCTGGGTAGAACCAGAATGAGGTCACCCACCAAGTCCCTCGGCTCAACCTGGGTGGTTTGGCATTGCCACTCTGCTCCATTGGCCAGAAGCCCTGTGGTCAAGAGGCTGGGCTGGTATCTTGACTGGGCCTCTGATGGGAACATGGAATTGGCATTTCTACTGAAAGCTAACTCTTCCTGGCTGTGAACTGGGGTAAGTGAGAGGACATCCTCTCAACACCTCAGTCTGTATCTGCAGAAGAGGCTTGAAAGGAATGAATTGAACAGAAAAGACATTTTATTTTCTAGCTCTCATTTACTGAAGTCTCCGCGTGAGTCAGGCACTTTGCCGCGCCCCTTACATTTCTTTTTTTCTTTTTTTCTTTTTTTTTTTTTGAGACGGAGTCTTGCTCTGTCACTCAGGCTGGAGTGCAGTGGCCGGATCTCAGCTCACTGCAAGCTCCACCTCCCGGGTTCACGCCATTCTCCTGCCTCAGCCTCCCGAGTAGCTGGGACTACAGGCGCCCGCCACCTCGCCCGGCTAGTTTTTTGCATTTTTAGTAGAGACAGGGTTTCACCGTGTTAGCCAGGATGGTCTTGATCTCCTGACCTCGCGATCCGCCCGTCTCGGCCTCCCAAAGTGCTGGGATTACAGACTTGAGCCACCGTGCCCGGCCGCCCCTTACATTTCCTACCTTATTTAATGCTCACAAGAATGCTGTGAGGTGGGCATTACTCTCATGCCTGCTACTCTGGCGAGGAAACTGAGGCACAGGGACATTCAATGTCTGGCCCAGGATCAGAAATAACTGGTAAACAGCAATGCTGGGATTTGAACTCACGCATTCTGTTTCCGGATTCGGCAATTTTAACCCTACCCTATGCTGGACATTTTATTTTCTAGCTCTCATTTACTGAAGAGAGTAAAGAGTGGAATGAAGAGGTTCAACCCCGTATGAAGAGGTTATCAGTGGGAACTTTATTAGGTGAGGAAGGTCCTGAATTCTTACACTTATTTGCAAAGAGATCCTTAAGTGCCATCCCCTCCCCTGAACTCTGAAACTTTATTCACCTTTTATGAGGAAGGAAAACGAAGATTAAATAATATAAGAGCTGCCATTGAAAAGGGTCCAAGGAAGAGCCCAGTCACCATCAGAACATGGCCTGCTAAATGTCTAATGCCATACATGGCAGAGCTCGAGGAAGAGGGATGCTGATCAGGAAACAGACCCACTACTTGCTTCAACTACAGAACTCTGCTTCTTGGCTTTATATATACTGGGGGCTCTTGTACAATTCCATTTGCAATGTGATTCTACAGCTTAAAAAAGCTTGAAAGTGCTCCTTTCCGCCTCCTTTATTTTATATGAGCCAAGCAAAATTAAGGAACTCACTGATTCTCTCATTCCTTCACTTCTTCATTCATCCATTCATTCCACAGATATTAACCAAACCTCTCACATGTACTGGGCACTGCTCCGCAGTAGCAGGTGAGGCTCAGAGCTGGTCTGTGGCCAGAACATGGACCAGCGTGGCATTCCCAGGAGGAGCAGGCCTCTGAGTTAGCCAGGATCCTAACTGTATGTTCCTCAGACAAGTCATTTAACATCCCAGAGCCTCAGTTTCCTCATCTGTAGAATTTGGAAATTTCCTGACTTGTGCAACCATCACCATAATCCAGTTTTGGAACATTCCTATCAGTTTCCTCCCACAGTGAGGCGCTGAGAGGATTAAATGAGGTGATACATGTAGAGCACTTTGCAAGGACTTGGAGAGTGTCAGATGCTGCCACTACCTACGGCAGCTGAAGCCAGGCTCTCAGTAAGACCTAGGAACCTCAGTGTGTGCACCTGTTCCCCTCCCCACAATGGATGACCTCTCCCGCCTCAATCTCTTCTATCCAGCACACACCTCTGGTCCAGCAAGGCCTCGGAGTAGGAGGGTGGGGAGCCTACTTCCGACGCATTCTGCTCCGCCTGGCTGGCCACATACTGGATGCCATTATTGACGTTGTAGGTGACGTTGCAGTGGTGGGGGTGGTCCAGGACCACCAGGCGGGACAGCAGCACAGGGTGCTGCAGCCGGTGCACGGGCAGCGTCATGAGGTTGTTCCGTTTCCGCTGGTGGTGCAAGACCAGTGCCAGCAGGGCCACCACCAGCACGAAGATGACGGAGCTGCCGATGATGGCATAGGTGATGCTGGGGTAATACACAAGCTGGTTCTCTGAAGTCACAAACACCTGCCCGCTGCCAGGTTCTGAGAAACCCCAGAGAGAGGAGAGAAAAGACAGAAGGTTACCAGTTTGGCTCATCTTTGTGTTTCAACGTCAGCCCCAGAACTTGCATGCGAATGTTCACAGTAGCCCTAATTCACAATAGCCAAAAAGTGGAAACTGCCCAAATGTCCACCAGCTGATGAGCGGATAAACAAAAGGTGGTACATCCACCCAGTGGAGTATTATTTGGCCATAAAAAGTAATAAATACTGATACATGCTACTGCATGGATGGAACTCAAAAACATGATGCAGTAAAATAATCCAGACACAAAAGATCACATATTGTATGATTCTGTTTATACGAAATCTCCAGGAAAGGTGATTTTGCAGAGGCAGAAAGATTAGTGGTTGCCTGGAGTGGGAAAGAGAATGGGGATTAACAGTCAACGGGCAGGAGGAATCTTGCTGGGGTGATGGGAATGTTCTGAAACTGATTTATGGTGATGGTTACACAAACTGGCTAATTTCCCCCTGCAACATCACTAACTGTACACTTAAAAAGGGCAAATTTTAAGTACTGCAAATAATACCTCAATTAAGTCGTTTTAAAAAGTATCATATACTATCCAGGGAACAGGAGTGAGAGTTCTGGTGGCAGAAATCAGTTCTTTAGTAGAAATGTATAATGTAATACACCTCAGGAACACAGCTCTGGGGTCCTCATACCTGCAGATCATTTATTTTAAGCCAGGTCCCACATGGAGCTTTTGAGATGGAGAGCCAGCACAGCCCAGCCTAACAGCAGAACTCCTGGGCTCAAATCCCAGCCCCTCAAAACTTGCTTGCTGTGTGCCTTTTGGAAGTGCTACCCTCTGCCGGCTGCAAAATGGAGATGTACTAGTGCCAAGTTCTTGGGGCTTCTGTGAGCATGAAATGAGTCAATACTCATCAAGCCCCTGAACATAGCTACACGCTGTGCTTTGTAAGTGCATGTGTTTGGTACATAAAAATACACGATTGATTATTTATTTATTTATTTATTTGAGACAGGGTCTTGCTCTGTCACCCAGCCTGGAGTGCAGTGGCACGATCTCGGTGCACTCAACCTCTGCCTCCCGGGTTCAAGCAATTCTCTCATCTCAGCCTCCCAAGTAGCTGGGACTACAGGTGCATGCCACCATGCTCAGCTACTTTTTGTATTTTAGAGCTGGGGTTTCACCATGTTGGCCAGGCTGGTCTCGAACTCCTGACCTCAAGTGATCCAACTGCCTCGGCCTCCCAAAGCGCTGGGATTACAGGCGTGAGCCACTGTGCCTGGCCAAGTACGTGCTTTATATCACATCTCCGTGCCTCATAACAACTCCATGGGGGAGGTGTTGTGATTCTCCTTTTTTTTTTTAGATGAAGAAAATGAAGCTCAGAGAAGTCAGTTCCCCTGACCGAGGCCACACAGTTTGGAGGGAAGGAGCTGTGCGTGAGTTGAGTCCAGGGGTCTGACTTCAGAACCTGGCCCCAGCGTTCTGCTCTACATCACCCGAATAAGACCTGCCAGGCAATCTGCAGGCACTTCCTCGGGAGTTCCAGGGTGAAGGTCCGATACACATCCCACCCCTGCAGGTTGCTCTCATAATATCCTTCTCTGCACACATGCTAAGGAGCCGTACTTCAAGCACTCAGGTAAGGAGCTTCCCAGTCAGCAGGACATACCTGGCCACCACTGTAAGGTCCAGGCAGGTGGAGGAAACCAGGGGTCCAAGCTGGGTACCCCTCATCTTTACCGACAGCTGCCACTACCTACTGTCATGGCCTAGTTGGAAGAATAATCTAAATGCAGCTCAAGTGAGTACACTTGGTGGCCACGACCCTGTCCTTGTTCTGCCTGTGAGGCAGTGAGGAGGTTTCAGTGGGTCCACAGGGGTCAAAATGTAACCATGAAATAGCAGCAGTGGCAGCGACTACAGGTGACTCATGTCCGCTGTCCTGGCATCGGCTAAGGACTTTACTCCATCCCTCATCACTAGCTGTGCATCTGTTTTGTTCACTGCTATATCCTGAGAGAGTAGGATGGTGCCTGGCACATAGTAGGCACTCAATAAATACCCGCCACGCAACGGGAAAAAAATCTGTTTATTCACATGCCCTAGTAAAGTGAGTTCTGCTGTTATTCCTATTTTTCAGATGAGCAAATTGACTCAGAGAGGTGAATTATTTTGTCTAACATCACCTAAGAAGTAGGCAGAGGAATAGGAATAGAATTTAGATGTTTCTCCTTCAAAAAACCACAGACTGTGAAACACATTGACTTCTCTTCTTTTCTGATACAAACATTTTCTGATTCCCCAAACGATCCCAATCTGAGACCAACGATGACCTTCCCCTTCAAGGTCCGGCTTGACTAAAAGCTACAAAGCATAGACTAAAAGCTACAAAGATTCTCCAAATCCCTGGCGGTCACTGTTTCAATGATTCATTGCACAGAAAGAAGCAAATAGGGGCCCAGCAGAAAGAGAGAATCATGTTGCACTACAGTTAAGGGAGGGAGGCGGTTTTTGGATGTTTTCTGAAGACAATTAGCTGTCATTCAGGGATTCTGCCGGAGTTCTCTCTGTTCTCCGCTTACACAGTTAGAAGCTGGGTGGAGGCTTGTGTATGTGTATGTTTCAGAATTCAGGCTTAAACTAAAATATCTTCTTTATTTTGTTATCTAGCAAGGAGAGCTGCAGAGTTAGGAGCCTTGGGGGGAATCCTGGAGCCACTGCTTCTAGTTGTTTGAGCTCAAGCGAATTATTTAACTCTTAGAAGCCTCACCCTCCTTGTCTGTGAAATGGTGGCGGTCCTGGGTAAACAACAGTATCCGTATCTCCCTGGATTATCCAGATGGTAGAGTATAATATATACACTGAGCACAGTGCCTGGCAAGGGTTTGCCTCAGTAATGCCAGCTCTTTTTTGTAACCACCACCACCACAACAAAATAATAATGATAATTATTATATAACTTGGAAGAAACATCTAAATTCTAGTCCTGTTCCTCTGCCTACTTCGTAGGTGATGTTAGACAAAATAATTCACCTCTCTGAGTCAATCTGCTCATCTGAATTTGCTCATATAATTATAATTTATATAATAAATAATAGACATAAAATTTACTGCTGTAACCATTTTAAAGTGCACAGTTCAGTGGCGCTTAACATTCATACACATTATTAACGTTCATACATGTTATTGTGCGTCCATCACCACTATCCAGCTCCAGAATTTTTCATCATCCCTCACTGATGAACACTAGATTTTAGTGTTGCCTTTCTTACCATTATCCTCACCAACTTCTTGCAACCGGGGGTAGAAAGCTGGGGGAGCCACCTCTGGCGGATGGGGTTGAGTTGGGGAGAAGATATGAACAGATTGAGTTCCATTCCAGTGAGATGTATTTCTTTTTATTTTTTATTCCTTTTTAATTTTTAATATGTATTTTTTGAGACAAGGTCTCACTCTGTTGCCCAACCTGGAGTGCAGTGGTGATCTTGGTTCAACAGCCTCCACCTCCTGGGCTCGAGCCACCTTCCTGTCTCAGTGGCTGGGACTACAAGCGTGCGCCACACAAACCAGCTAATTTTTGCATATTTTGTAAAGACGGAGTCTCCCTATGTTGCCCAGGCTGGTCTTGAACTCCTGGGCTCAGGTAATCTATCCGTCTCGGCCTTCCAAACTGTTGGGATTACAGGCGTGAGTCACTGCTCCTGGCCAGTGAAACGTATTTCTTAAAGGAGGAAAGTGGGTAAACTGTCACACAGAAAACAAATGGTCCAGAGGTTTTAAAATGCTGACTTCTGTGTAAACATGTGAGGTTTTAAGAATACAAGTGGGAGTCCTTTAAAACGCATAGGATATAAAATGCCTGTGGAACTTAATGGTCTCACTTATGTCTCCGAAAGCAGGCTCTCTTCAGACATCTCTTCACTTTGGCAGGCGAGACGCAGCGATCACATTTGCCTGAGAAATTATGATGTTGCCTAACTCAGTGGTGCCTGCTCTCGTTTTTGCTGTGTGTAAAATGTCATCTTGTGTTAATTCATTAACTAGGCCCACTTTTCTTAAGAGCTTAATGAGCCTGTTGGCCAAATTACTAATATCAGAGTTGCCTGGGACCTAAGTTCCAAGTGCATAATCCATGGATAATGAAGTTTCCATTTATTCTGGCTGTCCCTCAAGCTAATGCCCTTGTGCTCCACTGTCAAGCATCTTGAATTCTTGTCCTGTCCATGCCGCTTCTACTGTACTAATTCCAGGCAATCTGGTCACTATCTAGAGACTGCTGTTCTATCAAGACTGCCAGTAGCTCCACGGCCGCTTGTGGAGAAGCAGGCTGTGTTTTGTACAACGCCAGGGGTGCTCTTCACCTCAAAGTCATTACATATTTCCTTAGTTATCAAGACAGCTTTCTAGCAGATGGCAGCCAAGTGTCTTGAGGAGGAGTACCTTTAACTAATTCACTCAGAGGTGCTGTCTGGACCAGCGAAGGCACTCAAGCAGCTGACACTTGTGACTCGGTGTTCCTTCGCTTCCAAAAAAATCCCCTCCTCCAGATGCAAATTAAATTTCCTACTGGATACCATTTTTCACCCATCAGATTGGCAAAAGCAAAGTTTGAGCTCATATTTTGCTGGCCAGGTCTCAGGCAAACAGGTATATTCACGCCTGGTATATATATGCAGGCATGGCTAGTGGGAGGATAAGTTGGTACCAACCCAGGGTGGTGGAGGAGCTAATAATATATATTAATATAAAATGTGCATATTTTTTGAGATTGGCCAGGCATGGTGACTCCTATCTATAAATCCAGCTCTTTGGGAGGTGAAAGCAGGGAGGATAGCTTGAGCCCAGGAGTTCGAGACCAGCCTGGGCAACATAGGGAGACCCTGTCTCTACAAAAAATAAACATTTAATAATCTAATAAATTAGCTGGGTGTAGTGGCATGCACCTGTAGTCCCAGCTATTCAGGAGGCTAAGAAGGAAGATCACTTGAGCCTAGGAGTTTGAGGTTGCAATGAGCTATGATCATGCCACTATGCTCTAGCCTGAGCGACAGAGTGAGACCCTGTCTCTAAAAAACCAACAAACAAAATAAGCATTCATGAAAGCATGGTTCATAACAGCAAAATATATCAGAAACAATCCAAATGTTTATCAATTGCAGCCTGGCTAAATAAATTATGCTGTATCCATACAATCTTGTACCTATTTTTAAAATTAGGGAACCTCTACATATACTGATACGAACAATCGGAAGGATATATCGATAAGGAGAAAAAAGCAAAGTTCAGTCGAGAATGTATAGAATATATCTGGAAAGACACAATGTAACTAGTGACACTGGGAGCTTCCAGGAAGGGGAATAGATGCTTGTGGAGAGGGAGATTTACTTTTTATTGTTTACTCCTTTCTTACTTTGTAGAATTTGTTCTGTATTATCTATTAAAAAAAACAAGCACTCTGTCCTCTTCCTTTAGACATGCCCAGGCTGATGGTGCATCTCAGTTTATTTTTATTTTTAGACATAGGGTCTTGCTGTGCTGCCCAGGTTGGTCTTGAACTCCCAGGCTCAAGCAATCCTCCCACCTAAGCCTCTGAGTAGCTGGGAGTGCAGCATGTGCCACTGCACCTGGCTCAGTTTCTTTATTGTTTCTTGTCCTTCTCTCCCTGTAGGTGCTTCTTGGGGTTCAGGCCTCACTGTCCCATGCTCACTTGAAGACCCCTTGCTGACTCATGACTCCCTGAGGACAGCTTCCAATGCCTCCAGCCTGATTTTTTTTTTTTTTTTTAAGACAGGGTCTCACTGTCTCCCAGGCTGGAGTGCAGTGGCACAGTCCTGGCTACTGCACAATCTTGGCTCACCGCAACCTCCAACTCCTGGGTTCAAGTGATTCTCCGGCCTCAGCCTCATGAATAACTGGGATTATAAGTGCATGACACCCACCATGCCCGGCTAATTTTATATTTTTAGTAGAGATGGGGTTTCCCTATCTCTAACTCCTGACCTCAAGTGATCCACCCACCTCAGCGTCCCAAAGTGCTGGGACTACAGGCGTGAGCCACCGTGCCTGGCCCAGCCTGACCTCCTGAGTCCAGAATTCCTGTTCTGGAATATTCACTGTCCTTCAAACGGACTCTTCCTCATCCCTTTGAAAAACTGCTACCTTGCTATTTTTTTAAGTGCTTTCTTCAGTTTGTTTTTCCTCCAGATTATATATTTTAAAAGTTAGATTTGTTGAGGTATACCTTAGGCATAATACAATTTGCCCTTTAAAAACGCACCATTAGATGAATTCTGATAAAATGAAACAGTCACACATCCTCTTCCACAATCAAGATATAGACCCTTCCATCCCCCACAAAAGGTATTTTGTGCTTCTTGTGGTCAAAGGTATTTTGTGCTCCCCTCATTCCAAGCCTCTGGAAACCAGGGGTCTATTTTCTGTCCAAATAGATCCACTTTTTTTCCAGAAAGCCATACAAGTGGAATTCTACAGTATGCAGTATCCTACAGTATGTAAAAACAAATTTTTACGTAGTCCTTTGCATCAATTCTTTCTTAATGGTGTTTTTTATACTCTATTCCATCTGGCTTCTTTCACTCAGCACACTGCTTTTGAGATTCATCCATGTTTCTTTAAGTGTTAATATTTCATTCCTTTTTGTCCCTGAGTAGTATTCAGTTGCATGGATGTATCACAATTTGTTTGATTCCCCAAATGAGGGAGGGTACTGGGCTGTTTCCAGTTTCAGGAAGGCTGGTCTTTGTGCTAACATATATTTTCATTATTTCTTTGGCATACTAGGGCTGAGAGATTTCTGGGTCATATGGGAAGCATACATTTAACTTTAGAAGAAATTGTCCCACTGTTCTCCAAAGTTGCTATAGCATTTCCCATCTCCACCAGCAGCAATGTATAATTCTCAGTCATCCTGTGTTCTCACCAGCACTTAGTAATACCAGTTTTTTTAATTTTAGCCATCTTAATAGGTATTTAGTGGTATCTTATTGATACCAGTTAAAACCTCTTATTGAGGTTTTAATTAGCATTTCCCAATGACTAATGGTGTGAGCATCTGTTCATGTACTGATTTGCCACACTTTAATCTTCTTTAATGAAGTGTTTATTCAAATCTTTTGCCCATTTTTAAATTGGTTTGACATTATTATTGGATAGTAAGAGCACTTGATATGTTCTGCAACATAGTATTCTATCACAAATGTGTTTTGCAAATATTTTCTCCTAGTCTATGGCTTTTCATTTTCTTTACAGTGTCTTAAAAAGAGCTTTTTGGTGTTTTCTTTTTTAAGACTGGTCAATGAACAGAAGGTTTCAAAACAAATTTTTATATAGTACTTTACATCAATTCTTTCTTTCTTTTTTTTAATTCTTTCTTAATAGTTTGTGTTTTTTATATTCATTTCAAGGAATCTTCCCCTATATCATTGCTTAGAAGAAGTCTTACAGCTTTAGCTTTTACATTTATGTCTACGATCCACAGCAAGTTAATTTTTGTTTATGCTGCAAGGTAAAGGTCAAGGTTCTTTTTATCTCCCCATTTAGCTTTCCAATTTTTCTAACACCATTTGTTGAAAAGCCTATCCTCTCTTATTGAATTACCTTGGCACCTTTGTTGAAAATCAATTGACCATACAAGTCTGAGTCTATTCTTAGACTATCTATTTTGTATGATTGAGCTATACACCTGTCTTTATGCCAATAAGGGTGTTAACTACAGCTTTATAGTTAAGTCTTGAAATGAGGCAGTGTGTCTTGCATGCCTTTCCCCCCTTCTAAAATGAACTTTATTTCTGATTATAAAAATCCATGTTATTTTAAAAAAAAGTAATATAGAAATATTCAAGGCAGACAAAACGTACCCTCCTCTCCCTCAAACCTACTAGGATTCTACTAGACGTGGTTTACAGTTTGGTATAGACCAGGAGCTGGTGAACTTTTTCTGTCAAGGGCCAGACAGTAAATATTTTATGCTTTGTGAGCTACAAAAGTAGCATAAAAGCTGTCATGGACAATATGTCAATGAATGAATGTGGTTGTGTCCCAATTAAACTTTATTTATAAAAACAGGTGGCAGGTCAGATTTGGCCCACTGGCCGTAGTTTGCTGTCTACCCACAGCATAGATCCTTGAAAACTGCTCCCTATGCTTGTGAACATGCATGTACTTGTCTTCATGCTATGTGGATACTTCAGCATGTGGGTATCCTTCCTTGTCACCTATACCTTTGTGAAAGAATAGCCACATAGTATCCCACTACAGAGATAAACTATAGTTTATTTAACCAAACCTCCATTGAAGTACCTTTAGGTTACATCCCATTTTTGCTATTACAAACAATGCTACAATACCATTCAGGCAGACAGTGAGGGTCATGAGGGGAGGGGCCAGTGATCTTTGGTCGCTGATACACTTATTTCTTGGGACGAATTCCTAGATGCTGGATGTTTCCCTGGCCATCTGGTCTGCCAGGTTTGAACACTTGGGGTTGTCTTGAACATTCTCCTTTTTCTCTGTCCACATCAAGCAACCAAGTATGGTCAATTTCTACTGTGCAGTGTTTCTCCAGCCTCTTAACTTCACGGCCATTCTCATGGCCACGCCCAGGCCCAGGCCAGGAAGAAAACCTCTGTGAGAGTCTTGCCAACTGTAGCCTCTTCGAATTGAAGTCTTTTTGCAATACTCCCACAAGTCTGAACATTACCAAGGACTGTGTTGCTGTGTAATTCTTGTAATATTCTTTAGATCGAGGAACCTCAGTGGCTCACATCACCCTGTTTGGCCTGTCATTCACAGACAGCACTGTTCCCTGTGCTTAATTTCCCAGCATCAACCCCTAGAGGGCATGGGGAAAAGTCCAGAGTTGGAATGAGGAACACCATTTGCCTTGTGACACGTCCTCATTCCTGATTTGAACTAAATAATGATACTAATAATACTAACAACCATCAACACCATGCATATTTGCTTTGAACTCAAAAACAAGAGTAACCATAATATCATCACCATAATTATCCTAGCAGCTCTTACCCTATTCTCATTAATATCTGATGTGTTTTACACATTCTAACACTTTTAATCCTTACACCATCTGTATTGAGTTGAGTAGTGTCCCCCCCCCCCCCCCCCGAAAAATATGTCCACCCAGAACCTCACAGTGTGACCTTATTTGGAAAAAGGGTCTTTGTAGATACAATTAAGGTAAGAGTTTCAAGATGAGCTCATTCTGAATTAGAGTGAGCTTTGGATCCAATGATGAGTGTCTTTATGAGAGACAGAGAAGGAGATGACACAGAAACAGACAGGGGCGAAGGCCGTGCCAAGCTGAAGGCAGAAACTGGAATCATGCAGCCCCAACCAAACCAAGGAACACAAGAATTGCCAGCAGCCCCAGAAGCTAGGAATGAGGCATGGAACGGACTCTCCCTCAGAGCCTCCAGAAAGAACAAACCCTGCCAGTACCTTGAATTTGCACTTCTGGCCTCCAGAACTGTGAGAGAATACATTTCTGTTGTTTCAAAGCCAAGTTTGTGGTCATTTGTTATGGCAGCCCTAGCAAACGAATACACCCTCCTGTGAAGTAGACCATTTCACAGGTGAGGAAATGGGAACATGGGTTAAGGAACTTGCCTGAGTACTCCCTACACCTGAGGAATGATTAATAGCTATTATCAGAGCTAGCTAGGAGAGAAACCAAGAGGAACCCAGGCAGTCTGGTTCCAGCATCTGTGCTCTTAGCCCACAGCTTTATTTCATTTTACATATGTGGCCATCTTACCATTAAGTTCTCAGTGGGCAAAGACCAGGCTTGCTCCTTCTCGGAACCCCACTCAGGGCTCACAGCAATCTGCGAAATACAACAGGCACTCCACAGTGTTTCTTGATATTGGTAAACTAACTCTGAAACATGTCAACATGGTAATTCACAATTTCTTCACTTATAGACAGAGTCAAAACTACAGGAAGGCAAACATTTGAAGAAGAAAATAAGGATAACCTAGACGCCGAGCAGTGAGCACTGAACCTCCTTCTTCTACGATTCCTTTGAAATACACAATTTCCCTTCTTCTTTACCACAATCCTGTGAAGTGTGCCATTTTATTATCAGAGAGGTTAAGTAACTCACAGAAGGTCACAGAGCAAACAAGTGGTACGACTAGTCTTTGGGTGCAGGAGTCTGATGTCAGAATCCATTGTGCTATCCTGAATACTTCTCTCTGCTCCCTCCTCTCCTCTTTTCCATTCATCCTGACCATCTGTCACTTCACTGTACTGCTCCTGCAATGAGGTCCCTTTCCAGTGACTTCAATGAAGACTCAATCTTAAAGTCTGATCAATATACTGGAAGTATCTTCTGTGGGATGGCAAGAGGTATTTCATGAAAAAGAGTACCTTGGTCAAACAGGTGTGACAATGACTGGAATAGACAAGTTAAATCCCTTCCCCCTTTCTTTTTGTAGCTGTTTGGAGGGAAGGTACAGAGATCAAACTGTCTAGATTCAAACCTCAGCCATGTCACTCACTAGCTGTGTGGACTAGGAAAAGTTACTTTGCCTCTCTGTGTCTCAAAATCCTCACTTTTAAAATGGGATAACAGAACCCACCCCATAGGGTCATTTTTTGGATGAAAAGGGAAAGTATGTATAGAAATGTTTAAAGTGGTGTCTGGCACAGAGTAAGTAGCACTCAACAAACCTTTCAGTTATTATCAATAGCTACTGACTCGTCAGAGCCTTTACTAGGCAAATGTCCACTGTGACACTTCATGAGAGGATGTGGATTATGTCCTCAACCTCAGCGCTAGGCTGAGACGGACAGAACATACACCATATTCCAAATATGTGCATGCCCAACATTCTAGAAGGTTATCTTCTCACAAGTCAGAAAGGGGAATCCCTGGCCTTTGGGCAGGCTGTTGGGAGGAAGCTCTGTGTTGCAGCTGCCGACGGAAGAAGATGAAGCTGAGAGACAGTTATCTTAGCCCCATCCTCTCTTCTCATGATACGGTGAGACCCAGGTCCCAGGCCACATCAGTTAAGGTTTGGCATCACCATTACTGACGGCCAAGCACTGGGAGCAGCTCCTGAGTGTGAAGTGAGAGATGCCACCGTGAGGGATGTACGACACTCTGCCGTGTCTGACATTTGTCGAGAACTGAGCATGCAGGAGCTGATGCTGCAGAAATTCACAAGGAGTCCAAAGGCTGCCTTGGTTCTGTTCTTCGGATCTGTGAGTTTGTCATGGCCCCTTGCATAATCAGTTCATCAGGTGCTACTCCTGCCCGTGAAACTTGATTACCCTGGGAAATGCTGAGTGTGCACACTTGGAGCTTCAGAGAGCAGAAAACTTTCTGAGTAATTGAGGGGAACGGGCTGATACAGAATCACTGTAAGCAGGGCTCCCAAGGGGGAGCTTTATCGACCATGAACAAATTCATGGCTTCTTGAGATTTCGTATCTGACAACAATGACCCTGACCCAACGAGCTCCAGTGCCTTGGAGGGCAGGGCTGTTCATTTTGCACACACAGGATTCTTATTCCCCAGACACTGGGCTCTTGGGCTCCAGTCCCAGTGCAGGAAGGATGAGCATGCCTGAAAGGGGAGCACAAGACATATCTGATGCCAAACAGGACTCTGCACACCAGCCTCAACCAATTCCCAGTCCTGGTGTCTGTGCTTCATAACCTCTCTGTTCTCAGCCACGTCCCCTCCACCTGCCTCCACTCTGACTCTCTATAGTCTCTTTTCCACATGGCTGCAGGGTGCTCCTTCTAAAAACATTCATCTGTTCATGTCACTCCTCAGCTCAAAAACTTCCAGTGGCTTCTCATGTACTAGAATAAAGCCCAAAGTCCACACCATGGCCTCCAGGCCCTGAATAATCTCATTCCCGTTGTTACTCTGACCTCCACTCCTGCTCCTCTCCGGCAACTGCTGCAGACCCATTGGCCTCCTTTATGTGGTTCTGGAACACACCCAGCATGCACCTGCTACAGGGCCCTTGCCGTCTACTTAGCATGCCCTTCCAGAGCATCTGCATCACTCACGATTCCATTCAAGGCTCTAATCCTTTCTGGCCCACCGACATCAGTCTCTATCCCCCTACCCACCTTGTCTACCTTCACAGCACTGTCACTGCCTGTCATTGTACTTTATATTTGTATTTAATTGTCTCTCTTTCCTACTGGAATAGAACTCCCTGGGGTCAGAGCTGAATTCTGCTTGCTCATCCCTGAATCCCCAAAGTCCCAAATAGTAAAAATTTGCTGGGAGAAGCGGGCAGAGTGTGTCTAACTCTGTGGCCCTATGAAGTCTCTTGGCTTGTGTATCTTTCCTATGAGACTCCACGGCTTCATGGCCATCATTCCATTCAGCCTCACAGGTGAGAAAAAGAAGACTGAGAGAAGTGAGGTCACTTGCCCCCAGTCACACAACCAGGAAGTGATGGAGCTGAGACAGGAGCTCAGGTCTGTCTGCCAACACCCGGAGATGACACATGGTATGAGGTCAGGTCCCACTCAACCAGTTTGTCCCACTGATCTGTTTTGGGGAAGGTAAAACCACCCTCCTTGCTGAAATATTCACACTGTTATTGATGGGCACTGGCTGAGCTCAGGACTCATAGAGAAAACATGTTCACTGTACAAAAACAGAGTCTCATCCTTCTAGAATCTTCCTTCTCACAAATAAAGTAGGATCAATGTAACCCTTTCCCAGAATCATTGAGAGATCCACTGCCTCACAAGACCAAAAGTGTGAGGCCAGTGCAGGCAGACTCCTCTCCCAAAGTGGCCAAGATGGTGCCCCGACATAGTCACTCCAGGCCAACCCTGCAGACTGGACCTGGCTCTGCCCCTACTCACAGCCCTTTCAGGACTTCCTATTTGCCAAGGGTCAAGTCCCACCGCCTCATCATGAAAGTCAAAGCTCTTCACCATGGGGCCTTGTTCCCTCACTCTCCTCTCTCACTGCCTCCTCCTCCAGCTGCTCTTCAGTGTGCTGGCCATGCCTAGAACAGCTTGCCTGCCTAGTGCCTAAGGCCTATCAACGCCGGGCCCCACAGCCTCCTAGTTTAAAAGAGACAACTGAAAGCATTTAATGAAGGGCCAGCAGGATTAAAATTGGGACTGTAAAATCAGGATGAACAACTTGTACCCACCCCAAAGTTTAGATGAACACTGAAGACTGTTTTAAATTTGAGCCAAGTGAAGCGACTGTGAGCTTGCTTCTGCAGTTTCCTTTTACCTGGACGAAGAGTCCGGCCCTTCACACTAGATTAAAACGGGCCTCGGGAGTGCTGAATGGCAAAGAGAAAATGCTGCTGAGAGGGAGGCAGGGGGAACAGCTGGGATTCACAGGGACACAGAGCCTCCAAGCTGTGACGTGATGGAGGGAAGTCTCGCTGGGGCCACATTTCATTCGTCCACTGGGAGAGCCCAGATCCTGGCTGAGCCCTGTGCTCAGGTGCTGGGAGCAGGCCTGACCCCGGTGGCACTCCCAGGGTGGGAGTGGCCCTGGGGGGCCCATTTCACTCCTGCATGCCTCCTACCATGGCCTCTGCCACAGCGGCAGCCACATTTTCTCAAGCCTGGAAGCATCAAGGGACTGTCTGGACCACTGTAAACCAAGGGCATCCCCACATCCACCCCGACTTTCCTATTTAAAATAGCATCCCATGGGACTGGAGCGCCTTTGCAGATCCCTATTCCAAGCACATCCCAATTTAGATGCGGATTGAAAAAGTTTAATCTAAAGGGCACACCAGCAAATGACTGAATCAAAAGACAGCTACGAAAACCCCGCTGAACCATTACCATGGCAACTCAAGTTGCTAAAATTAACTGAAAAGAGGGTGATGGGAAAACTGGAGCTGCCCAACCTTAGACTGGCCACAGCAGGGGCCATCCTGGCCCCAAGCCAGAGGGAAATGAGAGAGGAAACCCATCTGCCAGGATGCTGGGAACCGGGACCATTGAGATCTGGGAGACAAGTGCCCGAGGATTAAATTCAAAATGAGAGTGAGAGAAAGCAAGGGGAGGGGGAGTGGAAGAGGAACAGGGAGGGAGGGAGAGGAGGAGGGAGGGAGAGAAGGAGGGAGGGAGAGAAGTGGGAGGGAGAGGGGGGAGGGGGAGATATTATATATATATATATATGAGAGAGAGAGAGAGAGAGAGAGAGAGAGAGAGAGAGAGAGAAAGTTCTAAGACTGAAGACCGAATGAAGCAGGCATTTCCTGGGAATTTTCAGTCATTCTTATTGCAAAAGACTGAACAGCTTTCCTATCTGCCTAACCACTGCCATCCTTTGGGCAAATGGGAGCAGGGAGTCTCCCTGAAAGCTGCACTCTATCCTTTCAGTAAGTGCTACTGAACAGTCAACTGGTATCAATGGCCCCTAATTTCTAAGGTGTTCACCCCCGAAAGTTTCTTAGAATGGAGGAACGCCCCCAGCAGTCCCAGAGCTCTCTGAAGCCTGCTGAGAGCTGCTGTGTACCCTCAGAATTTGATCTCTGCGTCTGATGAGGAAGGGCCCAGTAATAAGCCAGAGAGTCGGGTGGCTAATGGCCTCTTTGCTAAGACACAGGCTCAGGGCAGTTGCAGAACTGGTTGGAGGGTAAGGCATTTAATTGGCTGTTTAAGATAGAAAAGTGTTTTTTGTTTTTTTTGTTTGTTTGTTTGTTTGTTTTTTGAGACAGGGTCTCACTCTGTTGCCCAGGCTAGAGTGCAAGGGCATTTTTTAAATAAGAATTCAGATTGCCACTAAAACTCGGTGAGAGAGTAACTGGGAGCTACTTTTGGCCTTTTTAGAACTCTGCTCAATTGTGTCATCGCTTCAAAAATGTCAACAGAAAAAGACAGTGAAAATGAGGGGTAAGAGTTCTTTGCTACCTCTCCTACCACAGGCCACAAAAGCAGCAAAGGTCAATGAGAGATAGCACGGGAAGGGGGTGGGCCTTGGTAATGAGCTCATGCACCTGCACTGGGATCAATCTAATCATTGCACCCACCCGAAGGGAAACCTCTGAGGCATCTGTCTCCTCTGCATTAAGTGGCTTCGCCAGACCCAGGTTCCTGTATGTGACATCCTGGGCTGCTCCTGCAGGCAACATGCTGGAAATGACTATCCATGCCTCCTGGAATTTGCTGAATAAGGAGGGCTCTAAAGAATTACTATTTCTCTTGCTTACTGTATCTATTTACCTGTAGTGTTTGGTGGAAGCTGCAAAATTAAATGCTTAGCAGACATTCTTTGAACTCAATCGTCAGTTGGTTTCTGGTCCAGTAATAAGGCTTGGCCAGTTACAATACAATAGTTTATTGAGCCTGCTGTGTCAGCGGCCAGAGTGAATACTGCTAACTCAAGCAGGATGCAGGGAGCGGAGATGCTTTGATCAGTTTGTGAGTATGGTGTAATCACACACAAATAGCATTGCAGGGAAAAGCAAACCCTAAAAACTGGAGAGAGAGAAATTTACTTCAGGCAGGCTATTGTTGCAAATAAAACTTCATTTGTGGGAGCTGGGAAAACAAGTATCATCATCAAATAGCAATTACAATCCTAGGACAGGGCCCCCAGGCAGTCACTGGAGCTGCAGGCCTCAGTGTTAAACCTGGCTCCTTCCTTTCCTTTTCCATTCATGTCTAACTCAGGGGCAGGTCCTGCTGAGTCTGCTTCCATAATATGGGACAAGTTACCATCATCTGTTGCATGGATTACCATGTGAACCTCTTACTTGGTCTCCCAATTTCTGATCTTGCCCCTCTCCAATCCATTTTCCATACAGCACCGGGAAAGCTCATTTTAGGAAGTAAATAAGATCATGGTATGTTTCCTGCTTTATACCCCTGCCAAGGGTTGCTCACTGTACTAAAAATCCAAACTCCTAGCAATGGCTTAAACTAATATGATCTCTACAAGAGGCCCTTGACTCTTCTACAACCTGCCTGTTAGCATCCCCTGTTCTAGCTTGGGGGTCGGTAAGGTCTGGCCTGCTGTCTGCTTTTATAAATAAAGTTTTATTGGTACACAGCCATTCCCATTCATTATGTAGTCTGTGGCTGCTTTCATGCTACAATGGCAGAGTTGCATAGTTGAGACAGTGATTCTAGGGTCCATCAAGCCTAAAATACAAACTGACCCAAGGAGGGCTAATGTTAGTTTCTCGAGCAGACCAATACTGCAGTGAACCATGAGCTTAGAGATGCGCAGTTTTTATCCAGCTATGGTCTCTTTGGGAAGTTACTCTAATACACAAAATGTGGCAATCAGCACAAGGTAACTATAACTGCTATAGAAAATGAATGGAGAAGTCGAGAAATCAAGGCATAAATCAAGCACACCCTTCCCCTGCTGTCCCTCAGTTAGCTCTTGCTTTTTGTTATCTGTAGAAGTAAGCGACTGAAATGTTCCTATAGGCAATGGCAAACTTGGTCTCAATCTTGGCTATGAAATACCCGAAGAGTTAAAACTCTATCTGTTCTTGCCACCACCACCTCCCTGGGTGGTTGAGCAATACTGCCTGCCTGTGCAATCCTGTCTTCTGAGAGGTACTTCAACGTCTCATATTTATGCTTCTTGAAATGAAGGCTTGGTGGAGCATTTTAATGTTCTTTAAGACAAGGTGCTGGAGGCTCCACTCCAACACCAGTGGGCCTCCTGGGCAGTAGGTCACTGAACCCGGTTGTGCCATAATATATGAATAACTACAGGGTCTTGGGCTGTGGAGGATTCAAAGTTACTCATTCAATTCTATAAAGAGGAAATAATAACCAAGTACTCCCAGGGCCGTTTTAGAATCCCTGTCAAAAGCTCTCGAAACACCTAAGACAGGCTGGAGGACTCAGGCAAGCATTTTAAACATTAATGGGACTATGTTTAAAACAAGAAAGTGAATAAATCAAAGCCTTCTGTTGCTAACAGAGGGCCCAAGCTGGCCTCCTTAGGAAGAGGAATAAAAGGACCCATATAGTCTGATGTGATACAAAGATGAAGCCTATGGAGGGCAGGCAGCAGAGTGAATTCACTCATTCATCACACATTTCCTAGCACCTACTAAGGGTCAGCCCAGGTGCCAGAAGATTCTGAGCCACTGTTATGGGGCATAAGTAATTGGGGAATGGATGGGAAGCTCTGGGAACCTCAGGATTGCCATGGCTAAAACTATTTAAAATCTATTTCTTGAATAGCCAAAATATGTATGATTCAAAATTCAAAATGTAAGAAAGGATTTGCAGACAAAAATAAGTCTGTTTGCTGTATCTCTCTCCTAGCCATGGGCTTCCTCTCCCCAGAGGCAACCCTTGGCACCCATTTATTTTGTTCAGTTTCTTTCTTGTGAAGCCTTCCAGGAACAGTACAGGCATATATCAGCACATGTCTATGGTTTTAACACGCATGGTAACACCTTGATTGTTTTACTTAATTAAGCACATCAATACATACTTTTAACCAATTACCATTTTGTCTATTTAATAAATACCTATACAGTGCTTTCTATATGCTAGGTTCTCCTTTTTTAAAATTTAACTTTTTATTTGGAGATAAGTTTAGACATACAGAAAAGTTGCAAAAATAGTATAGTGTGGCCAGGCATGGGGGTTCACATCTGTAATACTAGCACTTTGGGAGGCCGAGGCAGGTAGATCACGAGGTCAGTAGTTCGAGACAAGCCTGACCAACATGGTGAAACCCTGTCTCTACTAAAAATACAAAAATTAGCCGGGTGTGATGGCATGCACCTGTTATCCCAGCTACTCAGGAGGCTGAGGCAGGAGAATCGCTTGAATCCGGGAGGCGAAGGCTGCAGTGAGCCGAGATGGCACCACTGCATTCCAGCCTGGGTGACAGAGTGAGACACAGTTTCTGTAAATCTTTCATCTAGGTTCCCCTAGTGATGATCCCTTTCCTAACCACAGCACAACTGCTAAAACTGAATTAACCCTGGAACAACTGTATTAACTAAGTTAACAGAATTGATTCAAATTTTGCCAGGATCCCATGGGGCACTGATCTCCTCTAATCGGTGACAGTTTCTCAGTCTTTCCTTGTTCTTCGTGACTTTAATACTGTGAAGAGGATCGAGAAGTTATTTTGTAGACTGTCCCTCAATTTGGGTTTTTCTGATGTAGTTTCACAATTGTGAGAATATATATTCTTGAAAAGAGTATCAGAGCATATTCAGTGTATCCCATCAGGGGGTACCTGAAATGCATTCACTGATGATATTAACTTTGATCACTTTATCTGCCAGGATTCTTCACTGCAAAGTTACCATTTCTGTCTTTGTAGTCAATAAATATTTTGGGGGAGATTCTTTGAAACTATGCAAACATCCTGTTTCTGCTTAAACTTTCACCCACTAATTTCAGCATTCATCATGGATCTTGCCTGCTGCCTGCAGCCTGCAGCAAATACTCCTGTGTTGTTCTCATGGTGTTTTTTTCCCCCCTATTTCCTTGATTCCCTCTACATTTCAATGATTATGATTTTTCTATAAGGAAGATTTGCCCCTTTCTCCAATTTATTTATTATTTATTTACTTCAGATGGACTTGTTATTTAAGTTACTCTCTGAGTTATAAAACCCAATACTGTTTGAATGGGTTCCCTCCAAAATACAAGTATTGCCAATGTGATGGTATTGAGGGGTGAGGTGTTTAAGGGGTGATTAGGCCAGGAAGGCTCCTTCCTCAGGAATGGGACTGGGATGCTTATAAAAGGGGCATCATGCAATGTTTGGCTAGCTGCCCTTCTGCCACCTGGGAACACAGCGTTCGTCGCCTCTAGAGGATGCAGCAATAGGGCAGCATCTTAGAAGCAGAGAATAGCCCTTGCCAGACAGCTGAACCTGCTCACGCCTTGAGCTTGGACTTCCCAGGCTCCAGAACTGTGAGAAATACATTTCTGCTCTTTTTAGATGATTCAGTCTCAGGTGTTTGTTACACCAGCACAAAACAAAGGCATTAGGACTTATTTTGTTGCTCACGTTGTTTCACCTTTGGCCATGGGGAGCATTTTCAGGTTGGCTCCTGCATCCTTTCAATGAAACTCCACGTTCTTGTTTTTTATGGTTTGGGGGCTACTTGCTTACTTTCTGGGAGAAGATGCTTCAGGCACATCTTGTATTTCCCAGCCCAAGGCCTAGAATCAACTCTAACTCTTCTTAATAGTTGCACAGTGAGTGTACCATTTGTGGAGATTATAACCAGGATCTATCTATTTCCAAACTTTTCCGTTACAATCTTTTACAATAAAAATCCTTGTAGGTGGGCTGTTTCATACATAAGCAGTTGTTAAAGTAAAACCTAAAGCATTTACAAAGACCTAGGAGTCCCTCTCTGAGCAGCCCCCGTGTTCTCTCTCTGCCCTCGTTCCCGATGTTCTATTCCCTTCCCCAGTGTGGTGGACAACCTTTGAGGCAGCTCCTCCGATGCCTGCCTTTTGAGATTCATGGCCTTCTGTGATCCCTTTCCCATGAGTTGGGGTTGGACTTATTTCTTACTTGTTTTATTCAATTTTTTTTTTTTTTTTTTTTGAGACAGGATCTCACTGTGGATAAAAGCCCTTAAATGGCCCTTCACACCCCCACGCCCCGGCTGGAGTGCAGTGGCATGATCATGGCTCCCTGCAGCTTCAGCTTTCCAGGCTCAGGTGATTCTCCTGCCTCAGCCTCCTGAATAGCTGGAACCCCAGGTACATGCCACTACGCCTGGCCAATTTTAAAAATTATTTTTAGAGATAGGGTCTCCCTGTGCTGCCCAGGCTGATCTTGAACTCCTCCAGCCTCCGGAAGTGTTGGGATTATAGGCGGGAACAACCACACCCAGACATTTCTCATTTCTAATTAATGAAATATGATGGAAATAAGATGTCACTTCCAATACCAGGTTATCAAAGGACTGTGGCTTCCGCTCCCTCTTGGCTGCTTGTTCTTGATCATTTTCTTGTTTGCTTGCTCTAAGAGCCATGACGTGAGTTGCTCTATGGAGAAGTCCATGTGCCCAGGAACAGAGGGAGGCCTCCAGCAAACAGACAGCCAGTGAGGGACTGAGGCTCTCATTCCAGCAACCCACAAGAAATGGAAACTCCCTAGTTGAAACTTGAGATGAGACCACAGTTCCAGCAGATAGGAGAAGTGCAATCACATGAGAGATCTTAAGCCAGAGAAACTTATGTACAAAATGTAAAATCAGGGTCGGGCGCGGTGGCTCATGCCTATAATCCCAGCACTTTGGGAGGCCAAGGTGGGTGGATCACGAGGTCAAGAGTTTGAGACCAGCCTGGCCAACATGGTAAAATCCCGCCTCTACTAAAAATACAAAAATTAGCTGGGCGCAGTTGCAGGGGGCTCCTGTAATCCCAGCTACTCAGGAGGCTGAGGCAGGACAATTGCTTGAACCCAGGAGGCAGAGGTTGCAGTGAGTTGAGATCGCACCACTGTACTCTATAGCCTGGGTGACAGAGCAGGACTCCATCTCAAAAAAAAAAAAAAAGTAAAATCAACAAGTCTTGCTAGTTACAGGGCTGTACACATAAATCATTCTAGCGGTCCTTCTTTCCTAGGACTGATGCTCTCTTGACTTTGTATAAGAGCCTGATGCTCTCTTGGCCAAGATGACCTCCTGCCCACATCTGGCCAGCCTTCAAGATTCAAATGGCCACTAAGCCACTTTCTCCTTGACTTCTCCCCTGAGTTCCCTAACTAGTAATAACCACGCTCTGCCTCAGCCTCCCAGTGTGCTTTACCTGGCCCATGTCATGGCACATCTTACTCTCTCCCACGTTGTAGAGTTACGGACACAGCTAGTCTTCCAAACACTAAACTTATTAAGGGTTGGATTCTCCTCTCAGTCATGTTTATAACCCATCCCTCTCACTGCTAAGCACTAAGATCAGCCTTGCACATATATGTTAGGTGTTCTAAAATATCTGTAAAGCTAATATGTAATATTACATATTAGCCTTAAATGGTGGGTTCAGGACCAACAGGCAGCCCCAGCACCTACCGCACACAGTATTAGCTCTTAGAAGCACTATTATTGCCACTCAATATTTCAAGAATGAATGCTTGCTTCTCTAACAAGGATATAATTTTCTGGACTCTTCATGATTTTCCTCTCCAATTTTTGAATTTCTAAGTTTAGAAGACATAAGAAATAACTCCAGACCAAAAGTTGAGGGCCTCTAGCTTAATTCTGCTGTTTTCATACATCAAGTGCTTCCTCTGGTGATGCTTTCACCCAGAGCAAAAAGGAGACCCCGCTGTTAACACCAATGGAAAATCTGTACTGGAGACCCAGGGAGCGGGAACTTCCAGGCAGGAGCATAAACAAGATTCATGTCAATTAATATTCTACTCATCGCCTCTGAGCATTTGCTGGCCACCCTATCATTGCCGGCAAAGCTCCTCTTGTAACAGTGTCTATGTCCAATTGCACTAATTGAACAGGCAAATGAGGGAGATAAAGGGAGACTCAGCTAATTGTATTTTTTTATTGGCTTCCAAGGAGAAAAACCCATAATCAGTCATAATTACAAACTTCCCTTGTGGTCTCAGCAGCACAGGCCCCAAATGAAGCTATTCTAAGGCATCTTGCTTGATGGCAGATAAACAGCTCTTAAACCCTTTCTTGATCTGTAAAGACTTTGGGGGAGTAACAGGAGAAGCTGTGGACCTTCTTGCTTCCTTCTGCTTACACCCCTCAACTTCACACCTTCAGCTAAAGATACTGTCATCTGTGGCATCTCCACCATTATCTATTCTCTCTGTGGATAAAAGCCCTTCAACAGCCCTTCATCAGGGACAGCAAGACAGTGACAGGGCTGTGTGAAGCCAGTGACTGTCCCACTCCTCGGAATTCACTTTTCAAGGCGCAGAGGGGAGCAGGAAGAGAGCCACAGCACTGGGCTTTTCCTCTAGGAAGAGATAGCTGCAAGCTGCCTTGGGACATTCTTGATGATGACAGTCAAATGTGGGGTAAGCTCAGCTGAAGGCAGGAATCCCCCGGCCCCACGGAGAACACAGAATGGCTTTGTTGCCTTAATCTGTCCTAAATTCGTATGTTTCTGTTACCATTCAGAATAATGAAAAACCAAAATGAACAGAACATGGCGCTGGAGTCCCAGCTGAGCTTGGAAAGTATAAATCTTAGTTCCGGAGAATTCAAGTCACTTATAAATGAAGAGGAGAAAGAACCTGGGAACCTGAAGGGAAGATGAGGCTGTGCATTAGGGCGGAGGCAAGAATAGGCGGCTCCAGTCCGTCGTCATAGGCACTCAAGGGACTTTTGCAGAACAAGTGCCAATGTGAAAACCTAAGTGGCTATCTGGTAGGAGACAGGAATGTCCAAATACTGAAATGATAGCCTACGAAAACGTTGAAAACTTAAGAACTAGAGGAAAACTGAAACCATTAAAGAAGAAACTCCAGGCTGGGCACTGTGGCTCACACCTGTAATCCCAGCACTCTCGGAGGCCGAGGCGGGTGGATTACCTGAAGTCAGGAGTTCGAGACCAGCCTGGCCAACACAGTGAAACCCCATCTCTACTAAAAATACAAAAAAAGTAGCAGGGCATGGTGGTGGGTGCCTGCAATCTCAGCTACTCAGGAGGCTGAGGCAGGAGAATTGCTTGAACCTGGGAGGCAGAGGTTGCAGTGAGCAGCCATTGCACTCCAACCTGGACGTCAAGAGCAAGACTCCACCACAACAAAAAAAAAAAAAGAGAGAGAGAGAAACTCCAATGACATCAAGAAAAACCCAATATGACAGAAAAGAACACGAGTTGTCTAAGTGTAGGAGGGATGAGTTGTCTAAACGCGAGGAGAGGAAGGACCAAGCCTGGAACTGCTTGGCCACTGGATGGCTCATTTTCTGACTTTAGGCCAACTGCTTACCTTCTTTGTACCTCAGTTTCCTGGTCTCTTTATGCTGCCCCTGATATAGCAGGAAGAGATACCTCGGACCTGACCCCCCTGCTATGCTGTATTTATGACAAGGGGATACCCAGGATGTTCTGCCCAGAGCCTCCGATTTTCCTCTGACATGCACATTGTAAAACGCTTCTGTCTCACTTCACCAAGTTTGCCCATAAATACATTCAGCCCACAAATTGCTTTAATTACAGAAGAAGGAAATTGCTTCACTTGGCAAAAGGTTCTTCCCAGTTCAGCTAATGGCAGTCTGGTATGCACGTCTGTGATGGATTTTTTTTTTTTTTTTTTTTTTTTAATTTAAAAAAAAGGCTTAGTGAGAATTGGAAAAGTGCTGTGGAACCAGCATTCACTGGGGCCCATCCTGGCCCCTCTGGTGAGTTGTAACTGCCTTCAGAAATCACACACTATTCCAGAAAGTAACAGCTGACCTCAAAGAGTGTGCTTCCCAAATCAAAAAAAGTCACTAGCTGAGATGTTGTGACCTCACAGTGAGGGGGCAAGGGTGGAGAGGCCTTCTGGGGTTATGCATTTGGAAATGAGAAGCTCAGACAAAGCGCTGTGTGTTACATAAAAACAAGACCCCGTAATCATTACAGTGAGAGACAATCTATGCTTATTTAACTCTTTGCTGCGGAGATTCTAGAAAGTTCTTTGCAAGTTTCCAAGTATCATCTCATGTGCCGCCAGGGGAAATTTTCCAAGATGTCCAACACTCGCACTCTGGCTCTTACCACCAGTGAAGCAAGATTCAAGACTGCGTTTGTTGAGCCAGGTTTTCCTACCTGGTGGATGGGCACCCATGGACATTAAAAGGGAGTTGAGACGATGATGCACTGACATCCAACACACCACAGACTCTGGAGGCTGACAGACCCATGTCTGAATCCTGGCTCTACCATTTATTAACTTTGCAACTGTGGCAAGTTACTTAAACTCCTGAGCCTGTTTTCCTCATCTGTAAAATGAAGAATAAGAGCATGCATCTCATGAGGTATATTTGTGAAGATCAGATATGGTCGTTATAAAGTATGTAGCACAGGGCTGGACATGGGGGCTCATGTCTGTAATCGCAGCACTTTTGGAGGCTGAGATGGGAGGATCCCTTGAGGCCAGGAGTTCAAGGTCACAGTGAACTATAATCGCACTACTGTACTCCAGCCTGGGCAACACAGTGAGACACCTGTCTCTATAAAAAATTTAAAAATTTGCTGGGCATGGTGGCATGCTCCTGTAAACCTAGGTACTCAGGAGGCTGAGGAGGGAGGATGGCTTGAGCCCAGGAGTTTGAGGTCACAGTGTGCTATGATGGCACCATTGCACTCCAGCCTGGGCGACAGAGCAAGACTCTGTCTCTTGAGACAAATAAAAACACATACTTAAATAAGTATGTAGCACAATGCCTGGCAAATAGTCTAAGGGGTCATTAAATATTTGCAGCAGCTGCTGCCAGTGCCACCATCACATCCCCCTCTGCTGTGCCCTTCTTCCTAGCTCCCTGTCAGGGTCTGGCTTTACTGACTTAGGTGCCCGTGGGACATCTATCTGTAGGAGGAAGGTGACCTTGGAAAAACAAGGGAGATGCATGAACTCCATCTACCGCCTAAAGTGGGGACTTACAACAATTTCCTTCTTTTTCTCAGGTTGGAGAAAAATGATAGTGAATGAGTGGCACACAGCACACAGACCTCAGGATCAAAAAGACCTGGCTTCAAATCTCCCTCTGCCACTTGCTAGGCAAGTGACTCTGAACAAGTTCCTCAAGTGTCAAACTTCGGTGGCCAGGAAGATGAAAGAGAAAAGAGCATGTCAAGTGGTCAGCATCTCTGGCCTGTAGGAACAGCTCAACCATGAGAGGTGCTGTTATTATTATTATTGGGTATTCCAGCTATCGCCCAATTCCTACATCCTGCATTACAGATAAAGATGCCCCCTGCTGGGCGCGGTGGCTCACGCCTGTAATCCCAGCACTTTGGGAGGCTGAGACGGGTGAATCACCTGAGGTCAGGAGTTTGAGACCAGCCTGGCTAACATAGTGAAACCCCTTCTCTACTAAGAATACAAAAATTAGCTGGGCATGGTGGTGCATGCCTCTTATCCCAGCAACTCCCGAGGCTGAGTCAGGAGAATTGCTTGAACCTGGGAAGTGGAGGTTGCAGTGAGCTGAGATCCTGCCATTGCACTCCAGCCTGGGTGACAAGAGTGAAACTCCATCTCAAAAAAAAAAAGGTGCCCCCAAGAAGTACCCAAGGAGGGGTCTTTGACACAAGGTGGAAATGAAACAAAGTGGCATCTGCATAAGGCTGAGCTGTGCTTATTTGACATAAAAATCTATTCCAAGGTATTGCTGTTCAGGTCACACTGGACAATGATGCATGCCATGCCTAAGGTCCAAGGAAGCTAGAAATCTGAAAATTAAAGGAAGAGTAGAGAAAAACCACACCGGCAACTGCCTCCTTTCCAGCAACTGCCTTCTTTATATTTTGGGGTGCTATTTGTTTAGAAAGACTTTGATAATAGTTTGAGGAGACTACAACACAACACAAGGCAGGCTTGCCTGGCTAAGCCAGCTAGAAGTTTAATTAAATACAATTGCTTGCTGTGTGTTCCTTTCCCAAATGGCTTCATGCATATTCATTATTGTAATTATGGTAGTGAAAAAATCCACGCCTAATTATTCCGTGCTCCCCATCTTTCACATGCCTAGAATTTTTGCATAATGACTGTTGAAATTAATTGCAAGTTAGTTAATTTTACACTTTGTCCTTTCAAAACTTAATTGAAAATTAATTTAAAATATACAAAAATCCCACAAAAACCCACAACAAAAAAATCCCACTAGCAGGCATTATGGTAAATCTGGTTTTTTAGACTTACAATGTGCACTAAAAATGTGATGTGATTACTTCTAACTTGAGTGCAGTGTTGTACTTGTCAAGCTATAATAAAAGGCCAGTCCCATAAATGTCTCAGAACTCACATCTCTATTTTTTCTACCATATAGCAACAAAGACTTGTGTTCAGTGGGGAGGGCTATCAGGGGTCCAGCTGTCTTCTGGTTGCTGGTTTATCGTGGTATCCTTCAGAAATTACATCCCCAGCCTTCAAAGAAGACCAGCAGGTGGTTTCCATTGTCACTCCCTCACACTTTTACCCTTAAATAACTCTCCTGGTACCCATTTTCAGGCCCCAACTGCAATCTGGCATGTAAGAAACTTCACCTTCATGCCCAGCAAACCAACAGAAAACATTTCTTTCTCCCTCTCTGTTACTGCACTCTGTTCCCACCAGCTCTTCCATTTGAGTTACTCCCACTAATTGTGTTTTGGGGATCCCTTCTGTGTGGGACCAGGAAGGAGACACTGGTCATGTGCCTACCGTGTCCTGCATTGAGCTTTCGGCATAAGCAAGAGTTTCATTTAATTTCATCACCTAAGAGTTCCTGGCATATAAATCCATCGCTATTTCTTGACTGGCTGATTGACAGAAGAACATTTATTGCAAGCCCATGGGGTGAGCACCATCAGCCCTACTTTTAGAGAGAAGGAAAGGCAGGTTCAGAGAGATTAAGTACGCTTTTAAGTTCACACAGCCAGTAAGTGGCAGAGCGGGACATCTGGTGCCAACACTGTATTCCCCCACCCCACCACCATGTTGCCTCTCCATCCTTTTCCTGATGCCCGGCCATCTTGGCAGTTCAGATTTTAGCTTTTGCCAGCTATGGTATCTTGGCCCCATGCCTTTCTTGGCCCTGAGTCCTGAAAACAGATTGTTATGGACTGAATGTATGTATTCTCCTTAATTCATATGTTGAGGTACTAACCCCCAATGTGATGGTGGTTAAGATGAAGACTTTGGGAGGTTAGGAGTAATGGGGTCCTGAGAGTGGGACCCCCATGCTAGGATTCGTGCCCCAATGAAGACGGAATACCAGAGAGCGTGCTAAGGAGAGAACACCACGAGAAGCTGGCTATCTATAAGCCAGGAGGGCCCTTACTAGGAACTGAATTGGTGGGAGCCTTGATCTTGGACTTTCAGCCTCCAAAACTGAGAATTCCTGTTGTTTAAGCCACCTGGTCTGTTTTTTTAAATTTTTAACTATTTATTTTTTTTAGATGGAGTCTTGCTCTGTCATCCAGGCTGAAATGCAGTGGCACAATCTCGGCTCACTACACATCCGCCTTTCTGGTTCAAGTGATTCTTCTGTCTCAGCCTCCTGAGTAGCTGGGACTACAGGTGCATGCCACCACACCCAGCTAATCGTTGTATTTTTAGTAGAGATGAGGTTTCACCATGTTGGCTGGCCTGTTCTTGAACTCCTGACCTCAAGGGATCTGCCCACCTCGGCCTCCTAGAGAGCTGAGATTACAGGCGTAAGCCATGGCGCCTGGCTCCAGTCTATGGTATTTCGTTATGCCAGCCTGAGCAGACTGTGAGATCATTTCACAGTTTTATTAGATGACCTTGGTTACTCACTTTACTCATTTTGGACTGATTCAGGGTTAAGCTGTGAGAGTATAAAGGAAAATACAAGAGAAAAATCAACTCAAGAGGGAGAAGACAACTCTTTATGACACAAAGGAAGCTGGACGGGTGGGCTACTGTTAGAAGGCTGAGGCCTGTGACATGCTAAGCAGCTGCTGTCAATCCACTTGGAATGAGCCAGAATGTGTGTGTACCCGCGTGCGTGCATGTGTGTGTGTGTAGAACCACAGCTTCCTGCTACTCCTAACATTATGCTAACAGGGATCCTCACTGAGAGATGTCTTCGATCGTACCACACAGGAGATGAATGAATCAACTTGTATTGAGTAGATGAGGAGGAGAAAGAGGTGGAAAGCAAATTAACATAGCACAAAGACATTGATTTTTTTTTAAGTCCATAAAAGTATCTCCTTTAAAGGTGACTTTCGTGATCTGAGCCTTCAACAATTTTAGAAGAAGCAATCCATCCTCTAAGAGGCTCCCACAATTCGGGAGTCTCTTAAGACCCTAGGAGTAAATTCCTTAACAGGGATCCTTTAGAGCTCAGGCTCCAGGAATATGAAAGATATTTTAAGAAATAAGGTGCAGCCGGGCACTGTGGCTCATGCCTGTAACCCTAGCACTTTGGGAGGCTGAGGCAGGCGGATCACGAGGTCAGGAGATTGAGACCATCCTGGCTAACATGGTGAAACCCATCTCTACTAAAAATACAAAAAATTATCTGGGCGTGGTGGTGGGCGCCTGTAGTCCCAGCTACTCGGGAGGCTGAGGCAGAATGGCATGAACCCGGGAGGCAGAGCTTGCAGTGAGTGGAGATCATGCCACTGCACTGCAGCCCCTAGGCAACAGAGCAAGACTCTGTCTCCAAAAAAAAAATAAAAAATAAAATAAAAAAAAGACATAAGGTGCTGTGCCTGTGGATACATTTTTCCTCCAAATGTGTAAACAGAGGCTTTCATTCCAGATAAGCCCATAAATGTTGATGTTGATCACAAACCCAAATGAGGTGTTCAGACACAGCCATAAAGCCTCTGGATCCAATTTGCACATCAGGAGAATATACTGTAAGGTACCTGGAGGCTCTAAGCAGGTGCCAGGAAGTAGCCTTGCAAATAGATGGAAGTCCAGTGCTAGGTGTATGCCAAGAGCTGTCAGGTGAGAGTGAAGAAGCCTGGCTCTAGAAGCATAACCACCCTGCTTCATGCAGAGGCAGGAGTGGGACGGGGTGGGAAGCAAGCCAGGCACGGAACTGAGCTGGAAGGTCCGCAGTGGCTCTTGGCTCTCAGGATGTTGGTCCTGCTGGCTGACACAGAAAAGTATCCTCAGCATGCTGCTTGGTGAAGACAGCACATTAGTGGACAGCATATCTTTTACGAGAGCAGGATGCCATTTATGTTGATGAGAAAGTGTGTATGTGTGTGTGTATTTCTGTCCATTCATAAAGAAGGTACAGAGGGCTATACAGCAAAATGTTAACAATGGCTACTATCATTGGATGGATAAATTACATGCGATGTGAAGGGGGTATTTTTCTATATTTTCTGAGTTAATGATCTTGTATTGAATTAATACCTCTCCTTTCGATCTCAGGTCAATCATCTGCTCTTCAGAAAAGCCTTTGATGACCTTCATGATTATGACAGTTCTCCTTATTCGTGTTCACCTAAATCTAGTTATCTCTCTTTCCTCATAGCACATGCTACAGTTATACATTTACTACAATCTTTTGTTTGTTTGGTATTTTTTAGAGACAGGGTCTCTCTCTGTTGTCCAGGCTGGGGTGCAGCAGTACAATCACAGCTCACTGCAGCCTTGAACTTCTGGGAGGAAGCAAGAGGTAGGTGGGACTACAGGTGTGTGCCATGACACCCAGTTAATTTTTTTGTGTGTTTTGTTTAAGAGATGGGGTCTTGCTATGTTGCCCAGGCTGGTCTTGAACAGCTGGCCTCAAGCCATTCTCCTGCTTAGCTTCTCAAAACATTGGGATTACAGGCATGAGCCCCTGTACCTGGTCTACAGTTTTTTATTCAGTGTGTGCCTCCCTCAGGAAATTTGGTACTCCATAAGAACAGGAACCATGGTGGGTACAGTTTTGTTTTGTTTTGGTGGACAACTTTGTTCCCAGCATCTAATAATAATGATGATGAAGGCAACAGTAATGAGATCAACAGCAGAGCAGCAGGAGCAGAAATGGAGGCAGTGACAGCTAACATTTGCTTAGTACCTGCTAGGTACCAGACTCCAAGGACTTCGTTATGAGGTCAGTATGGTCAACATCCCCATTTTCCTGAAGGGGAAACCATAGCCCAGAAAGACTGTGTAACCATCACAACCTCACACAGCTATCAAGGGTGGGAGCCAGGATCTGAACATCATATCAAGGGCAGCTGGACTCTCAAATCCATGCTTGCAACTGGGATGCTACACTGCCCTTTTACCCAGCACTTAACTTCCCACACAGCAGCACCTCATAAATATGTATTAAATAAAAGATTGATCACACATTCCTTTTTACAATCCTGAAAAAGTCATCTCCATGTTTGGATGAGGAGAAATACAAAATCACTCCTCTGGGAATGAGGCAGCAGAATGAAAGAGGTCGTTCTGAAAACACAGAGTTTTCTGGAAAGAAGTGTTCTTTTTTAGACAGCAGTGCTTGACTGAAGAAAAATGCCCCATATATGGTTCACACAAGTCCTCATGTTTTTAATTTTCCCGAATGCAGAAGGGCACAGGGAATGATGGGGTTCAATGGCATTCTCTTCAGACATTCTACAGCTGGGACTCTGGGCTCAAGTTTCTGTAACTTGATAAAGTCAAGAGTTCTGGTTCCTTTTAAGTGACCAATGAAAGAGAAGCAGTCGCTCATGTGAAACCTTCCCAAGCTCACAGTAAGAAAGCCAGGCCCCAGAGAATGGATGGGGAGCTACCACCAGGGTTAAGATATGCCAAGAGCCTTGTATGTTGCATGAGGGATTTGGGTAAAACCATGTAGGCATGGGGGATTATTGATCCCCCCCTCAAAAAAGCAGGCAGAAGTGGTTATATTTGCATGGACTTAGCAGAACATGACTGTCTGTAGAGCTGAAGAGCCCCACGTGCATTGTTAGCTAGAAATATTTAACGGATTAGGACTGCGTGTACTGGCAGACAGACCTGATTTAAGTTTTTCACATGATATGAATTCTCCAGGGTAAAACCAAACACACTGGCATCATTCCAGGTTAAAGCAGGAGATAAAACTGGAAGAATTCAGACTGCTCCATTCATTTCAAACCCAGAAAGCGAGGCTCTCCTCATAGCTTATTGTTTCAGGATTAGCATATGTAATGTTAATGCCACACTGAATACCGATGAGACGGGGCCTCACTTCATTAAGCATTTGATATGGTTAAACTGCTACCCCATTTCAAAGCCTACAGAAATCATCGCACACTGACAACTTGTCCTACAAACAGAATGCAAAAGCGTGACTTCACTGGCTGCAGATGAGCCTTCTCTCTCTCTCACCTTCTAGCTATTTTCAAATGTGGAGGAAAAAAATGTACTTTTTCCAACTCCCTTGTGTCTTAGTGTAAGAAAAGGACACATTTTCTACCATTTCCACCATTTTCTGGCTCATGCCAAAGATATTAAATAACTCAGTAAAGCCAGATGTATCCTATTCTTGCCAGAGCTCAGAAACAGACCCAGCTACTAGGCAGCTGTGAAATAGAGCAGCAATCTGTCAGGATTTAATTAGGCCAGCTTTTTGGATGGGGTACGGTTTTTTTTGTCTTTTGGGGTGGGCATTTTGGCAAAAAGTTGGGATGGGCCGACTATGGCTTAGTATGTCCTTGAATCAGGTGATGCTTGACTGATGGGAGGTGGAAGGGAGTAACTTCCCTTTCTTTACGTGCAGATGCTAAACACAAGTAAATATAGACCCGGAGGTATCTGAATTTTATGCACATATGGGGAATTAACAGCAGCATGTCTCTGGCTCTCCTGTCTTTCCTGCTTCAATGCTGAATTCACCATGTCACCGCTGGGTCAACTGTCTTGGGTGACTGAGGAG
This sequence comes from Rhinopithecus roxellana, assembly GCF_007565055.1. NCBI lineage: Eukaryota > Metazoa > Chordata > Mammalia > Primates > Cercopithecidae > Rhinopithecus > Rhinopithecus roxellana. The sequence goes on from NC_044563.1 coordinate 108,191,126, forward strand.
GGGAGCCACAGAGGGATTTAGAATATATTTTTCCTTAAGAACAGTGACACAAAGTCAGGCCATAAACATTATACACAGGCACCAATCTGATGCATCAAGGGGCTGTTTTGCAGCCCTTTATAATCTGGCTTTTAGAATTTTGAGTCCTTTTCTCCCTGTTTTAAAATGTTCAATTCTCATTCAGCTGTCCTTTCTGTACTCTGAGCCTTAATCATGAAAAGCTACTTGAATGTTCAAAAGGAATTAGATGGTGGGACTTCAGGGGCCAGCAACAGAGAATCAGTTGGAACAACATAAATGGCCAACAACAGGGGATGAGCTGGACCCGGCACAATGTTATAAACAGTGGTGAGATGTGATTGGAATGGTGGTGTTCACGGTGTGCTTCTGGTCCACAAGAAATAGGTTTTCATGGACTTATGTGCAATGCCAACGACCCTTTTTAGTACGACGTTTCTAGAAAAATGCAAAACTTTCCCTGCTGGCTCAACATCTTCCTTATCCTACCACTATTCATCCTAAATACTCCCACTGTTACTACTAATGATGGTAATGATGATGATGAAGATGAAGATGATGACAGCAGCCGTGGCTAACATTTACCAAGGGCTTTCTAGAAGCCGATGTCTTTATGAAATGTTCTATATGGATTACCAACCTCATTTCCTCTTTTAAAAAGCTCTATAACAGAAGTATGGTCATCACTCCCACTTTGCACATGGTAAGACTGAGGTACAGAGAGGTTTAGGAACTTTCCCAAGGCTGATAGGAAGAAATGCAGGCCCAGTGATGAGCTGTCTGACTCCAGAGCCCATTCTGTTAATCATTTTAGACTACTGCCTTCTCCGCCTAATTGTCAGATCTGAACAGGCAGGGACCATGTCTGTCTTAGCATCACTGTATTGTTGTAAATAAAATTGTGCTTGGCACATAGCAAATCTCCACAAATCTAGTATTGTGGAGTGAATGAATGAGTAAAGGAGGACAGAGTTTTAGAGAACTGGGGTCCCTGAACGTTGCTTATTTTTTCAAACAGGACAAAGCTGCTGTCTTCATTGTGTCCTTCCTTACTGGTAGGGGTATGGTTGAGTCTTGAGACAAGTGGATTCACACTGGGTTTCTGGCATAGGTTGTGAATCACAGTTGGGCAACCATGAACCCATGGAGAAGAGGACTGTAATCACCAAGACTCCAAGTCCTGGGAGTGAACCATATACCCAGTGGTGCATCAGGCTTGCCAACAGATATCGCCACACAGGAAACCTGAGATAGGACCTGGAGGATATGGTGGTCACTAGGTGGTTGACAAATGTTCCTGAATTTCTGTCCTTCCAGATACACAATAGGATTGGACTTCCCTGTCCCCTTAGAAGTTCAGATCTGTCTAGGTGATGTGCTTTGGCCAGTGAAATGTGAGTGGTCTAGCTCCCTGGGTGACTAAGATGAGAGAAGCCTGCCCTACTAATCCATCACGGACCTGCAAAGCAAGTGGGAAACAAACCTCTATCGTCTGAAACTGCTGAGACTTGGGTCTGTAAGTTACCAAAGCACCACCTAGCATATACCAACTAATACAGGGGCCTAAGGTACACAGACAAAACATCTGGGCAAAGCAACAAACCATGCACATATGAAACAACAGGGGGAAGGGAACTGTAATATGTAAGCAGCTAAATGTCAGATGTGATACTAAGGACTTTACGTAATAATAATCTCATGTGTTATCTCACCTCTCCATGTCCCCATTTATAAACTGGGAATAATGACAGTATTCCCAGTTTATAAATTCTTATTTGGTAAGTGAGAACACTGAGAAGTAAAACAACATTCCCAAGACGTCTCAGCTAGTAAGTGGCAGAGCTAAGATCTGAATCCAAATCTGTCAGACCTCCAAAGCCTCAAGGCCTTTCCACTACACTCAGTGGCTTTTCAGGACAAGGAAATTTACTCAAAGCTGCATGAGACCAGTGCTGGCTATAGCCCCAAGGGCTGCTAAAGCAACGCATAAAGGAATGAGGAGGGTAAAGGTGTCAGGGCGAATTTTTGAAAGAAGTGGGTTTCATTTCAAATCAATTATTAAAACTAAGTGGTGCTCTTAACAAGAGAGCTGGGAGGGGCATGTGACAATGTCTAGCACACAGAGGCAGTAGGCACAAAAGTAGATGAGGAATAAGGTGACTGGTTGGACAGAAAAGATGCAAAGCACACATCTCAGCGTGCAAAGCTTTAAATAACAGCCTGGGGTGTTTCGATCTTCTAACTGTAGTGGGCTCCTTAGCAGGGGTGGGAAGTTATAAAAGCCGTGTTTACGTAAAATTGTTCTGGCGACTGTATGTAGGATGAGCTACAGCAGAAAGAGGGAGAGAGACTCAGGGTGGCCAGATAATATATTCTGGTGGCCAGACAAAAGGAAAGTAGGCCTGAATTAGGAGAGAAGCTCTGGAAAGGAAAAGGCAGGAAAGTAACAATCACCTTCAAGAATTGAGCTCTCACTAGTTGCCACATTTTGGGCTAAGCAATTTGCACACATCGGCTCACAGAACGTTCCCCACACTCTTGAGAATGCAGCATTACCCCCATTTTACAAATGAGGAAACGGGCTCGGAGAGATTCCGTGACTCTCCCACAATGACGTAGCAAATATAATATTAAGAGCTAACATATGACAGGTGCTAAAAGCACATCCTAGGTCTTATTTAATGTTACAACACAGGCACTACTATTATTCCCATTCCCAGAAGAGAAAATGGAGGCTCAGAGAAGTGAAGTAACTTCCTCTGAGTGGCACCCAGCTAGTAAGTAGCAAGGTTCAGATTTGAACTCCGTTGAGTTTGGCTCCAAAGTCCATGCTCTGAATTGCTATAGTCACGAACATGTGCATTTGGCCCCCGAGGCTTTGGCTGGCTTGGCCTGGGAGCAAGTTGGCAGGATCTCATTTCAGGAAAGAAGTCTCCACCATTCACCCTAAAAGGTGCCAGGGAGACAACTCCGGTAACACATTCTATGCCCTGGACCTAATCCAGGCTACCTAGGAGTGTGAGAGAAAAGAGAATGAATTCTTATGCTGCACATACGCCAGATATGTGCATGTGGCTTTGCTTTGAAGAGCAGGGCAGCATTATAACTTACCCCACAAAGCGGCCTTGTGATGCTGTGTGTGTGACCCAAACCCATTTAGATGGCACCTCTGCCTTCTCCTCTCGTTTGTGGTAGACCAAAATGCTCAGAATTGGATTTTTCAATAAACCACTCATCCTGCAGTTACCTGCAGAGAAAAAAGTCAGGTCACAGGCTTCTGAAATGTTCTCACAGCCTCTGTGCTTCCATCATTAAGGTGGATCCAAGACTGGGAGACAAGCAGGGGTGTAGTGGTCTTTTGCATGCCCAGAACATCTGTTGCGAGGCTAGAGATGCTTGAAAGAGGTTTTTGCTTGACGGCTCACTTTTAAAGTGCAAAGTGCTGTCACAGACCAATTGTTCCTACCAGCGCATTCTTGAAATTCCACTTTTATTTCTATCAAAGTAACATGTGCACACAATTTAAAGAGTCAAATAGTTGTAAGAGGCTTGATAAAAGCGATCGCATTCTTTGACCCTCATCTTCCAGAAGCCGTCATTTTCTACTATTTTGGTTAGGTCTTTTGATAGCTTACTGCCATATCTCTAAATAGCATGCTTGTATGCTACGTTATGATTCTTTAGTTTTAGGAATTATCTATTGTCTTCCCTCTCTGAAAGGTGAGGATTTAGCTCTAGTTTATTACCTTCTCTGCCACTGCCACACACATGCCCATTTTTAAGCCTCTTAGTTAGACAGTAATTATAGATAATCAGTGTTTTTGTTATTTTGATCAAGAAAATGCTACAGATGAAAAACACAGGTATACTATGATTTGAACACCTTTCTTCCCGGGAAAACAAAAGTTTTCCCGAGAAGAAAGCCTTCCCCCTCCCCATTTGTTCAGCATTCCATATATTTCTCAACAGTCCACACACAAAGTCTTTCCCAGATTCATAAATCTCTTCTCAACAAATTCAAATACATTAAGTATTCTATCAATTTCTTCTTGTGTGTGTGTGTGTGTGTGTGTGTGTGTATGTGTGTAGAAAGGGTCTTGCTCTGTCACCTAGGCTACAGTGCAGTAGCGTGCTCATAGCTCACCACAGCCTCAAACTCCTGGGCTCGAGCAATCCTCTCATCTCAGCTTCTGGAGTAGCTGGGATTGGAGGTGAGCACACCATGCCCAGCTACAATAACTTTTAATTTTTCTGTAGATATGGGGTCTCACTATGTTGTTCAGGCTGGTCTTGAATTCCTGGCTTCAAGTGATCCTCTTTCCTCAGCCTCTCAAAGTGTTGGGATTACAGGCATGAGTGAGCCACCAAGCTTGGCCTATCAATTTCTTCCTATAGAAATCTCTCCCCACACCTTCGGATCTACTCCAGTCTGGACAAAGGGTTCCCAGCTGCCACCCTGTGATGGCCCTTCAGTGTCATTCCAGAGGCTCCTTTTCCCTCTCTAAGGTTGGATCCCCAATTTCCCGTATCCTGTGTCTTTTTCTTGGTTTACTCCCTTGGTTTTGGTAGGCCATATTTATTAGTAGCTTCCTGAAAGGGCTGTATGAAAGTAACTTTTTAATCATTTCTGAAAATGTCTTTATGGTACAGAATTTGAGTTGAAACCATTTGTTTCAGAACTGTCTTCTCACGTCCATTGTTATTAAGAAGACTGACACCATTTTGATTCTTGAATCTTTGTAAAAAACTTACTTTTATTTATGTATTTATTTTTGTAATGCCCTCTCTAGAAACTTGTAGGATCTTCTTTTTGCCCAAAGTTCTGAAATTTCATAATGATGTGCTTGGTGTGGTTTACTGTCGTTCACCAATCTGAGCATCAGGTGGGCTCTTTTCTGTCTGAAAACCACTGTTCTTTGATTCAGGCAGCATTTTCTTCAATTTCTCCAATTTTTCTCTTCTCTCTAGAATTTCTGTGATTTGGATGTGTATCTCCTAACCCAGTCTTCAGTTTTTCTCATTTTCTATTTCTTTGTGTTTTTCTACCTTCTGGTATATACCTTCAATTTTCTGGGATATACCTTCAAATTTATGACCTAACTTTTTCCATTATTATTTTTTTTAGAGACAAGGTCTCACTCTGTTGCCCAGGCTGGAATGCAGTGGTGCAATCATAACTTATGGCAGCCTTTAACTCCTGGGATCAAGCAATCTTCCCACCTCAGCCAACTGAGTGGTTAGGCCTATAGGCATGTGCCACCACACCCAACTAATATATTTTTTAAATTGTTTGTGAAGATGGGGTCTCACTATGTTGCCCAGACTAGTCTTGATTTCCTGGGCTCAAGCAATCCCAACTTTTTCAAGTTAAATTTCTATGAGTCCTTTCCTGTTTAGTCCTTTAAAAGTTGGGAGGCATCTTATTTTTATTTCGAGAATTCCATATCTTCAGGCATCTTTTAGGTTTTTCTGTTTTATTTTAAGTTTCCTTCTCTTGATATAGCCTGTTTTCCTCCCAGGTGATTTCCTCCTCTTTCTCCTCCTCCTCCCCTCCCCCTCCCCATAGATGTGTGAGTGTTCTGTCTTTCATATTCAAGGTTTCTGTCAAGTGTCAAATGGCTGGTGATCCTTGGCTGACATTTTTAAATGTGGGACACTAAAAAGCTCTTGGTTGTGGGCTTCATCATTAGATGATTCAGTTGGGCCATTTCACTGACATCTAATCTCTTAAACTGGTGAGTTTTCCCAAAGAAGACTTTTATAAACTCCTGCTTAGAAGGAATATGAGCCTGGCTGGCTGTGGTCTAGGACCCAACTTGAGGAAAAGGGCTAGTAGTTTCAGTGTTCATTATGTTGACTTGTGCTAAATCCCTGTTTTCAGAAACAGATCCCCATTCTCAGTTGTGCTTCATATCTGGTATTCCAGAGACCTGCTCTACCCTCACCAGAGAGTAAGCTCCAGTCTTCTGCCTGGGTGTGAGAGGGGCAGTCGCCAGGATGTGCAGCATAGGGAAGGAATATGAAAGTGTGATAACTTCCTAATGAAATTTCAACGAATCTTCCCATTTTTAGCCCCACCATCTCTTTTGTTTCCAGAGTTATCTCAACTTGACAATTCCCAGGCCTTCTGGAAGTAAATCTGGTTGCCTCTTGGTTCTCCTGAGTGCCAGCTTAGAATTCCACTTTCTGAGTTCACTAATCCAGTCATAGCTCACCCATTTGTTCTCCAGCTTCCTTTTTTTTTTTTTTTTTTTGCTGTTTTTCCTCTCCTTTTCTTTGTCCCTGCGGATTTACCCTTTAAAAAATCATTTTAGAGAAAGGTAACAGATGTAAATGTGAGAATTCAAGTTACCACTTTAAACTACAAGTTTTGAAGGAAGGTAGTCATATCATTTACTCCCGTCAACTATCGAAGGCACCTGGACTTCCCAGGTAAGTGATACTAATGGAATTCTGTGTGCCCTGTGCTATGGTGACCAATCTCTTCTCGGTGCAGTGCACTTCTCAATGTAGAAAGCGAGCTGGGTCAATACTAAGAAAATAGGGGTTAATTCTAGCTCTGATTCCTACTCATTGTTATCCTTGGTCTCATTTGTAGTCTCAGGATAAAAACCACCAACCTATGTACTTTCAGGGTTCTTAGTAGGATCAAACAGGATAATGACTGTGAAAGCACTTCAAAAAGCACAAAGTACTACAGAAACACAAGGCTTTGCTATTACTTAAAAACCTCACTTTCATCTCTTGAAATTCAATCTAACGTTATCTTGGCCTGTCTTCAGGAGACAGAGGCTTGTCTCCAGTAATCATACAAATCATCCTTGTGGCATTCAAAAGAAATGTCCTGTAGTCACACAGACACATGACTTGACATAGGGTTTCTCACCCTACCAACACTGTCCTTGTTGCCAAAACCAGCCAGTACCACAGCATCTAAAACAAATACACCCAGAATCCAAGATTTTATTGCAGAGAAGGGATAAGTGAGATGAAACTCTTTTTGGGGAGTCCATTTCACAATGTGTCTGCTTCTCAGCTGAGCTGTATGTCCACCTTGACTAACGGTAGAAATATGGAAAAAAGAGTGGTTAATATATTCAAACAGTGGATCTCTTATAGCCACTGAAAAAGAATGGGGTGGCAGTGCTATTTGTAGTGCCATGAAAGATGTTTTGTAGGATTCCATTCCTATAATAAAGCAACATAACCCTATATATGTGTAGGTATTTATCTACACATCTATATATTTGTATTATATAGGCACATCGATACATGACATGCATATAGAAAAGTATGGCTGCATTTTCACCAAATCATGTTGATCACTTCTGGGGAATTGAAAAAAACTTTTGCTTTTTACTTTATACAGTTCTAAGCAGTTTGATCTTTCTCATAATATGCATAGGTTACTTCTGATCATAAAAAAGGAAAGACTAAATGTAAATTAAAAGAGTAAAAAAAACCCCAGCATCTGAGAAAAGAAGTAAAGGTAATAAGAAGCCAAGGCAAGATGGATATAGGAGAAGAGGCTAGGAAAGGCGCCCGAATTGGCAGGAGTTGGGGGTAGGTCACACACCTCTGCTAGAGACATGCAAGCAAGTGTATCTCCTCCCAGCTGGTAACCACAAATGGATCCCCGTGGGCCATGGCAACCACCTGCACATTTATGCAAGCTCCACTATCAACTTAAGGGGAGGAAGAACTCATTTTTTAAAAACTGTGTAATTTCCATATAGCAAAATGCACACATCTTCAGTATACAGGCTATGACTTCTGAAAAATGCATATGCCCACGTAACCCACAGGGGGACTCATTTAAAAAAAATCTCACAGCTATACGCAAGTGCATGGATCTGTAGGAGAAGAGCTCACTCAGCCACCATCAATCACAGGAATAGGTGGTGAGTATGGGATTCATACCCCATCCATCTCACTAATTCTGAATCAGGACCTGCCTGGTAGTGCTATCTAGTCTTCTGCCTGCATTTCCCAGAGATCTCCTGATTCTGTACCCTCCTAATTTGGGTTTCTCCTAGCTCAGTAACTCACATGTCTTTTGGCAATGAACATGGTAACCCTAGACCACACATGCAATCAGTCTGGCCAGAATTTACTGGCCTGAAAAGACTTTTGGATGTGGACCAACTCTCTCAAAAACGCCAGATACCACTGTCAATTTCCCCTTTCAAAATGGGAGCTTGTTAGCTCCTGTTACTCACTGCAAGAGGAGACTATTTTACAGGCATTGCCAGTAACTGCATATACTGTAGTTTCTCTGGGCTGGCATAATAATCATGATATCTCACATTTATTGAGTGTTTACTACATGTCAAGCATTATATTCTAAGTACTTTACATGATTGATCTGTACACCACCACCATGAGATAGGTACCACCATTATTTCCACTTCATAGAGGGGGAACTCAGGCACAGAGATGTGAGAAACTTGCTTGAGGTCACAGAATTAAAAAGTGATAGTGTGAGGAATGGGAACCCAGGCAGTTGGTGACTCCAGGGTCTGTTTTTATCTGCAAGGCTATACTATACATTCTCTCATTCAGGGAAGGATGGCCAGACCAGGGTTTTAAAGTGTCACCTCCTGTCTCCCTGGCTAGAGTTTTCTTTGCCTCTGTGGCCTCTGTCTAATATATAAAAATGTCAAGCCCATCTTTCTTCTAAAAAGAGGTAAATATACAGTCATCTCTAGGTATTGCTAGGGTCACAAAGGGGTCTCTTAGCTCTGTCTAGACACACAGCCAACAGAGCATAATGCATAACGGTGTTTTATAGCCAGAGGTTTTTATCTTGTTTCTTCTCTGAGGAGTTGGCTGATAAATCAGGCTTCACCGGGAGAGAAGAATGTGTGTTTTCAAGGGTGACTTTCAGAAACAGAGTGAAGGGCAAGCAATAACGTGTTAAAGAGAGGCATCCTTCAGAACCAGTAGCAATCTCACCTCGAGAGGCCAATTAATCCATGTGAGGGAATAATGAACTCGACAGTGAGGGAGCCCGGGTACAGGCTGTCTATCTCCCCACTTTTCAATGACGGACACTGGAGCACTCTTTCCAGCTCTCATTTATCAGTCTCCGTGGTGAACACAAGCCATCTTGTGCCACTGCATTCCTCAAACTGCATTTATTGTCTAGAGGTACACGGTGATTGTGACAGGGAAGACCAGCCCAAGTTCATCTGAATAGCTGTGGTTCCTACACCCTAAATTCTCAGCATCTAAAGATTTTTACCTTTTATACAATCCCCTTTGTCTCCTTCTAAAAGTACTATTTGATCTTTTCATTGCTTTAAAGCTACTGGTGCTTTGAGACTTGGGCCATCTCATTTGAGATAGCTGGAAACACCCCAGGGAGAGCAAAGGTGAAAGATTTGGGCAAAGGTCAGTAAAACGATTTACCCAACCACAGACAGCTTTGGTTATGTCTCTCCAACATCATGGGCTGGAATGAACAGAGGAATGGTTCTACAATTCTAGTGCAGACTTCCAGTTCTAGTAATATGGTGAGCTATATGTGCAAACCATCTCCCCTACTGGGGAAAAAAACCTAATTCTAGAGTAAAATATATTTTTTAAGATTCTTAATATCATCAAAAAAGTAATAAAAAGCAAAAGATAAGCATCTGGAAAATTGAGGCAACTTTTCTTCGAAGGGCAATGGTGAGCTGGACCAACTTGAGTTTCTGTTTTGCCAAAGATTGAGAGGACCAATAAGTCTAGATCCAGGGCCAAAGTGGAGAGTCTAAAGGAGATCCGCTGTTATGCTTAGACTCCAAAGTGCTAATTTTTAAGGTGAAGATGAACCAGAAATAACCCTCCTCCAGATCAAGGGACTGTGGAGAAGGCTGTCTTTGCAACAAATTCAACAAGGGAGATGTGGAAGAATTTATTCACCGTGGGTGGCCTTCTCATGGTATACCTTGGGTTTGCATTACTCAGATGGTCCAGGGAACCTCATAAACTTGGTTTGAAATGGTCCTGAACTGGTAGTACTTCTAGGAACCTGGCAGAAGCCAATCTAAATCTTTCTGGAGAAAGTCATTTTTTATCACAGTCCTCAATGAATTTCCAAAAATAATTTTTCAAAGACAATGAATAATATACAGTCAAAAATACTAAGTACTGGAGGATCCAAGATACCATGAATAGACCAGTAAAAATAGCAGATATCAGAAATAGACATGTAAAGACTTCAGATATTAAAATTATCAGACCTAATCATAAACACATTATTAAATTTCATGAACATATTAGTAAATTATTAAGAAATAAAAGCAAAGCTTGAATATGTCCATCTGCAGGGAAGAGCAAACTATTAAGAAATGATGGAAGACCAGATGCAGTAGCTCACGCTTGCAATCCTGGCACTTTGGGAGGCCAACGTGGGTGGATCACTGGGGTCGGGAGTTTGAGACCAGACTGACCAACATGGAGAAACCCCGTCTCTACTAAAAATACAAAATTAGCTAGGTGGGGTGGTGCATGCCTGTAATCTCAGCTACTCGGGAGGCTGAGGCAGGTGAGCCAAGATGTGCCATTGCACTCGAGCCTGGGCAACAAGAGCGAAACTCCATCTTGAAAAAAAAAAAGATGAAATATATATAGAAAAAGAACCAAACAGAACATCTAGAAGTGAAAAATACTGTAGCTAAAATTAAAAACTCAATGGACCCATTTAACAGTAGATTAGACACAGACGAAAAAAGAATAAATGAACCGAAAGACAGCTCAAGAAGAACTATTCAGAACGCAGCAGAAAGAGACACACAAAGATAGAAAATATGGACAAGAGGTTAACAGATATGGTATGAGGTGATCTAAAGGAAATTCAAATTATGGTGCAGAATCACCTTTGGAGCTTATTAAAATATGGATTCTGGGGCCCTAATACCATTGGTTTGATTATTCATACTAGGTCAAGTCCCAGGAATATGCAATATTAGCAAGTGTGGTGTCCATCTATACATTTTTTTTTTTTTTTTTGAGATGGAATCGTGCTCTGTCGCCCAGGCTGGAGTGTAGTGGTGCAATCTCGGCTCACTGCAAGCTTTGCCTCCCGGGTTCACACCATTCTTCTGCCTCAGTCTCCCAAGTAGCTGGGACTACAGGTGTCTGCCACCACGCCCAGCTAATTTTTTTGTATTTTTAGTAGAGACGGGGTTTCACTGTGTTAGCCAGGATGGTCTCGGTCTCCTGCCCTTGTGATCCTCCCGCCTCGGCCTCCCAGAGTGCTGGGATTACAGGCATGAGCCACCGCACCCGGCCCATCTATACTTTGAGAAGTATTAGAGTAGTGACATCTAGGTAGCAAAGTACAGAAGTTAATTGTTTCTTCTTGTCCAAACTAGATTAAGTTTTTCACCCGTCACTGACTGCACCCTTTTCATACAGAATAGCTGGACAGAATGTGCACTATTTCTCCATGTATTACGGTCAACATGTTTTACTGTAATCCAAAAGAGGTTTAGATAGGAAAATCAAAACATATTTTGAAAACCAGTATTTCTAACTTTCCAAAGCAAAAAAATCTTTTACAAAGCAAGTAATTGCCCCCAGTTCTGCTTTGAATAGGTTTAAATTTATTACCTTTGCTTAAATTAAGGTTTGTAAAACTACATGCTGCTTTTCTTTCATTCACACCAGCTTGTGAAAAGTGTCTCCCAAAAGTTAACTAGCACCGTGTGTCTGTGGCTAGATCACTTAAGCTCTCAGGGTCTCTCACCTTCCCACCATCCCACCATCTACAGTGCCTGGGACACAGTAAGTACTAAAAAACTAGAAGCCATTATTCATAGATGATAAATTCAATTTTGTATTGTGGTCCCAACCGTATAGGCCCCCTTCTTGTTTCCTCATCTCTTTAAATTCCTTGTGCTTCTTCAAAGACAGCAACTTCTTGACACAACTGTCTTAGCTTGGCTCCTTGGTTTAACGCTTAGTATCAGGCTCTGTATGTGTTTAACAAAAACTAAAAGCTTGCATTATTAAACTGAGATGCACAGCCCCCAGTCATTCCAGGAATGCCTTCCTAAAGACGCAGAAGACAACAGATGATGGGGGACGGCGGTGGTTTGTCATCACGGTCTTCTCTGCAGAACAGCAGCATGCACTGTCAGGGGTCTGCAAGACCTTCAACAGGGAACTGAAGGCGAGTGGCAACATTCCACAGTCCCCACTCCAGGGGAAGTGAACAAGGGGCTTGTGGAACTTCAGATACCAAGAGGAGGAGCAAATCTCCGAGGCCTGCAAATGCTCTAATAAGCAGCCAACATTGCCAAGATTGGAGCCCACTCACCCCCTGTCTTCTTGAAGGGGAAATCGAATGAGGGGAGAAAAAAAAAGAGTTTGTTGAGATGATGCCAAAATGTTGAGCCAAGAGGACCAAATTCTGAAGGTCACTCAAAGGTACTGTACTTCTACCTATATTTCTCTACTTTCTAAGTCTCTATACTACCTTTTTTTTTTTTTTTGCCGGAGGCGAAGTAGGAGTGGTCTTCTTGCTCTGACAAACCTATATACCTCTTGGTGATAAGCATTATGTAGTTTCAAGTCTCATATATTCTATCTGGAAAGGACTGGATCACAAACAACCTCACGCCTGGACATAATTCCATCCCGGGGATCATTTCCAAGCAAGAGGAATGCGGAGTCACCTCCTGTTTAAAGCTGACCAATTTCTCTACCTTCGTTCTCCTCACTTCAATGATTTGTTACTGGCTACTTCCACCACTCCTGTCTAGATAAGCTCCTCCTTTCTGTTATCTGCAGGCTCAGATCAGTGTCAAGGCCAGAGTCAGAGAGGGAGGGAAGGCACAATAAGATGTTTCTTAGCAGCTAAGGTCACTCAGTCTGACTTCTTATTTCTGATGCTTTGGGTCAATTGTGAGATAAGGATGTGCATATGTGTATTACAGAGAGAGAGACAAAGACAGAGACAGAGACAGAAACAGAGAGAGAGAGAGAGAGGAGACGGCTGACAACTGACTTCCATCCTTTCATCCCCCACTCAGGGCCTTCTAACAATTTAATGACACATTTTCAAAATGTTATTCAACCATTAATAATTGAGGACCTTTTCAGAAACAATGTTGGGCTGCCTTCTCAGGAGAGAAGGAAAGTTATAATTAGAAATATGGCAGTGTATTCAAAGAGGCCACATTTAATTAGTCAATTTTAATTTAGTTTAGGTAGGGTCTATATAAGACAGCTCATATCCAACCCACAGCAGGAGATGCCAGAGGCGTTTCAGAGGCTCCATGTGAAATCCTAGGGTGCTTGTTCCCAGGGGACGGTCTGGACTTTGGGGTCTGAAGGCCTAAACTTGAGCCCCTGCCCTCAGGAGCCTGTGGCCTTGGAAAAGACACTTCACCGGATGCTGTTTCCTCATCTGCAAAATGTGGATAATAAAGTGACCTACATTTGAAAGGCTGATAAGAGGATTACTGGGAGGTGATGCTTATCTAGCACTTAATTAGCTCAGGGCTTAGGACACAGTCATTTGTAGAAAAATAGCTGCAAAAAGACAGAGAACAATAAGCAGGGGTAGTGAGGAAGGCTTATTTTTCACCTTAGTCCTGTAATTCTTAGAATTTTTTTTTTTTTTTTAAACCACGTGTATGTATTACTTTTGTGATGGAAGCTAACCAGTTCTTTTAAAGACTAGCCAGAGTTTTGAAGAGGTGCCTGCAGTTAATGCATTTTACTGGGAGGGGTGAGCATCTAATGATTAAAAAGTTAACCTTGAGCCACACACGGGGACAAGAGTCTTCAATCTGTGCCCGAGATCAGCTACCCAAGGCCACACTGAATTTCAGGAGGTAATATATCCGTAGCTGAGTTCCTGATCTGTTCTTTCTGCAATGTGTGCCTCTGCCCCATCTCTGTTACTGGTAGCTCCGTCCCTCCATTTCTTTAGGCCAAAAAAACCTTGGTGCCATCCTTAGCTATTATCTCACACTCTACATCAAACTCGCAAGCAATTCCAATGGTCTCCACTTTCCAAGTATGGCCCGCACTGACCGTTCTTACCACCCCGTTTGGTACACACTGGCCCTGGCCACCATCCTCACCCCACCCCCAACTCTCACCTACCCGCAATTACAGCCAGAGTCTCCCAACTGTTTCCTCATGTCCACCACTGCCCTCTGCAGTCTATTCTCAACATGGCAGCCGGATAATCCTGTCAAAATATGAGCCACATGAGGGTATTCCTCCACTCAAAACTCTCCATGGGCTCCGTGTCACCCAGAGTAGAGGCAAAAGTCCCTTCAATGCCTCATAAGGCTTCACCTTCTGGAGCACACCTCCTCTCTTCAGCTGTCCCCAGCTCCCGCCACTCTCCTCGCAGGCCTCCTTGAGCACCCTCCTACTTATTTCTACATGTACAGTCCCTCTAGACTTACAAGCCCATGAAGACAGGGATTTGGGCTCATTGTGTTCACAGATGTACATTCAGTCTCTAGGACAGAGTCTGCCACAGGGCAGACACTCAACAAGTGTATGTGGAGGAAATGGCCCAACAGAAAAGTATTCTAAGAAACCCAGCACGGCAGTTGTGTCCTCTGTAACTTAGGTCCTCTGGGCCAGAAGCAGAAGGGAGTGAAGAGGCAGACAAATCCTAGCTGAAGAAGAGCTGCTGAATTAGGGTGAAGAGACCTTCAACTAATGCTGAGGATGAGGAAAATGACAGTATACCGAGGTAGGTAGGACCCACCTGGAACCAGGATGCAGAACTGAATGTGGCACTTTGGGAAGGAAACTGACAGAGCATCTACCCTGATCTGTGCATTGGGCTGGCCAGTTTACATATATTGTTTTTTGTTTGTTTTGATTATTTATTTTTTTGAGATGGGGTCTTGCTCTGTTGTCTAGGCTAGAGTGCAGTGGTGTGATCATGGCTTACTATAGCCTAGATCTGGGTTCAAGCGACCCTCCGACCTCAGCCTCCCAAGTAGCTAGGACCACAGGCAAGCACAGGCAACCATGTCAGACTAATTTTTTTTTTTTTTTTTGAGAGATAGGGGTCTCCCTATGTTGCCCAGGCTGGTATTGAACTCCTGGGCTACAGCCATCCTCCTGCCTCAGCCTCCCAAAGTGCTGGAATTACAGGCATGAGCCACCGAGCTTGGCTACATCTGTTGTTTTATTCACTCCCTGCAATGGCCTTAAAAAGCAAGTATTATCCCATTTTACAGATGAGGAGGCTGCTCAGGTCTGTACAATTAGGGAACTGAAGAACTGGATTCAAATTCAGCTTCATTTGGTCCACTCCCCCGTGGTTCCCACAACGTGTTTTAGTAGCAATGAACTTCTGAGCTAAGATGCCTGTTAAAAATACAGGTTTCTGGGCTCTACCTTTTCTTTTTTTGTTTGTTTGTTTGTTTGTTTGTTTGTTTGTTTGTTTTTTTGAGACAAAGTCTCACTCTGTTACCCAGGCTGGAGTGCAGTGGCACAATCTTGGCTCACTGCAACCACCACCTCCTGGGTTCAAGCGATTCTCCTACCTCAGCCTCCCAAGTAGCTGGGATTACAGGCACCTGCCACCACCCCCAGCTAATTTTTGTATTTTTAGTAGAGATGGGGTTTCACCATGTTAGTTAGGCTGTTCTCAAACTCCTGACCTCAAGTGATCCACCTGCCTCAGCCTCTCGAAGTGCTGGGATTACAGGCATGAGCCACCATGCCTGGCCTATCTGGGCTCTACCTTTTAATTCAGAATCTCCAGGGATGCAGACCAAGAATGTGTACTTAGTGAATACCCTGGGATTTCCACGTTAGCCAGAGCATTCTGTCTTCCTGCTTCATTGTTGTTCAAGTCAGAGAAACGATTAAATTACAGAGACAGGCCCTGCTCTGTTGAGAATTCAATGCAGTTCACAATTAAGGAGGGTTATGTTAGCAAAGGCACACAGCCTGTACTCTGGGTAACAAGGCATGCTCTTACTTCTATGACCTCAAGAAACTTACAATCAAATCAGTGGACAAATCAAGGTAGGCAAGTGTCAGGAACACAAGTTCTCCAACATAAGTGATGGAAAAGCAGTATAAATTCCATGCTATGGATGTTCAAAGGCAGGAGGGATGGGAGGGTCTCGGGCGCAGAAGTGAAAATCAGCTCATGATTCATCAGGTAGGTGGTATTTGAGTCTTGAAGGATGGAAACAATTTTAGCAAGTGGAGATGGAGACAGGATATTTCCTGTGAAGGGAATTAGCACTGGTCAGTGGAAGGAGAGAAACAGCAAGATGTTTTTGGGTAATGATCAACAATCCAGTTTTGAAGGGGCACAGGGGTAGGGTATATGTCCATTGGAGTCAGATGCACAGCTCTGAATGATAGGGTGAGGAGCTTACTCTTAATCTAAAAGGTAGAAGGGGTGTTTGGAAGGGGTTTGAGTGGGGAGGTAACAAGACTGAGAAAAACAAATATGACACTGAGTGTAGGATGGATTTGGCATAAGAAGGAATGAGGAGGTGGGAAGACCAGTGGGCAGATGAACCATGGAGGTCAAAGAAGTGTGGCAGGTTCCAGGAGAGGACCCTCAGCAGTGGAAGGGAGAGCGACAGTGGGAAACTGAAATCCTGGGGTGGAGAGGAGGTTGAAGAAACTCTCACCGGGAGGCCTGAATTATTCTCCATAGAGTTGGAAGCAAGGGTTTCTGCATGATGAGACTGAGGGACTGAGAACAAAGTGGTATAAAACAGTGGTAGCATCAAAAAAACTGAAAATAGGGAAAAATGGGGGTGAGGAGGCAGGACTAACTTGCAGCTCCCACTCAGATGGACAGAACAGCATGTAGAAACTCACATCGTGAACTTTAGCTCCAAAAACCACCACAGGAACACACCAGGAAAGCCGCAAGATTTCACACTCTTTGAAGGAAGTGGCTTGCCACTGCAAACTCCGTGAGACAGCCAAAAAACAAAAACTCTAAATTAAGACAAAAGACATAATCTCTTAGGAGCTCTATGATGGCACTACCTATGGCCTGAGAAACCCAAATACTTATCTAGGCGACCTTAGCTTGTATCAGCTGATGCTCTCTTGAAAGCATCACCTCCTTGCTGGAGGCCAACCAACCGGGAGCACAAGCATTTGTGAAAACCAGTGGACTATACAAAATTCCAACCCAGGACACAGTCCACTTCACTCCCCTGCTACCTCCACCACAGCAGGTGCTGGTACCCACAGCTGAGAGACCTGAAGGTGGATCACATCACAGGACTCTTTGACTCTTTGCAAACACTCCCTAGCACCAGCCTGCAGTCCCGTAGCTCCACTGGGTGGCTAGACCCAGAAGAGCAATAACAATCACTGCAGTCTGGCTCTCAGGAAGCCCCATCCCTAGGCGAAGAGGGAGAACACCACATCAAGGCATCACCCTGTGGGACAAAAGAATCTGAACAGTAGCCCTTGAACTCCCAATCGTTCCTCTGACAGAGTCTACCCAAATGAGGAGGAACCAGAAAAAAACAATTCTGGTAATATGACAAAGCAAGGTTCTTTAACAGCCACAAAAGATCACACTAGCTCATGAGCAATGGATCCAAATCAAGAAGAAATCACTGAACTGCCAGAAAAAGAGCTAAGAAGCTCAATTCTTTAGCTATTCATGGAGGCACCAGAGAAAGATGAAAACCAATTTAAATAAATTTAAAAAGTAATATAGGATATGAATGAAAAAAAGTCTCCTTAGAAGTAAACAGCATCAATGAAAAACAATTACAACTTCTGGAAATAAAAGACACACTCAGAGAAATGCAAAATAAACTGGAAAGTTTCAACAATAGAATCAAACAAGTAGAGGAAAGAACTTCAGAGCTCAAAGAGAAGGCTTTCAAATTAACCCAATCTGACAAAGACAAAGAAAAAAGAATAAAAAAATTGAACAAAGCCCCCAGGAAGTTTGGGATTATCTTAAACCACCAAACCTAAGAATAATTGGTGTTCCTGAGTAAGAAGAGAAATCCAGAAGTTTGGAAAACTTATTTGAGGGAATAATTGAGGAAAACTTCCCTGGCCTTGATAGAGACCTAGACATTGAAATAGAAGAAGCTCAAAGAACACCTGGGAAATTCATCACAAAAAGATAATCACCTAGACATGTAGTCATCAGGTTATCTGAAGTCAAGATGAAGGAAATAATCTTAGCAGCTGTGAGGCAAAAGCATCAGGTAACCTATAAAGAAAGACCTATCAGATTAACGGCAGGTTTCTCAGCAGAAACCCTGCAAACTAGAAGGGAGTAGTCCTATCTTGAGCCTGACTGAACAAAATAATTATCAGTCAAGAATCTTGTACCCAGTGAAACTAAGCTTCATAAATGAAGGAAAGATAAAGTCTTTTTTAGACAAAGAAATGCTCAGACAATTCACCACTACCAAGCCAGCACTTATAACAACTGCTAAAAGGAGTCCTAAATTTTGAAAAAAAACCTTGAAATACACCAAAATAGAATTTCCATAAAGCATAAATCCCACAGGGCCTATAAAATAATAACACAATGAAAAAAACAAAACAAAACAAAACAAAAAAAACCCCAAGGTATTCAAGCAACAACGAGTACAATGAACAGAATAGGACTTCACATCTCAATACTAACGTTGAAAGTAAATGGCCTAAATACTCCACTTAAAAGAGACAGAATGGATAAGAATTCACCAACGAAGTATCTGCTGTCTTCAAGAGACTCACCTAACACATAAGGACTCACATAAACTTAAGGTAAAGGGGTGCAAAAACAGTCCATGCAAATGGACAACAAAAGTGAGCAGAAGTAGCTACAGACAAAACAGACTTCAAAGTAACAAGTTAAAAAAGACAAAGAGGGACATTATATAATGGTAAAAAGATTAGTCCAACAGGGAAATATCACAATTCTAAATATATATGTACTAATACTGGAGCTCCTAAGTTTATAAAACAATTACTTCTAGACCTAAGAAATGAGATAGACAACAACATAATAATAGTGGGGGATTTCAATACTCCACTGACAGCACTAGACAGGTCAACACGGAAAGTCGGCAAAGAAACAGTGGACTTAAACTATACCCTAAAGCAAATAAACTTAACAGATATGTACAGAACATTCTACCCAACAACTGCAGAATATACATTCTATTCATCAGTACATGGAACATTCTCCAAGACAGACTATATGATAGGCCACAAAACAAGTCCAACAAATTTAAGAAAACTGAAATTATATCAAGTATTCTCTCAGACCAAAGTGGAATAACATTGGAAATTAACTCCAAAAGGAACCCTTAAAACCATGCAAATACATAGAAATTAAATAATCTGCTCCGGAACGATCTCTGGGTCAACAATGAAATCAAGATGGAAATTAAAATTCCTTGAACTGAACAATAATAGTGATACAACCTATCAAAAACTCTGGGATACAACAAAAGCAGTGCTAAGAGGAAAGTTCATAGCATTAAATACCTACATTGAAAAGTCTGAAAGAGCACAAATAGACAATCTAAGGTCACACCTAAAGGAACTAGAGAAACGAGAACAAAGCAAACCCAAGCCCAGCAGCAGAAAAGAAAGAACAAAGATCAGAGCAGAACTAAATGAAATTGAAACAAAAAATTACAGAAGATAAATGGGACAAAAGGTGGTTCTTTGAAAAGATAGGCCGGGCGCGGTGGCTCTAGCCTGTAATCCCAGCACTTTGGGAGGCCGAGACGGGTGGATCACGAGGTCAGGAGATCGAGACCATCCTGGCTAACACAGTGAAACCCCGTCTCTACTAAAAATATAAAAAACTAGCCGGGTGAGGTGGCGGCGCCTGTAGTCCCAGCTACTCGGGAGGCTGAGGCAGGAGAATGGCGGGAACCTGGGAGGCGGAGCTTGCAGTGAGCTGAGATCCGGCCACTGCACTCCAGCCCGGGCGACAGAGCGAGACTCCGTCTCAAAAAAAAAAAAAAAAAAGAAAAGATAAACAAAATCAATAGACCATTAGTGAGATTAACCAAAAAAAGGAAAGACTAAATAGGCTTAATTAAGAATGAAATGGGAGATATTACAGGTGATACCACAGAAATACAAAAGACCATTCAAGGCTATCATGAACATCCTTATACACATGAAGTAGAAAAGCTGGAGGAGGTGGATAAATTTTTAGAAATATACAACCCTCCCAGATTAAACCAGGAAGAAATAGGAACTCTAAACAGACTAATAATAAGCAGCCCAATTAAAATGGTAATTAAAAAATTGCTAACCAAAAAAGTCCTGGAATGGACAGATTCACAGCTGAAATCTATCAGACATTCAAGGAAGAATTAGGACCAATCCCATTGAAACTATTACAAATGATAGAGAAAGAGGGGATCCTCCCTAAATCATTCTATGAAGCCAGTATCACTCTACCACCAAAATAGGAAAGGACATAACCAAAAAAGAAAATTACAGATCAATAGCCCTGATGAACACAGATGCAAAAATCCTCAACAAAATGGTAGCTAACAGAATCCAACAGCATATCAAAAAGATAATACACCATGATCAAGTGAGTTTCACACCAGGAATGCAGGGCTGGTTTAATATACACAAGTCAATAAATGTGATACATCACATAAACAGAATCAAAAAAAAAATCACATGATCATCTCAACAGATGCGGAAAAAGCATTTGACAAAAATCCAGTATCCCCTTTTTATTTTTATTTTTTTATTTTTTTATTTTTATTTTTTTTTTTGAGACGGAGTTTCACTCTGTCGCCCAGGCTGGAGTGCAGTGGCGCTATCTCGGCTCACTGCAAGCTCCACCTCCCGGGTTTACACCATTCTCCTGCCTCAGCCTCCCGAGGAGCTGGGACTACAGGTGCCCGCCACCTCGCCCGGCTAGTTTTTTGTATTTTTTAGTAGAGATGGGGTTTCACCGTGTTAGCCAGGATGGTCTCGATCTCCTGACCTCGTGATCCACCCGTCTCGGCCTCCCAAAGTGCTGGGATTACAGGCTTGAGCCACCGCGCCTGGCCAATCCCCTTTTTATTAAAACTCTCAGCAAAATCGGTATATAAGGGACATACCTTAATGTGATAAAAGCCATTTATGACAAACCTACAGCCAACATTATACTGAATGGGGAATAGTTGAAAGTAGTCCCCCTGAGAACTGGAACAAGACAAGGATGCCCACATTTACCACTTCTGTTCAACATAGTTCTGCAAGTCCTAGCCAGAGCAATCAAACAAGAGAAAGAAAGGGCATCCAAATTGTCAAAGAGGAGGTCAAACTGTTGCTGTTCACTTATGATATGATCATATACCTAAAAAACCCTAAAGACTCTAGATCTTCTAGAGTATCTTAGATCTGACAAATGAATTCGGTAAGGTTTCAGGATACAAAATCAATGTACACAAATCAGAAGTACTGCTATACACCAACAGCCACCAAGCTGAGAATCAAATCAAGAACTCAACTCCTTTTGCAATAGCTGCAAAACAAAACAAAACAAACAACAACAACAAAAAACTAACCAAGAACATGAAAGACCTCTACAAGGAAAACTACAAAACACTGCTGAAAGAAATCACAGATTACACAAACAAATGGAAACACACCCTATGCTTGTGGATGGGTAGAATATTGTGAAAATAACCATATTGCAAAAGCAATCTCCAAATTCAATCTAATTCCCATCAATATATTATCATAATTCTTCACAGAACTAGAAAAAACAAGCCTAATATTCATGTGGAACCAAAAAAGAGCCCTCACAGCCAAAGAAAGACTAAGCAAAAAGAACAAATCTGGAGGCATCAGATTACCCAACTTCAAACTATACTACAAGGCTATAGTCACCAAAACAGCATGGTACCGGTAGAAAAATAGGCACACAGACCAATGCAACAGAATAGGGAACCCAGAAATAAAGCCAAATACTTGCAGTAAACTGAACTTTGACAAAGCAAACAACAACATAAAGTGGGGAAAAGCACACCCTACTCAACAAATGGTGTTGGGATAAATGGACAAGCCTCATGTGGAAGAATGAAACTGGATCCTCATTTCTCACCTTATACAAAAACCAACTCAAGGTGGATCAAAGACTTAAATCTAAGACCTGAAACCATAAAAAGTCTAGAAGATAACATCAGAAAAACCCTTCCAGACACGGGCTTAGGCAAAGACTTCATGACCAAGAACCCAAAAGCAAATGCAATAAAAACAGATAAATAGTGGGACTTAACTAAACTAAAAACCTTCTGCATAGCAAAAGAAACAATCAGCAGAGTAAACACACAACCCAACAGAGTGGGAGAAAATCTTTGCAAACTACGCATTCGACAAAGGACTAATATCCAGAATCTACAAGGGACTCAAACAATTCAGCAAGAAAAAAACAAATAATCTCATCAAATAGTGGGCTAAGGACACACATAGATAATTATCAAAAGAAGATATACATCACACCTATAATCCCAGCACTTTGGGAGGCCAAGTGATCACCAGGTCAAGAGATCAATACCATCCTGACCAACACGGTGAAACCCTGTCTCTACTAAAAATACAAAAATTAGCTGGGAATGGTGGCACGCACCTATTTTCCCACCTACTCGGGAGGCTGAGGCAGGAGAATCGCTTTGACCCGGGAGGCAGAGGTTTCAGTGAGCCAAGATCGCACCATTGCACTCCAACTCGGAGACAGAAGGCAACTCTGTCTCAAAAAAAAAAAAAAAAAGAAAAGAAGATATACAAATGGCCAACAAACATATGAAAAAATGCTCAACGTCACTAACGATCAGGGAAATGCAGATCAAAACCACAATGTGATTCCATCTTACTCTTGCAAGAATGGCCATAATTAAAACATCAAAAGATAATATATGTTGGCATGAAAGTGGTGAACAGGGAACACTTTTATATCACTGGTAGGAATGTAAACTAGTACAACCACTAGGGAAAACAATATGGAGATTCCTGAAAGAACTAAAAGTAGATCTATCATTTGATCCAGCAATTCCATTACTGGGTATCTACCCAGAGGAAAACAAGTCACTATATAAAAAATACACTTGCACATACATGTTTATAGCAGTACAATTTGCAATTGAAAAAATATGGAACCAGCACAAATGCCCATAAATCAACAAGTGGATAAACAAAATGGCATACACACACGCGCGCGCGCACACACACACACACACACACACACCATGGAATACTGTTCAGCCATAAAAAGGAACAAAATACCTGGATTGAGTTCAACACCATTATTTTAAGTGAAGAAACTCAGGAATGGAAAACCAAACATCGCATGTTCTCACTTACAAGTGGGAGCTAAGCTATGAGGATGCAAAGGCGTAAGAATGATATAATGCACTCTGGGGAGTCAGAGAGGGAAGGGTGGGAGAAGGGTGAGGGATAAAAGACTGCACATTGGGTACAGTGTACACTGCTCCAGTGATAGATGTACCAGAATTTCAGAAATTACTGCTAAAGAACTTATCCATGCAACCAAACAGCACCTGTTCCCCAAAAACCTATTGAATTAAAAAAATTAAAAGATACAAAAACCTAAAAACAGACCTACCCCCATGATCCAGCAATCTCACTGCTGAGGATACATCCAAAGGAAAGGAAATCAGGATACAGAAAAGATGCCTGCACTCCCGTGCTTATGCAGCTCTATTCACAACAGCCGAGATAGGAAATCAACATAAGTACCCATCAATGGATGAACAGATAAAGAAAATGTGGTATGTATACATAATGGAGTACTATTTAGCCACAGGAAGAATGAAATTCTGTCATTTGCAGTAACAAATGACAGGAACTGGAACTGGAAGACATTAGGTTAAGTGAAATAAGCCAGGAACAGAAACACAAATATTACATGTTCTCACTTACATGTGGGAGCTAAACAAAATTGATCTAATGGAGGTAAAGAGTAGAATGATGGTTACCAGAAGCTGGGAAGGGTGGCAGGAGTGAGGCTGGGATGAAGACAGTTTGGTTAATAGGTACAAACATAAAGTAAGACAGAAGGAATAAGTCCTAGTATTCAACAGCGCAGTAGAGTGACTACAGTTAACAATAATTATCTATTTCAAAACAGCTAGAAGAGATGATTTGGCATGTTCCCAGTAGAAATAAATGATAAGTGTTTGAGGTGGTGGATATCCCAATTACCCTGGTTTGATCATTACACACTGTATGCATGTATCAAAATATCACATGTACCCCATAAACACTACAATCATTATGTATCAATAAAAATCTCATAGGAGATCAATAAGAAGGATTTGTTTTGCCCCAGGTGGAGCAGGGGTCCAGCTAATGCTACACAACTGTAGTCTGCACTGACCCAAATCAGAAATAAGATAACTCTTCCGGGAGAGTAAAAAAGCAGGGTGACTCCTATACTGGGAATACAGAGTCATTCCTTACATGTCATTCTGCACAGCCATACTTCAACCTCAGTGTGAAACTCTTTTAAAGGTGTTCAGCTCAAAGCACGATGTGGGCTGTGTTCTATCTGATGTTCATCTCCAGGCAGTCCTGAGAGTCATCTTAATTTGATGAATTAGAGAGCTGAGAAATCACAATGTCTGGAAGTTTGATTTCTCCAGGCTACCATTGTTAAGGGGAACCCAACTTTTCCAAGGCAATTTTATCTCCTCACTACTGATTTTGGTCTATACTCCCTGGCTAAAGTTGAAGTCACTGATTTCAGACTTCGGCTCTAAAACCCACAACTGTTGCTAAAAAGTGAAATGAGTGACATTTACTGCTTTGCTTGCTTTGTGGAGGCTACCCTATTGATCACAACTGACATTTACTTAAACATTTCCTAGCAGAAAAATACCTCCTGATTCTATCTCCTTTTGAAAATGCCAACAAACATGCCTGAGGCAGTAAAAAAAAAAAAGAAAGAAAGAAAGAAAAAAATGGAATAAAATCATTTATCCATCCCCTCTACAACCATGTTGTTTTGTTAATATTATAACTTTAATTATTTCTTTGGCAACAGTTTGAACACATTGTTAGTCTAACCCTCACCCGGTATTGATTCTCCTCCTGTTAAAAACAAGCATCAGGGAGGCACCAAAAATTGCATGCTAAAGTTTAGTGCTATGCCAGGAGGTTGTATCACGCATATTAAATCTGGACAGCATTTAGGCTAAAGCAATCTTAGCTTTATGATCTTGTTGGTTTTTAAAGCAAATGTTAATGAAATATGCATTACTTATGGCAAACAGCAATCCCAGTGGGGTCCATTTCAATTAGTATAGTTTGTTCAAAGAAAAAGCAAATTAAGCTCCTCCTCATTTGTCATGGGGCTGCCCTGCAACCTGAAGGCAGGGCCAGAAGAGAAAGTAGAGGAGAAGATCGATGAGCATTTTCAGACCAACTCAGGAGTCTAAGAAAGAGGAGGGGATTCCTGACCAATTCATTCCCACCCACAGTGACTCTGAACTTCTATGAGAATGACAAAATATTTTAGTTGGTGCACTTTCCAGACACTGCATCCATGTGTCAAGGTGGCAAATTACCAGAAAAGTCAAGCATTCTGGCTTTGTGATGATGTCCTTAGGCCTGTTGTAGGCCTATGTCTTAGATACTGTAAGAGTTTCCTAGGGCTGCTGTAACCAAGTGCCATGAACGGTGTGGCATGAAAACAACAGAAATGTATTCTGGAGGCCCGAAGTCTGCAATCAAGCTGTCAGTAGGTCCTCTGAAGGCCCTAGGAAAGAGTCCTTCCTTGCCTTTTCCTCGCTGCTAGTGGTTGCTGGCTATCTTGGGTGTTCCTTGGCTTGCAGATGCATTTGGTAACCACGATTCTACTCTTTACCTCAATTGGATCAATTGTGTTTAGCTCCCAATCTCTGTTTCTGTCTTCATGTGGTCCTGTGAGTCTGTGTCTCTGTGTCCAAAATTCCTTCTTCTTATAGGGACATGAGACTTATTGGATTTAGGGCCCACCTAATCCAGTATGACCTCATAGTGATGGTTAATTTTATGTGTCAACTTAGCTAGGCTATGGTAATCAGCTTTTAGTCAACCACCATTCCCGATGCAGCTGTGAAGATATTTCTTCAGAGGAGATTAACATTTAAATCAGTAGACTCTGAGTTCAAGCAGATCTTGTGGGCAGGCCTCATCCAATCAGTTGAAGGCCTTCAGAGAAAAGACTGAGGTTCCTGGGGCAAGAAGGAATTCTGCTTCCAGACTGCCTTCTGACTCAGGACTGCAACATCAACTCTTCTCTGGGTCTCCAGCTTGCTGACCTGCCCTGCAGATTTTGGACTAGCTAGACCCCAACAATTGCATGAGCCAACTCTTTAAAATAAATTAATATCATTCTATCTACATCCAATTCTATTAATTCTGTTTTCCTGAAGAATGCTGACCATAAAACCATCTTAACTTGATTACATCTGCAAAAACTATATCCAAATAAGGTCACATACACAGGTGCTGGGTAGTTATGAATTTTCGGAGAACATTATTCAACCCTGTGCAGATATGGTAGACTACAGCCTCACTATTCAAATGGTGCTTGGATCAGCAGCAGTGGCATCTCCTGGGAATTTGACAGACATGCATTCTCTCTGGCCCCATCCTGGACCTACTGAATCAGAATCTTCATTTTAACAGATCCCCAGATGATTTGTGTGTACATTACAATTTGAGAAGTACTGGGCTAGATCATGTTTCCAATCATTTATGGTATTTATAATAAAAGGCTTGAAGTCTAGACATTGTAAAAGTCAGATAGCTCTAAAGTAAAGGGTCAAAGAGGAAGAATTAAGAAACAAAGTAGAGAAAACAGGGAGATTTGAAATAAAACATCTCTCTTATTAATCAATATACACCTTACCAATAGTGGAAAATAAATAAATATTCGTCAAACAAATGGACAAAAGAATACATGAATGAAATGGGCTCTTCGTAACAGGGGTTTTCTAACAAACTGGCTTCTATTTACAAGGAAAGTCTTTAGGCAAAAGACAGAAAAATTTCATTTCCACCCTCCAGAGTCCAGGCCACCTTTCCCCCTTTCCTGTCTCATTGAGAGGCACCGCCATGCCGATGCTATTACCTGGTGACAGTGTCTCACTTGAATACTCAAGTCTTGCTCTAGGCTCCCACTGCAATTCATGTTGACATGGAGAAATGTTTCATTTTCAGATCCATATGTATGAATTTTTAATGAACTGTGTCAAAGAAATCAAATATTTCCCCCTGCATCCCCACTCTATGGAATCAGATTTTGACCTTCTGCCAAACAACTATAAATCATGTCCAGTGGAAAGAGCAGGAACCAGGGGCTACTGCACATAGATTAGCCAGTCAATTTCCCTCTGTCAGCCCTTTACCTAAGCTGTCTACGATGGGAGAGGAGGGAGGAGAGGAGAGGATGGAATAGGGGAAGGTGAGGGGAGGGGAGGGGAGGGGAGGGGAGGGGAGGGGAGGGGAGGGAAGGGGAGGGGAGGGGAGGAGAGGGGAGGGGGGAAAGGGGAGGAAGGGAAGGAGGGGGAGGGAGGGAAGGAATGAGGGAAGTAGAGGGAGGGAGGGAGGGAGGGAAGGGAGAGGGAGGGAGGGAAGAAAGGAGGGAAGTAGAAGGAGGAAGGGAAGGAGGGAGGGAAGGAGGGAAGGAGAAGGAGGGAGGGATGGAGGGAGGGAAGAAGGGAGGGAGGGAGGAAGGAAGGACAGAGGGAGGGAGGAAGGAGGGAGGGAGGAGGAAGGGAAGGAAGGTGGGAAGGGAGGAAGGAAGGGGGCAGGGAAGAAGGGAAGGAAGGAAGGGAGGAGGGAGGGAGGGAGGGAGGGAGGGAGGGAGGAAGGAAGGAAGGAAGGAAGGAAGGAAGGAAGGAAGGAAGGAAGGAAGGAAGGAAGGAAGGAAGGAAGGAAGGAAGGAAGGAAGGAAGTCAGCCAGCCAGCCAGCCTAGAAAGAAATATAAACAGTAGGCACTCAATGATTACTGACTAAAATATTTAAGCCATAAAAATGAAATCACTTCTTTTTTGAAAACTGGGTGGCCATCTCATTAACTAGAATCCCTGCTTCTGTAGTTTGGTCTTATATTTCTTCACGTAAAATGACTTAAAACTGGGGGTGGGAGGTGGAGGTGAGAAGTTTGAAAAAGTAAAATGAAAATAAATAATTTCGGCCGGGCGCGGTGGCTCAAGCCTGTAATCCCAGCACTTTGGGAGGCCGAGACGGGCGGATCACGAGGTCAGGAGATCGAGACCATCCTGGCTAACACGGTGAAACCCTGTCTCTACTAAAAAAAATACAAAAAACTAGCCGGGCGAGGTGGCGGGCGCCTGTAGTCCCAGCTCCTCGGGAGGCTGAGGCAGGAGAATGGCGTAAACCCGGGAGGCGGAGCTTGCAGTGAGCTGAGATCCGGCCACTGCACTCCAGTCCGGACAACAGAGCGAGACTCTGCCTCAAAAAAAAAAAAAAGAAAAAGAAAAAAGAAAATAAATAATTTCATTTTTCAAGAGCACTTTCCTAGAATTTCCATGAACTATGCAAAACACAGCAGGGCCTTCCTAAAAAAAGGCTCAATCAACACTTAGAAGGGAGCTGCAATTAGATAACATTTCTTGCCTAGCAGTGCAAGAATGATTTTTTAAAATGATAATATCCCATGTTGGCAATTATGTGATGAAAAAAAGGTTCTATCAAATTGCTTGTGGGGGTGTAAACAGATATCCATTTGGATAACAAGTTAGTAATATAAATGTAATGAGCCCTAAAAGTGTTCATACCTGATATAAATCTTATAGAAATCTATCCTAAGGAAGTAATCCAAAAAACGAAAGCAAAAAAAAGCTTTAAAGGCCATTACAACTTTGTCTACAATTTATTGACAAAATCTAAATGTTCATCAATAGATGTGTGGCTAAGTAAAAAATAAGATGCACCCATTTAATAGAATATCATACAACCATTAAGAATGCTTACTAAGAGTTTATAACAACACAGGAAAATATTTATTAATATAAGTGGGAAAAAAAGTAGGATGTAAAACTGAATACAAAGTATCATGATTGCAAGAACAAAGCCTCTATTACCTAGGCACGGAAAAGGATATGGGAGGAAATACGCCAACTGCTAATAGTGATTATTTATGGAAGCAGGAAATGTGTGTGAATTTTTCCCTGTTCTGTATTCTCCAAACATCCTGTAATAAGTATATGCACTTTTATATTGGGAACATAAGATTTTATTGTGCTTTTGAAAAGCAAGTCAGTTGTATAAGTAAAATTTTAAAAGATATCCCCTTCAACAAACAATAGCAATTGGGTCATGGCTAATTCAAGGTGAAGCACATTTGTAAATACCAAATTTTCTAATCTAACATCCAGATCTGGGATATAGAAGAATCTGGCGGGTTGCCTGCTCGCAAAGCTTCTATCTCTGTCCAAAATACTGCACTTAAGAAGTTAAAGGAAGAGTCAGAGCTGTCAGCTTTAAGCCAGTAGATTCTAGGATGATTCAAATAGCTGTCATAGACACTCCATTTGCTAAGCGCATTCACTGGAAGGGCATCTGCCACACAGGGCTGAAGAACAGACACACGGATAGACAGACATGGATTGTATCCGACCCTGCTCCTTGCCAGCAATTATCCCCACTCACAGCATTTTCCTTTCTCGGCCAGTTTGCACACCTGAAAGCTACCACCTCTCACTTTTTTACCTTGTTCAAGCAAAACATTTTGAAGCAAGTCATCTGTGTCTGGAAATGCACAGCAATCTAAGGCCATATGCAAGTGCAGGGGTGGGGGCACACTTTCATTTGAGTGATGAGTTTATTGATAAATGTTCTAAGTGGCTGACTCTTGTTCAATTTTAAATAAAGCAACACTTGGGTAATTTAAATAGGTGAAACAGCATCAGCAGCAGGCAGCTTGTGATGAGCAAACCCAATGCCCACGTGCTTCACACAAGGCATCTTTACAGTTTTCATCACCACAGAAACTTGTATGAGATGCACAGCGACAGAGAGTGGCTGAGATTCACAGGGCTCAACCATGATATCAGCTCCTGTGTGACCTAGGGGATCACCCAGGGCAGTGGTAAGAGGCTGGAAAACGGCTCCTTCTAGAGAGATGTCTTAATGCAGTTCTGTCACCGATTTCCTCTCTTCCCACTAGAAGCTCTAGGTTTCTATTTTCGTAATCCAGTCAGGCAGGACATAGATCAAAGCAGGGAAAACTGAAGCCACTCAGCACTAGGGACAAAGAAGAAAATGGGAGCAAAATTGAGGTGGCTCAATCAGTGCTCTAAACCAGCGAACTTGCATCATTTGAGACAATATCCCCCCAATATATGTATATTTACATTATATACACGATCCTGTCAATCTGTATATCAAATATAAAGCTTTTCTTTCTTCTTTCCCTTCCTCTCCTCCCCTTTTCCCTTCCTCTCTCCCTCTCTTCCTTCCCTAAACAATCACCTTGCACACATCCCTCTTTGGAAGACTGTTCTAAATACTCAAGTGGGTTATCAAATAGGTGCTGGAGTGAAGGGGCGGGAAAAGAAGTGCATTTCCTACCTTTACAGTCTTGCAGAGGGAAACCATCCTGAAAAGGATTTCCACATATATTTGGTAGGTATCTTACATCACCATTCTCCAAAATCTATTTACCTACACTGGGCACTCGACTATACCCAGTCACACATCATATGCAGGGAAGTAAGCTAAGCTTCATTAACGTGGATCCCATAAGCTAATTCAAACCAGGCTGGGCTATGCAACACCTTGGTGCTATGTATTAAGAAGAATGGGTCTGCTGAATAATCAGAGTGGAGAAAGTGGCAGCAGTCGGGGGGATGTTTAATTGCTGGAAGGGAATAGACTCTTTTCAGGCTCCATTTATAGCCAAGCAATCCATCTACCAATTACAGGCAAGTTCTTATCCAGACATTAAAGCAGGCAACTGCCTGTGTTGGAAATCAACCAAAACTGCTTATCTTCAACCTTCCATAATTCCAGACCTTTTGCTGATCCGCCCTGGCTTCTCGCCTAATGCATTTGCATTGCTTTTTCCTGCTCCCACTTTTAGTCCCTAGAGTTTACCCTGATATCAAACACCCATGCAGACACACAGGCAAGGCAGTGAACAGGTCTTTGTTTTAACTACTTGGGGAAGGAAGAAGCTGTTGGTCTCTTGGGTCTGTATTTGTCCTGCTGAACATCACAGCTGCTGAGCTCTTGTGGATAGGATCCAGATATAACGACAACCCTGTTTCCCCCTTCACATTTGAAATACTCCAGAAAGGGAGACTGTCATGAGAAGGGGATGGGGGAAGCTGCAAAATTAGCCAGTGCATTTTAAAAATGGAGACTCCATATCAAATTGGGCATTTCCATTGCAAATCAAGCATTCACTGGACCCACCATTAGCCAAGCTCAGGATCCTGGCTAATTAAGTCAGTCTCCGGTGGGAAGCTATAGACTTAAGGACCATCACTTAGCTCCAGTCTGAGAAGCTCACGGCTAAGGCTCTGTTTCATTCTTCATGCAATGTCTAGCAAATCAAAGCTAATGTGAGGGGCACAGCCACAGCTGACTGGGCCTCCCCTCAGTCATGTACACTCAAAGCCCAGGGCACCACTGACTCACATGTCATTTCCCTGCATTAACATTCTGTCTGGGTTCTAGCTTCACACTCAGCAAGTCTATTGCAAGCTATAAATCAGGAGATGAAGGACAGGGTGGTGTGCCAAGGAAGAGTTTCTTCTCAGACATGGTGCACGGTGACAGAAGCCATTTTAATAATGCGATCTTTAGAGACTCAAGGAAGATCGGACATGCTGTCATTTCTCCCCTAATGAGGAATCCTGCCAGGGAGAAGTGACTGATATCCCAATTCTTCAAAAATGCATCTTTCTAAAACTGTAGATGAAACTTGCAAAAATAGCTTTGATGCTCCTCCAACTCTACTTTTTCCCCAGTGCCCTGCCCCCACCATGGCTTAAAAATACCACGCCAGAAATTTATATTTGGTTCAAAGTTGCTTAGCACATTGAGGCTAAATACAGCTTATATACCAATTTTGCTTCCAAAATTACTTACTTGTAAATGTATGAAACCATAACGGAATGATTTATAGTTTTACAGTTCTTTCATTACTGATTTGCAGAGATCTCTCTAGGGGTGATTATTTTTGGATATTTCTAAGTCTGCGGACTGCACAACTCTCAATAGATGTTCATTCATTCTCAGAGAGCCTCATCGTAACTGAATTACACACCTCATTCATTTAAACATATAATGAACACCCATGAAGCATTAAGGACAGCAGGGCACACAAAGCTGACTAAGGCAAGGGCTTGTGCCCTCAAGAACTTACACTTGTTCTCAGTCATCTTGTAAGTCGGGAGATGTGTTGACACAGTGGCTAAATTTAGTGGCAAAATACAACTTTCCTGGTCTGAAGCCCAGGTTGTACATGTCTACCAATGTATGTTTCCACACTTCTGTAAGAGGAATTTGCTGGAACGGAAGTGGAATTGGCCTCTGAAGATTGTTGTACTCCATCCATCCATCCATCCATCCATCCCAAAATGAATCAGCAGAATGCAGACTCCACAAGGGTAGGGATTTTTATCTGTTTTCCCCCCATTTATAAATACACCTAGATATGTATTTATAAATACATCTACAGATATGTATTTATAAATACTAGATGTATTTATAAATACATAACATATATTTATATGATGGCCTGTTTGCTATTTGTAAAAGTTTGTATCTCACCCTGCTAGCAGGAAGCAGTTGCCAAAGCCTGATTTCTACTTGGAACAAAATCACTCTGAAGTTCCATTTCCTCAGTTAGAAAACAGGGATAATATTATACATGTCATAGGATTCCTGGGAGGAATCAAAGGGGTAATATAAGAAACGCGCTTCACACACAGTGCCTGGTACCCTAAAGCTCTTAACAAATGTGGAGTATCTTCCCCTCTCTGCTACAGGAAAGGGAAATCATAGAGAATGGGAAGCCCTCACTGTGCACAGAAGCAGAAATGGGCATTCTGAGAGCTTCAAGATCCTGCTTCCGGCCAGGCGCGGTGGCTCACGCCTGTAATCCCAGCACTTTGGGAGGCCGAGGCGGGCAGATCCCCTGAGGTCAGGAGTTCGAGACCAGGCTGGCCTACATGGTGAAACCCTGTCTCTACCAAAAATACAGAAATTAGCTGGGCATGGTTGTGGGTGCCTGTAACCCCAACTACTTGGGAGGCTGAGGCAGGAGAATCACTTGAACCTGGGAGGCAGAGGTTGCAGTGAGCCCAGATTGCACCATTGCACTCTAGCCTGGGTGACAAGAGTGAAACTCTGTCCCTCCCCCCACAAAAAAAAAAAAAAAGATCCTGTTTCCATTTCGAGGTCTCACTAAGTCATTGAGTGACTTTGAGCTGGTCACTAACACATTTTCAATCCCGATTTCTTCTATGTGAAAATACTTTTTAAAACTGAAAACCAATATGAAAGGGTAAACGGTACCTATGAAAGGAACCAGACAGCATTACTTTATTCAAAGATCCTCTTTGACAAGCAGAGTTCCTGGGTTGAACGATGGGCTAAAAATACTTTAAGGGAAAAAACTGACCCCTGAGAGCCTCATTAAAAGAAAGATAAACTCCCAGGAACCATATTTTATTTTTTGCTGCAAGGCTAAATATGGGTTAAGAGGAAAAAATAACTGCTAGGATAAGCATTCATGTATCTTATAATTAAATATTTCAAGGAGGATTTAGTGCAACAGGGTCGCTAAGCTGCCATTCACTTCCATGGGCCTTATCTCCTCTGGCTGGGAAACCATGCTGGCTTTCTGTGAGCGTGATTTTCCCCCAGGTTTCACTGGGCCACATCCCTCCAGGCTGGCCCACACAAAGGGCAGAGGGGTCTGAGCACAAAGATGCAGTGCCTGCAATACGTCCCACAAAACAGCAAGCTGGAATTTTATCACATTCACTTCACCAGGATGTTCATTCACCACACAGATTCAGGTTTATTCTCTGCGTCTCAGACAAGAACAGGGAAGGGAGATGCTTTTCTTTCTGTCAGACTGTGGCTTATCTGCCTCACTCACAGCCAGTAAGGCCACGGATTTATAAATTTTCCCGCAACAGTCTTATCAACCACGAGCCACGTGCAGCAACGTGGGACTGAGTGTTTTCAAGGGGGTCCCAACAAAAGCCCTGCGGCTCTGTGTTGCTGATGAGTTGCTGGAGGACTCACTACTGGGCAGAGAACAGAAGACACAGGCTTGGGATGGAAGGAGAGGAAGGAACCGTCCTGGCCCTCCAGGGTAGGGGTGGTTATTCTGTAGGCAAAGGTCATAGGCCTTTGTCACCTTGATTCTTGCCCCCTGGGTTCTGCTGTTTATTGAGGGCCTCGTTCTGTTGCCCAGGCTGGAGTGTAGTGGCATGATCTGGGCTCACTGCAGCCTCACCCGCCCAGGCTCAAGCAATCCTTCCACCTCAGCTTCCCATGTAGCTGGGACTACAGGAGCATGCCACCACATCTGGCTATTTTTTTGTTTGTTTATTTGTTTCTGTAGAGATGGTGTTTTACTATGTTGATCAGGCTGGTCTTGAACTCCTGGCCTCAAGTGATCCTTCTGCCTTGGCTTCCCAAAGTGCGGGGATTACAGCAGTGAGCCACCGCACCTGGCTCCTTTTTCTTTTTAGAGACAGGGTCTGACTCTGTCGCTCAGGCTGGAGTTCAGTGGCCTGCTCACAGCTGACCGCAGACTCAACCTCCCGAGCTCAAGTGATCCTCCCACCTGGGCTTCTCGAGTAGCTGGGACTACAGGTAAATGCCACCATACCCAGCAAGTTTTAAAAACTTTTTATATAGATGGGGTCTCACTATGTTGCCCAGGCTGATCTCAAATTCCTGGGCTCAAGCAATGCTTCGGCCTTCGTGTCCTAAGTGCTGGGATTATAGCCGTGAACCACCACACCTGGTCAAGTTCTCCTTTTTCAATGGAGCTGTCACCATGTATCACTGTCACCATCTCCTTATCTCACTGTTCTTCATCCTCCTCATTTCTATTCAAATCTGAGTGACAAGTTCAGCCCTTCCTTTAATTCCCACAATTTAAGAAAGCAATCAACATGTACAAAAGTACAATTAGAAAAACTGGTGTTCTGCTGCACAGTAGGGCAACTATAGTTAATAATAATATATTGTATATTTCAAAATAGCTAGAGCTTTCCAAATGTTCTCACCAAAAGAAATGATACACATATAAGGCGATGGATATGCCAATTACCCTGATTTGATCATTACACAATGTATACATGGATTAAAACATATTGTACCCTGTAAATATGTACAATTATTATGTATCAATTAAAAAAATATAAAAGACCGTTGTAGTAAGAAGAAGCTATCATTTTAAAATCATTAATTAATTCATTTATTCATTCAGCAAAGTCTTTAGCGAGCACCTGTCACATCACAGGCACTGAGCTGGCCGATGGAATGTGATGATATGCAGAACAGAAATTCCTGCCCTCACAGAACTTACATGGTAGTGGGCAGAGACAGAGAATAGACATAATAAAAAAAATTATCGGTATATTGTTTGGGAGAAGGTAACAAATGCCGTGGCAAACAACAACAACAACAAAAGCCCAGAACGTGGTAAGTGGAACGAAGAGGGAGCAGGGTTGGTGATGGGTTGCAATTTTAAACAGGGGGTAGGGATGGGGATGAGGGTCTCCTTGAGAGGGTGGCACCTGGTAAAGAGCTGAAGATGGACCCTTGGGTATATGGAAGGCAGGTGTTCTAAGTGGACAGAACAGCAAGTGCATAGATCCTGGGGTGAGAGAGTCTTTGGTGCCTTTGAGGAACAGCAAGGGGGCTTTTTCTTTAAAATTCAATGAAACTCAAAGGGAATTACTCCCGGACAGTGATGTGCCCGGAACTTTTCTAGCTGAGGCAGCTCTCACAACTCATGTGCTGAGGCCATCTTCATAGACTATTCCATTGGAATGTTTTTTCAACATCAGGTCTCAACCAAATAGTATAGTAAGTACAGAAGCTAACATAGTGGGTCACGGCCAGCATAAAATTAAAAGAAGGAAATAGAATGTATTAAAAATACCTGCATCAGTGTGCTGCAGGTAGAATGCTTTCCTATCTGTATATTTGCGAAACAAAAGTAGTTCTTATTGTAGGTTTGGGTCAAAATTGCTTAACAGCTACTAACCAACAGGTTACCTTCTACTGAGTTCCCCATCTGCCTCTTTGTGGCAGTGCCTTCTGCTCCCAGAACCTGGAAGCATCTGCCTGTGACAGATCTAGATTCCTTATAATCCAAGCTC
This sequence comes from Rhinopithecus roxellana, assembly GCF_007565055.1. NCBI lineage: Eukaryota > Metazoa > Chordata > Mammalia > Primates > Cercopithecidae > Rhinopithecus > Rhinopithecus roxellana. The sequence goes on from NC_044563.1 coordinate 108,227,477, forward strand.
AGAAAGAGGCTCAGAGAGAAAAAGACGTTTCCTCAACCACTAGACATTGCCTGTCTTAGCAACAACTGAAATGGAGACATTCCACTCCCTCCAAAAGACAGACACTCTGCTTCCCACCCAGGGGCTACAACTTCGTGTGATGGTCCCAATGGCTCCTACTCCGTTAGAATTTTAAGACACTCAAAACAGAGACCCACACAATAGTAGGGGCTCCCTTCCCTTATCACGACCCCCAGTCCACAGAGTGGAGTTTAACTCATGGGCAGCTCGCTGGAAAATAACTCCCTGGCCTAACCAATGTTCATCTGTTCTCTGGGCCAAGAACCACGGTTCATCTGGGACTTTAAAAACTGACTAAATAGGCCGGGCGCGGTGGCTCAAGCCTGTAATCCCAGCACTTTGGGAGGCCGAGACGGGTGGATCACGAGGTCAGGAGATCGAGACCATCCTGGTCTACACGGTGAAACCCCGTCTCTACTAAAAAAAATACAAAAAACTAGCCGGGCGAGATGGCGGGCGCCTGTAGTCCCAGCTACTCGGGAGGCTGAGGCAGGAGAATGGCGTAAACCCGGGAGGCGGAGCTTGCAGTGAGCCGAGATCGCGCCACTGCACTCCAGCCTGGGCGACAGAGCTAGACTCCGTCTCAAAAAAAAAAAAAAAAAAAAAAAAAAACTGACTAAATAAAAAGAAATTTTAAAAATCAACAAAAGTGCAACAGAACCACTCACAAGCTGCAATGTGGGAAACTGTTCAATTAACTCCCTCTCAAGTTTTTCTCTTCTGACAAGACCAAGTTTGTCTGGCATCCCCCAGAGGTCTCCCTTTATCCGGACAACTCATTTTGAGTTTTTGGACTACATCCTGCACTAAACAGGAAATTATTAATGTTCTTGTTTAAAGGCATGAGGGGGCAGAGGTCCTCTATGATGGTTTCGGGGGTGCAGGAGACTGTATACAATCTGGAGACCCCATCAGCCCCTTACAGCATTACCGAGAGCATTCGGAATGGGGTCCTCTCTTTCCAGCAGGAGACCAACAGATTGCCCTTAATAGAATTGTTTAAATTGCCTAAAATTGCTGCTTCTATTCCAGGCTGAAAATTACAGGCCTTACGCTGTTTCCCATCCTCTCCCCAGGGTTACTCAGTGCCCCAGAGGAGATGTGTACTAACAACAACATCATCAACAAAACCTGAATGCACTTTGTGTGGAGAAAAATATTTGCAGCTTTCCAACCAGATCTGAAGAGGCTGTGACTGACATACACACATTCTCCCAAATGAATTCAGATTTTCCTCTTTTTTTTTTTTTGGCACGACAAAAAAAATTACCAACATGATTTATGCTGCCTTCTGAAATGTTACAAATCAAATGCTAAAAATCTCTGAAACCACATCATGTTGAAGATGATGAATGCTGACCTTCCTTCTTTGTCATTTTCTGCCAGTTGGGTGGGTGCCATGAGGAGGGGAGGGGCTAAAGAACAAGTCATTGTTGCCAAATAATGCCACATCAGGGTGTGAGTGTTGAGACTGTCATTTCCTTACCTTAACTCCCCTCTAAGAGAAGGCTGTGTGTGGGTAAACAAACAAAACCCAATCCATGTATATTTCAAGGAGGTGGATCTTCTGAAAACTGTTTATCGCAGTGAGATAGCACTGCCTTGGGAGACCCAACTTCTTTCAGTTCATGCTAACAATGACGAATGGGTGGCCCTGATCCAAGTGGCCCTGAGGCATCCATGTTCTTCCAAGGCACCTGGCCCTACCCAGGGTCCTGTTGGGCAGAGCTGGCTATACGAACAAACTTGGGTTTTGAGTTTGCAGTGACAATGTGTATGTGCAAACAGCGCTTAAGTTGGGGATCATGCCACTCCACAGGAATCACAAACTGCTTCGGATTCAATCTTGAAGCCCCAAGCAAGACTGCCAACTACTGGCAGTCCTTTTTATCCCTTCAAGTGCTTAGCTGTTGATGAGGTTATACAATTTCCACTCAGTACGTTCTTCTCAACGAAAGCAAGGAAGTTCTGATATATCGCAAGGCTCTACCTCGAATCAGCAGAGTCAGTCTCTTGCACGGAGTCTCTAAAAACTGCTCCCTGGGTGATTCTAATGTGCAGCTAGGACTGAGAACCACTAAAGAAATGGAGAGGCAGAACACGACTCATCTAAGAACATAATCTCCCAGCTCAAAGCTCTTTCCTCCACAGAGCCCTGCAGGTGGCCACGTGCTACTATCACTGGCCCAGCTCCTTGAAGCCAGGCGGAAGGCAGGCCCAGGACTTTTGAGGACCTAGACTAGGCTCCAACAGAGGATTTTCTAGATAGGCACATCCCATTCCTCTAGTTTCCATTGAAAAAAATCTTGCTGAGCACCTACTATGAGCCAGGCAGGTACCCCTGGGAATAACAGGGGTGAACAAGAGGCCCCTGCTGTATTCTAAAGTGATGGATAACTATGTTCTTTCTTTTTTATTTTGACACAGAGTCTCTCTCTGTTGCCCAGGCTAGAGTGCAGCTGCGCGATCTCGACTCACTGCAAGCTCCGCCTCCCGGGTTCATACCCTTCTCCTGCCTCAGCCTCCGGAGTAGCTGGGTCTACAGGCGCCCGTCACCACGCCCAGCTAATTTTCTTTGTATTTTTAGTAGAGACGGGGTTTCCCGTGTTAGCCAGGATGGAGGATCTCCTGACCTCGCGATCCGCCTGCCTTGGTCTCCCAAAGTGCTGGGATTACAGGCATGAGCCACTGTGCCGGGCCGGATAATTATGTTCTTGAACTATGCTAAGTGCTTTATATTCTCTCATTGTCATCCTTACCACTAGTCTGTGAGGAAGGTATTATTATCCTCATTTTACAGACGAAGAAACTAAGGCTCAGAAACATTAAGCCACTTGCTCAAGGTCACACAGCTGGGAAGTAACACAAGTCTGACTTGTTCTAGGCATAGAGGCCAGCGTGGGGAGAAAACAGGGAGCAAAGATGAGCTGGGGAACAGACACATAAGTCAGCATAACTATGACTTGACTGGGCTCTCTCCAAACAAAGTTTTACATGACAATTCTTTAAACAAAAAGGAAGAAAATAATTTAGAATTTTTGACAACATTTTGGGGCCGTGCTTCAAAGCCCGGGATAAATTATGAATGTCACTGAAAGGCCACAGAGCAGAGGGGCTGAATCACATGCTCGCCATGCCAAGAGCTGCTGGAAAAAGAAAATACTTGATAGCGTGATCTCTGGATTGTTAACAGCATCTGAAAATCTTTCTGGATCAGCACATTTCCTAGACAGCTGTGATCCACTCTGGGGAGACTGTCAGCCATCGATTAATTCCTAATCAATGAGAAAGCAAATGATGGCAAATGAACCAGCCTGAACCTGGAAAGACTGTGGGTCTGGGTTTTAAAGGCCATCCCCTTCCCAGCAGAATTCAAAGTAAGGGCAAGGGTGAGAGGATGGAAAACAGGGAAATGGGGACGAGGAGGAACTGCCCAAGGAAGGAGAGGAAGGGAGAGAGAGAAGCAGACACACAGATGGACTGGGCCTGAAGATGGCACGAGCTCCTAGGAGAGGGACTTGTGGTAGAGGCCAGAGGAGGCTGCTTGGGGTCACCTGGTGGTTGGTTTGTCCATGATGGAAAATTTTGTCTCAAATGAGGCTGTCAGTAGGATGCACATGGATGTCCCTCTGACAAAGGTTCCAAGAAAATTAACCAATAGGAACTGAATGATGAGACATGAAACAAATTCCTCATTAAGTTACCTGACTCCAGACTGACTGCAGCTGCAGGTTCTGGAATGGGTTCGCACGGGAGGCTACAGGCAGTATGGAGAGGGGTAAAATAATGGGCTCTTTGGTCAGCTAAGTTCAGGAAACACAGGTTAGACAACAATAAATTTTTTTTCCGTACGACTTCTTTAAACCTCTGTTGTGATTTCTAAGATGGGGAAAGTGCCTCCCAAATTCCTGTGAACACAGGTGGAGACGCTTGTGGATTTAGGGTTCTAAGGAACATGCTTTAGGAAAGCTACTTGGGTACAAAAGGAATCAGCAGGGTCTGAGAGCCCCTTGGCTGTGCCACCTGGGGTCTAGTCATCTCTTGGACACTAACGGTGGGTCACCATTTACCTGTCCTGGCTCATCTGCAGGCTGGGGACATCAGTGGTGGTGGTATCATGGGCACATTCTACAAATTGAAGTCCCCCAGATGTTTAAAGGTGTGGCTGACTTTCAGTGGGTGTGGCATTCTCAAAGTTCAAAATCGGGACTCTTTAAGAATGCCAGAATGCAGGAGAACATTCTGGATGAACTCATCTCTTTACAAAAGGAAGAACAGAGGCCAAGAAAGTCAGGTGGTTTATGCCAAAGTCTCTGGGATAAGTCAGTGGTTAAGATACAACTGGAACCCGAGGCTTCTGGCCTTCAGTCCATTATGAAGGTGTCTCTCCAACTCCCCCACACTCCACTGAAGGCACAACTCCAACCAATGTTTAAAAACTAAGACCAGTGTCCTTGGGCCGTCGGAGAGGTGGTAAATTCTACTTTCCCATGGCCAGCCTACCTCTTGTTAGTCTATTGAAGACACTTGCACACAATTTATCCTGTAAAAAAAACATTAACAAGCAAAGCAAGCTAGAAAAACCCCCTAAGGCAGGAAGGTAAACATTTGCCCACCACTAGAGCAAACAAATAGGCATGTAGCTGCATTCCTCCCTTCTCCTTTGTTCAAGAAGCAGAAAAAAAATAAGGCCAAAAGACAGCACTTAGGAAATGGTCACTGGGATTGCAAAAGGGATGTTCCACTTAGCCATTCAAAATGTGTCTTGCTAATTAAGATCTTGTACTTGGTAACAGGGTCTACCTTTACGACAAATTTATAGACCGATCCAGAAATAGATCAACCAAGGTAACCCAGAGAGAAGACTCAACGTCCTAAGAGAGGGAGGGGTGCCAACCAACCCAGCAAGAGGTCTGGGTAAAGCAGAGATACCCCCAACTGTATTCAATTAAAAGTTCTCTCCCACAACAACCGGAGCCAGCCAGTGCTCAGACAGAAACTTACACGGAATTTACTCACCTCGCTTGACAATAATCTCTGGTCCCTCCTGGACTCAAGTGCTTTCTGCAGCAATGTTAGGTGGCATTTATTCACTCCTGAAGTATACATTCAACAAATATTTGCTGCAGGAGGACCTGTTCTAAGAAGTGGGGACACCACATCTACAACATAGGAACTCAGGGTTCCTATGCCCATGTAGCATATGCCCATGTAGCACCCCCACTATGCTGGGTGTCTCCTGGTGTCCTCCAAGAACCCGAAGCCGTAAGTGTTATTAACTCCTTTATTGGAGATCCTGAGGCTCAGAGTGAGAAAATAACTTGCCACAAATCCATGGTAAATGGCAGATTCCGGAGTGGAGTCCAGGTAAGCAGGACCTAAAAGTATTCATCCACAAACCTTAATCATCCCTGCCTCAATTAAGACAGGAGATTGCTTGATTGTACCCTCGACTGAAAGCTTCTTCTCCCTCTTTGCTGGAGGTCCCCAAGAGCACCCCAAATGTGAAGATTTGCTAAGAGGACTCACAGGACTCAGCATATAGTTGTACTCACAGGCACAACTTACTAGAGCAACAGGTTACAGAGCAAAAATAGCATGGAAAAAGGTGCATGGAGTAAAGTCTGGCGTAAACCAGGTGCAAGTTGTCAAGCGTCCCAACTATTTATCCTAAAACAGGCCTGCTATTTAAACTTCTTTCTGCACACCCTTCTGTTAGAAAAGCTGATCTGTGCAAATGGCCAAAGGGAGTTGGAAGCAGACAAAGTTAGAAGTATAGATGACACCCTCCCTGATAGAAGAATGGGTGAATTTGTAAAATAGACTATATGGAGGACTTTTTTTTGGCGAGAGTGAATAGAGACATGGGTAGGGGCCGGGTGATTTCATGATGAAAGAGTTTTGGAAAGGGGAAAGCATTGGCACCAGCATCAGAGGACCTAAGGTTCTGTTTGACTTAAGGTCAATTCCTATCGCTAATGAGCTGCGTGACTGTGGCCAAGTCACTTAACCTCTCTGGTTTTCTCATCTGTAAAATGAGATGAAAGCTGAATTAGATAAACCTCTAATGGTCTTTCTGTCTCTGATAGCATCTGGTTTTATAACTGACTAGAGATTTTCTTTAAAATAGATTCCCTGGTGAATTTAGAATATGACTCAATTCCACACAGCTTTCAGGAGCACATGTATCACAAAGTGAGACACATCTATGGATTCTTTAGCTAAAGGAAAAAGAAAGTGTGTGTTGGAGGGGGAGAGAGCATTTCTCAGCCAAGCGGCCAATTTGCGGTTTCAGTTCCCTTAGGAGGCATTTGGAAATTCAGCATTCCTTGGTTCTACCAGTTTTTACCTCACTCAGGAAATGGGAGTTGGATGGGCTGGTTCAGGAAGCTGGTGGTGGTCACAGAAGTCACTGCAGACACTTTGGGGTAATTTTCTCCAAGTCATCCAGCTAAAGTGTTGGGGTCAAGTCTATGAAGCCCTCTGGTAGCCCCAGCTCATGATCCAGCAATTCCTTGTAGTGGTACTAAGAGACAAGACAATAGTACTCAGTGGGCTGGGAGGAACTGTATATTTTCCTTCCTTTTAGCCTACTGACTGATTGTAAAGTCTAGCCTACTTGGCAGAATTCATGCTAGCACCACGGTCTCTACTACAGACACTGATGTGTAACTGGCACTAGACACCACGGTCTCTACTACAGACACTGATGTGTAACTGGCACTAGACAGGATTGGAGATTTTGACCAATAAACATTTATCAAGCTCAATGGAGGAGGTGGAAGACTAAAAACAATTCAAAGTGGGATCCTGCCCTCATGGAGCTCAGCATCTATTAAAGAGCGAGCAGAGTGCCATGGAAAGACCATGGGCTTTGGAAAGAGACCTGAGTTGACTACTGCCCAGCCCAATTGTTTGCTAGCTATGTGGCCCTGGGCAAGAAACTTAACGTTTATAGGCTTAGTTTCCTTCTTTGTAAAATGGCGGTAACAGAGTCCACCTGTTAGGGCTGAGATTATCTATATGAAGGTCTTGGCACAGTGGCCAGCAGTGCCTCTGTTCTGTATTCAATGTAAATGGCACCCCCTGAAGTTTTGCAACGGGCAGCCCTGGCCCATCTATGTGTAGTAAGTGCTCAATACACAGTAGCTGCTATTACGATTGTCTCTGATGTTACCATGTGGGTAAGTACCCAAAGGCAAGTACATCAAAGCTGGGACAGACTTCAGTCATTCCCAGATATGAGCATGATTCACTGAAACAGTGCCATGTGAATTACAATTTGCACAACTGGAAACCTCTGGCCTGGCTGAGACTGGGGAGGGCATTCTAGACAGACAGAAAAGTGTGCCTGAAAGGTAGGAAACCAAGGATTGTAAGAGGCACCTGTGGGTGCATCAGCCCTCGGAGAACCTTCCACGTCCAGTAAGAGATTCAGCTTTATGCACTGGCAATGAGGGACTATTCTGTGTTTGAGGACAGAGGGCAAGACAAGCAGAACTGGGCTTTCAGTGACAAGGACTGGAGGTTAGGAAGGCTCATTAGAAAGCTATTGCAAAAGCAGGAGGTAGAGAGAAGTCCAGAATTTGGGCACGGGCATTCAGCTTCAACAAGGGATCTTTCTTTCTTTCCTATTTTATGTATGTATGTATGTATGTATGTATGTATGTATGTATGTATGTATTTATAAATGGAGTCTCGCTCTGTTGCCCAGACTGGAGTGCAGTGGCTCGATCTCAGCTCACTGCAAGCTCCGCTTCCCGAGTTCACATCATTCTCCTGTCTCAGCCTCCCGAGTAGCTGGGACTACAGGCGCCCGCCACCACACGCTGCTAACTTTTTTGTATTTTTAGTAGAGACGTTGTTTCACCGTGTTAGCCAGGATGGTCTCGCCCTTTTTATTTTTTTAAAGAGACAAGGTCTCGCTCTGTCACCCACACTGGAGTGCACTGGTACAATGATAACACACGGCAGCCTGGGACTCCTGGGCTCAAGCGATCCTCCCACCTCAGCCTCCTGGGTAGCTGGGACTACAGGCATGCGGTACCACACCTGGCTAATTTTTAATTTTTTTGTAGAGACTAGGTCTCACTTTGTTGCTCTGGCTGGTCTCAAACTCCTGGCCCCAAGTGATCCTGCTGCCTCAGCCTCCCAAAGTGTTGGGATTACACGTGTGAGCCACTGTGCCTGCCTTCAACAGGGAATCTTCAAAGAGTAATATTCATGCCTCATTTATGGAACAAATATTGTTCTCAGTTCTCAGATACTGGTGTCTAAGACAGACACAGCCACTTGGAGGCAACACGGTTCTTCCCTAGAGATGGGACACCAGTGTTCCCAGGTAAACGACACCCCCTGCAGCCTGGTGGATAGTTCGAGAAAGCTGTTTCTGGGAATGAAAAAGGACACCCCATCTTCCACCTCATCCTACCACACTCCCCTATTCCACCGCTCACGCCTGCCCTGGGCTGGTGAATGCCAAAGCAATGCTGTAAGAGAGAAGCAAGGCTTTAGCCCTCAACTTAGCCACACGGGGGGTCATGAGGAACAGACACAGAGCCTCAATGGGGCCCCAAGTCAGCAAGGGCCACACCTGCCCCAGCACTTCTGGAAGCTCCGGCACTGTGTTCAGTGTCCTCACACCCCAGTCACCAAGCCCCAGGAGATGGTTTTCTTCCACAATTACCATCTGAGACAAATGAAGCAGGACACCACAGCGCTGGGAGCCACAGACCCCGGCCACTAGCACAGAAGCAGACTCGCAGCTCTGACATTTTCAACAAGTAAACAGGAGCAGCGGACAGATTCAAACTCCCTCTCATCCTCATCTCTTACCAGCTGGAGGACATTGCTGTGCAGGGTTAGCGTCTCAGACACAGACGGTGCTTCTTGAATCATCTGTCTTTCTGGGACCTTCCAAGTTGGGTTATTTTGTCCTATCCTTTCTAGCAACTGCATGCTGATACTTTCTTTCCCCTTTTTCTCTTGCTTTCTGCCAACTTAACTTTATCCATGATGGTCTTTGCATTTGTTGTGCCCCCAACTCTCCAACCCCTATTCTTCTGTAGATTTTATTTGACAGATTTCATTTTACCTTCTGCACAGACATCTGACCATCCCCTCATGTCTGATGTCTTCTCCCCTCTCAGGCCTGAGTGCCTGATCATTCCCTCAAGAATCTTGCAGAAAGGCCATCTTCCCTGGTCACTCCCAAATGGAGTTCAAAGCTCCCCTTTTCTGCTACCTTGGTCCTCAACAGAACTCATCATGTGGGCCATGAGTCTGTCCCTCTTCTTAGATAAGGAGTCTTTAGAGGCTTTGGCCAGGTCTTCTCTCTTTATCATCCCAGTGTGCGACACGGGGCTTGGTTTATCATAGGTACCGACACAGTTGGCTAAATCGATGGATGCACAAGTTAGACTGAATGAAGGACCATTTCACTAATCATTTGCCTCTCCTAGAGCAGCTGCCACCACCATCTGTTACAAAAGCTTCAAGTTGAAATGTTACTTCAATTCCTTTCCAACACTTTCTGCCTACCCAAGCCAGGGGATGCCTCCTTCACAGAGCTGGTCATCTGTGGTTAGCAGAAGACAAGTGAATGCACCACGTCCCTCAGAGCTCTGAAGATATAGCTTGGGAGTCTTGCTGGGGTGGAGTGGTCCTGGCTCTATTCCCTGCCAGCTTCATGTGCCCAAGGATCATACAAAGACCCAGAGTCCAAGACTGCAGAAAACCCCAAGACAGGCCTATCTCCTTCTTCTTGGCCATCACTCAGATTCCTACCTAAACCTCCTCCAACTCCATGACTCTAAACACAGGATAGACGGAAGCATTTCCTTCTAGTTCTACTGGTAAATATAACTGTCAGAAGATTTTTCAAAAGCAGCCAGTGAGAGAAAAATCATAAAGGCAGCCAAGTCCTAGTTAGGGAACAGAAAAGCTGGATTTGCCACCAAATGAACTGAGATGCCCCTAGAGTCACCCCAGAAAATACAGCCAGAGTGTACTGGATGGTCAGCTGAGCACTCGCAGATGTCTCCTTCCTGCTTCCAGACCCCTAAAATGACAGGGCAGGGGTTAAAACACAAAGATCACAGGGTTGAGAAATAAGGAGAGGACCATCACTGGGCCCCTCTTCTAAAATCCCTATGCTAGATATATAACATATATTTAATAAGAAAAAAAGAAAACAATAAAAAAAAATCTGGCCAGGTGCAGAGGCTCACGCCCATAATCCCAGCACTTTGGGAGGCTGAGGTGGGCAGATCACTTGAGGCCAAGAGTTCAAGACCAGACTGGCCAACATGGTGAAACCCTGTCTCTACTAAAAATACAACCATTAGCCGAGGGTGGTGGTGGGTGCCTATAATCTCGGCTACTCGGAAGGCTGAGGCAGTAGAATCGCTTAAACCTGGGAGGTGGAGGTTGCAGTGAGCTAGGATCGCGCCACTGCACTCCAGCCTGGGCAACAGAGCGAGACTCTGTCTCAAATAAATAAATTAAAAAAAAAAAAAAAAAAAAAAACTAATGGAAAAAAGGAAAAGAAATAAAGGCCCAGGCAATAAAGACTCAAGCTGGTGGCTCACCCTTGTAACACCACAGGGCATATGCAAAGTCAGGTATTGCTTTGCTGTGATGTAAGAGGTCAGAATCACAGGAGCCTGGCAACTGCAGTGTCAGATACATTATACCACAGCCACATGAGGCGATATTCTGAAACACTGATTGTTTTAGGAATTGTTAATAACTTGAGAATGTGTACATGATACTATGTGTAGGGGGTTGAACTGTGAACTGTGTCTCTCAAAAGTTGTATCTATGTTCTAACCCCTGGTGCCTATGAATATGACTTTATTTGGAAATGGGGTATCTGCAGATGTAACTGAATTAAGGAACTTTAGATGAGATCATCTTCCATTTAGATTTGATCCTAAGTCCAATGACTGGTGTCCTTTTAAAAGTAAATAGAGGGGCCGGTTGCGGTGGCTCATACCTGTAATACCAGCACTTTGGGAAGCTGAGGTGGGCAGATCACAAGTTCAGGAGATCGAGACCATCCTGGCTAAAATGGTGAAACCCTGTCTCTACTAAAAAATACAAAAAAATTAGCCAGGCGTGGTGGCAGGCACCTGTAGTCCCAGCTACTCAGAAGGCTGAGGCAGGAGAACGGCATGAATCCGGGAGGTGGAGCTTGCAGTGAGCTGAGATCGTGCCACTGCACTCCAGCATGGGCAACAGAGAGAGACTCTGTCTAAAAAAAAAAAAGTAAAAAGTAAATAGAGGGGGCCAGGCATGGTGGCTCACACCTGTAATCCAGCCCTTTGGGAGGTCAAGGTGGGTGGACCACTCGAGGTTAGGAGTTGTAGACCAGCCTGACTTAACATGGTGAAATCCTGTCTCTACTAAAAATACAAAAATTAGCCGCACATGGTGGTGCGCACCTGTAGTCTCAGCTATTCGGGAGGCTGAGGTGTGAGAATCACTTGAAGCTGGGAGGTGGAGGTTGCAGTGAGCCGAAATCACGCCACTGCACTTCAGCCTGGGCGACAGAGCAAGATTCCATCTCAATCAAATAACATAACAAACATAACATAACATAACATAATATCACATAACGTAAGTAGAGGGAAATTTGGGACACAGAGACAAGAAATCTTGGGACTCCGGGGAGAATGCCAGGTGAAGATGGAAGCAGAGATTTCAGGGATGCATCTACAAGCCAAAAAATGCCAACGATTGCTGGAAGCCACCAGAACCTAGGAGAAAGGTATGTAGTGAATTTTCCCTCAGGGTCCGCAGAAGGAAAAAACCCTGCTGACACATTGATTTAGACTTCTCTTCTGAACTGTGTAAGAATAACTGTCTGTTGTTTTAAGCCACCAAATCTGTAGTAATTTATGCAGCCTGAGGAAACCAATATACTATGATATGTAGAAGCAGCTTATATAGCTCTTTACAGGATTAATTTCCATCATATGGTATGAAAAGGATGGACAATGGGTATATATTACTTCTGTAAAGAGAGAAAAGGTTATGAGAAACATACAAAAAGTTTGCCATCTCTCATCACTGATGGATTATCTAAAAGCAAAGCCTTGCTGCCATGTAGCAGTTCTTACTTTCATCAGACATTTGATATTTAAAATAATCCAGGGAGGTAAGTGCACGAGGAGACATTATTCTGATTTTATGGATGACAACTTGAGTTGGAGTGTGATCAGGAGGCTGAGCGCTGACTGAGTCTGAATAAGAATTTAGGTTTTGGTGCTTCTCACCAGCACCCATTCATTTGGCTATTTACCTGGTGTTACAGGCTGAATTTTGTTCCCTCCTAAATTCCTGTGTTGAAGTCCTAACCTCCAACACTTCAGAATGTGACTGCATTCGGAGGCAAGGTCTTTCAAGAAGTGATTAAGTTAAAGTGAGGTTTTGTTTTGTTTTGTTTGTAGTAAGCTAATGTGAAGACACAGCAAGGAGATGCCATCTACAAGCCAAAAAAAGAAAAGGGGGTGCTGGGAGAAACCAGACCTGCTGACACCTTGTGCTTGGGCTTCCAGCCTCCAGAACAGTGAGCGGATGCATTTCTGTTATTTAAGCCACCCAGTCTGTAGTATCTTCTTAGCAGCCACAGCCAACTAACACACTTAGGAAGGCTGGAACACACAGTCTCCATACCTGTTTCCCTTTTTCCTGTGGCATTCTCCCTGAGCTCAAACAGAAGTGGGAAAATACATAATTTCCAGGTACAGGATCCTCCTGCCCAATGAGGCTATTTCTGAGCTAACAACAGCCAAGACTTTTGGCAACTCTATTTTTGAAAGAAGGTCCACCCTGAACCGTGGAGAAAGAGAGTGGTCAAAGCCACATTCATGTGATGTGCCAGCTTCTTCTGGTTTCTCATTCAAAGCCACCATGGGAAACAGGGAGGGGACAGCAGGCCTTGGATTTCCTTTCTGGCCAGGGAGTTCTTTGTGACTTTTAAAGAGGGGAAGCAAGGCTGCGGGAGACAGCGTGTTGTGCCTGGGGAACAGGCTCACAGGCTCACAGAGAGAACTGGGTTCAGATACAGGTTCTGATCACTCCTAGGTGACCCCAGGCAAAATGCTTTCCCAGACTGAGACTCAATGTCCTCCTCTGTAAAGTGAAGTTAACCCCACCCACCTCACTGGTGAATATGCATTGGCAATGTTAAGCACTTAGCATGGTGCCCACCACATAGTACGTGTTTAATCAATGTCTGTTATGTTTATTAATGAAAAGGTTCACCAATTTGGCTCCTTTTTCAACTGTACCTAAATCCCATTGGGGTGGTTTGCCTCTTTTCCCCTGGGTTCCATGAGCCTGGGAGCTGGACTTTTGTGCGACTGCACAGTGCTTTCAGATTTCCAATTTTTTTTCCCTCCAACATTTAAAAATCAAGAGCTTTCACACAGAAATTCCAACCTTTGGCTCCTTTAGAGAACCTGGAGGCAGCAATGCAGAAAGTGCCCTCCTGCATGGCAGTGCCTGGCTGTGGCTCGGTTGGGGGCTTCCCTTTGGTGTGGCACGTGCTCTCCAATGTGCGTGAGTCTCACTTCACCGGCTGCACCGCTGCTCCTCCCGCCTGGCTTCTTTTAGATGTTTGTACTTAAGACTAAGTGCAGGAAGCGGGGGCGGGAACCGAAGAGTGGGTTCAGCAAGCACTGTGGATCAAATAACTGAATCCTCCTCCACTCAGACTAAAGGGCTACGACGTGCTGAAGGCTGAGGACATTCAGACTTCATGAGGAGCCAGGTTTAAGGCTGGTAGGTGAACAGGTTGTCCTAGTAAGAATTCAACCTCAAAATTTCACCAGCAGCTACTAAATGGAACATGATGACAAATCACAAACACACAGCAGAACTACAGAGCAGGAACGAACAGGCACATGGATATTCTTGTGTCTATGTCTTCTTCAGCTCACTTAATACAGCCGGGATGTGTGAATGAGGGAGAGACTGCAGTCCACCCTTTCATCAGAGTAAAACCATCAGAGAGGCCTGAAACTAAGGAGTGACTCTAGCAAGTCACTGCGTTCAGAGTGTCCCAAATGGAGGCTCACAGAGGCTGCTTAGGATGGGCACCATCTGTCTGGAAACCCCAGGCACGGCTGGATGGCTTCCCCAAAAGTGAAGAAGGGGGAGGAGACTGGAAGCAAGTAATAGTGGTTTATTTTTCCTTAGAAAATGGAACAAATTAGCCTGCACATCCTGTCTGAGATTCAGGAAAAGGTCCCAATTGTATGGTAAAAAAATAATAATAATAAAAAATAAAAAAAAAAGAAAACCTCTCATACTGCAATTTCACAGAGCAGATCGATATTGCAGCTTAAATGGGAATTTATTGCCTTCGGAAATGCAGATGACGCTATGCACTGTGTTTTGGCCTGCCTTCCACCCAACTATTCTGCTGACTTCCTGTGACCCTGGCTGCTCCAGCCAGCTACCTCTTCAGGTAACGGAGACTGCTCCGTGCAGAGCCTGCTTGTGTGCTCGGGCCAGGGGCACCTGGCTCACTCCATGTGTTGCCATAGAAACCACTATTTGAACATGCCCTTCATCTATATGGGTTAGCCAACATCCCTTCTTCCCCCATCCCGATCTCCCTTTACTGACTGATTCCCTACTCTTACTCCCACCAAATTCTATTCTGGGTACTGCCTAGACCAATGACCTAGTAAGCATGTACTAAAGTTGATCAGATGTGCTACAAGATCAAACCCCAGACCTCAGGACAGGGATGGGGCTGTGGGTTTCCATTCAGGCGGCTGTCTCCGTTTTCCTGGAGGGATGCATCCGTTTCCACATCCTCCCGAGCCTTCCAAGACACACATAAAAATTCGATCCCTGCTTTCTCTTTACTTTTATCTCTGCTGTGTGCTCTGGGGAGTTTTTACAAAACAAACGAACATGAACTTCAAGGTATGGAGAGTGTAAATCACTGCAAACTCTCCTAAGCCTCCAAATGCTACAAAGCTACTTAGCCAAGGACCAAAGAAAAACCCGATAGGTGATTATTCTTATTAAATAAACATTATCCTGCCTTTGCATTGCTTCCTAGTTGACAGAGCATTTTCACATATATCACTGCCATTGAATCCCCATGACAGCCCACACAGGAAGTAGGGCTAGTACCACACACATCTCCATTTTGGATGGAACCATTTTTTTAAATACAGAAACACACACACATACACACAGAGAGAGAGAGAGAGAGAGAGAGAGAGAGAGAGAGCGAGAGAGAGCGAGAGAGAGCGAGAGAGAGAGCGAGAGAGAGAGCGCTCAACAGCACCCAGAATTAAAACTAGCTAGGATTTTATCACATTTCCATTAATTATTTTTCACATTAGCACCTTTCGGATAAGGCAAAGAAGGATGCTTTATGCACTTCAGTTGCATTGCCTGCTCATCCCTCATGCTCCTAGGTAATTATTTCCTTCAGTTTGTTTTGCAACCTGAAAGTCTATTTTTAATACTTTCACTGACACATTTCTATCTATGACACATAAATAATATTGGTTTCCATGTGCTTTTAAAGTGCACGCAAGGTCAGGCACGGTGGCTTACGTCTGTAATCCCAGCACTTAGGGAGGCCAAGGTGGGCAAACTGCTCGAGCCCAGGAGGTCAGGACCAGACTGAGCAACATGGAGAAACCCCATCTCTACAAAAAATTAGCTGGGCATGGTGGTGCACACCTGTAGTGCCAGCTACTCAAGAGGCTGAGGTGGAGGATCGCTTGATCCCAGGAGGTAGAGGCTGCGGCGAACCATGATAGTGCCACTACACCCTAGCCTGGGTGACACAGTGAAACCCTGTCTCACGCTGCGTAGTATTCCATCACAGGATTTGTCAGATCCCCTAGAGATAGGCATTTAGCTGGTTTGTTAATTTTTCATCATTACCAACAATGAGGATATGAATGAGTGTAAGCGCATCCTCTTCTACACAGGCCAAGGTCTTCTCTGGTGCGAGAAGGGTCCCGCCATTTCGGTTTACTTTGCCCTGCCTACTAGAAGAAGTGCACGTCCCCTCATAGGCTCACAGTTCACCAGATTTCCCCTTCTGCGAACTGCCCAGGTAAGTCTTCGTTAAGGACAAACATACCACAATCAGAGGTAACAAACACAGCTTTCCGAGACAAAACAAATCGCTTCCCTTGTCCTGCTCATCACTGCTGACTGTTCTTTTCATGGCTGCCAGAGGGAATATTTACTCTTCCCTAGCATGGTGCTCAGCCCAATAAGAGGTATGTCATTTTCCAGAGCATCCCCAAGGATGTCAGGCTGACCTATTCTTGACTCAGCCTTCAGGGCTGCCACAGAAGAACCAATCAGTGCCCAGCTTTACACCCACAGCACATTCACTTCGGCTGGATTCCTGCTGCCAAGGTTTCCAGGGGAAGACAGGTTGCCCCCTATTCTTTCCATACTAGGTTCTTCCCAACATACATTCTCAAAGGGCACTCCCACACTATCCCTTCACCCTCATCTCCTGAAGATAATTTAAACACAGGCCACAGACAGACAGAGATACCGACTGCCTTCTTGCTGCCCTCCCGAAACTGGCAGGGTTTGGTGGTTTACGGGAAAGGACACAGATTTGGACTCATCAACTATGTGATTATGGGTTAGTGACTTACCCTCTCTGAGCCTCAGATATCTTTCCTGTTAAGATGAGGGTTGTTGTAAGAATTAGAGAAAATATATATGAAGCGACTGGAAAATATCAGGCACTCAATTCATGGCAACCAACAGCAAGCCAGGAGACTCTTATTAAAAACCAATACAGCAAACAAGGATCTGCTCTGTGGAGACAGAGAGTTACGATGTGGTCCAAACTTTTTAACAGTGAGACCTGAATGGGAAGACAAAATGAAGACACACACAGACCAAAGTTGGGATCATCTATAATTGACAGGTGAATTTTGTGGACTGGAACTGAAGTCTTCATGGAAAATGTGGGATGTTAAGTTGGGGCTGCCCCCACTCCCAGGGGACATCTGGAAAGGTCTTAGAGACACTGTTAGTTGTTACAACTTAGGGGACAGGGGTGCTACTAGTATCTAATGGATAGACCTCAGAGATGCTGGCTAACATCCTACATTGCAGCAAACAGTTCGCCAGTCCAAAAGACCAGCAGTATCAAGCTCAAGGAACCCTGAGTAGGGTCACAAAGAGAGAAGAGCATTCCAGGCAGGCTGGCAGCACAGGGATAGCAGGGAGTAGAAGTGAGGGTTGCATTTTCCTGAGATTATAAGGACATTTATCTGGCTTAAGCCAAGGCCACTAGCTAGGGCATAATGGGTGGGAGAGGAAAGGGCAGGCAAGGTGTGTATAGGTAAACAGTCAGGTTCCCTATTACATAGGGGTTACATATTACCCTATTACTGTGCTCTCTGCACAGGCAGGACTCACAGAATCAGAGAAGGTTAACTAGAAAACACCATCCAGACCAAGGGTCTTCAACTTTCTACCACCACCAATCTTTGCTGTCCACCTACCCCTCAAACCCCTGAAGCATCACATGTTCCGACAACTGCCATCTTCTAAACCAGAGGCATTTTCCACGGAAGATGTGTAAGGAAAGCTTTGGGAGTAAAATCTGTCACCAAAATGCAGTTATTAAGTACTAATTAATATGATTCCCATTTTTTACTAATCGTAAACAAATGTCACTGCCAAACCAAGCCTCTGACCACCATGAGATAATGGGTGTTGCTATGAAGTTGGAATGAGTCCAGTCAACGGCAAAGACATCAGGCACTTCTAATTATTACTGAAAATAGCCTGAGAGCCACCTCCACCAGGATGTCTGTCAAGACCTTACTTTGGGAATCTTTGATTTGGTCCAACTACTTTATTGCACAAAAGATAAAAGAGACTATCAATAAAAACTAACTGATCTATTCCCGCATCGTGTTCCAGGCACTGTGCTAGGCGTGACACACATTATCTCCTTTACTCCTCCCAACCACCCAAGGAAGTAGGTACTGTTAGCAATCCCATTTACTTGCCTTTCAGAAATGTCATGGTCATAAAGTTAAGAAAGGTCAGAGTCAGGATTTGAACCCAGATCTCTCTGAATCCAGAGTCCATGTTCTTGCCTGCAAGGCAATGGATGGTTCCCTTGCAGAGGACAGCGTGGTGGTGTCACTGCCAGCCTTGGACCCAACTCCCTGATCTTCAGTCAAGCACTCAGGCTGATGCACCTCAAATGCAACAGATTAAAAGGCCCCTGAGTTATGTATGGCCCAGTAAATTCCACCCTTAAGAGGCAATTTGACTTTAAAAAAAATTGAACACTTTCCTCTTATCTCATGTTAAAAAATAATGAGCACAGCTGAGCTAGAGATGTCTGTGAATACAGACAAAACAGTTACCCATCACAGAAGCAAATAAATATGTAAATGGCTGCCCGTTCCTCTGCTTGCTCTGCCTTCATCTCTGCAGCAGGGAAGAGCAGCGGCAACAGCGTTTTTCAAGAAGTGGTTTAGGATTATGTGGTGGAATTACTATTTATCTATTCAAAATATAAGGCTTGCTAATTAGGTCATAATGGTACTCATCTATCATGTGAATTTGGAGCATACATTGTATTGATCTACAACGCTGTCCACGGGCACAGTGTGCTTATTAATACCAGCTTAGCTGTGCTGAGCTGTTCTCATGAACCTTCAACCTCCTGGAAACCAATTTAAGTGATCCAGGCTGACTGCAGATGAGGGGCGTGTTGCTATTACACTGTTCCATTAGGGCTGCTAGACTTGAATGCTTCACCTTCAGAATCTTTCCCCTGGATTT
The DNA here is from genome assembly GCF_007565055.1 of Rhinopithecus roxellana. Taxonomy (NCBI): domain Eukaryota; kingdom Metazoa; phylum Chordata; class Mammalia; order Primates; family Cercopithecidae; genus Rhinopithecus; species Rhinopithecus roxellana. The sequence continues at coordinate 108,246,359 of NC_044563.1, forward strand.
TGTCCAGAGTTCCCAAATTGCAGAGGATCTGCTAATTCTGATGAGAGGTTACAGATAAAAGGAACTCATGAGATTATGTCATTAGAAGTTGGTTGGGTAACAACTGAACTTGTAGGTATGTGAATTGAGCCCTACATTTGAAAAGGTGTTCAGGCAGGCAAAGGATATTAAATGTTCTGGCTATTTCAAGAGCTGTCAGAGATGTTCCTAATTTACATACACAAACAGGCCCCATTACAAATCCACTTCCTGGTCAACCTCAGTTCAGGTTGCTGGCCAGTGACAACTGAGGCTTAGCGTGGCTGAGTTATGTTCCACGGACCTCTTCCTAATATCTATGCTGAATTCTGGCCCTGCCATTTGCTAGTTGTAGGGCTTTGGGTAACTGTGTTAGGCTGTTCTTGCATTGCTATAAAAGAAATACCTGAGTCTGGGTGATTTATAAACAAGAGGTTTAGGCTAGGCGTGATGGCTCATGCCTGTAATCCCAGCACTTTGGGAGGCTGAGGAGGGTGGATCACTCGAGGCCAGGAGTTTGAGGCCCATTTGGCCAACATGGCAAAACTCTGCCTCTACTCAAAATACAAAAATTAGCCAGTTACTTAGGAGGCTGAGGCACGAGAACCACTTGAACTCAGAAGACAAGGGTTACCATGAGCTACGATTGCACCACTCTACGCCAGCCTGGGTGACTGAGAGAGACTATGTCTCAAAAAAAAAAAAAAAAAAAAAAGAGGTTTAATTGGCTCACAATTCTGCAGGCTTTACAAGAGGCATGGTATAGGCATCTACTCAGCTTCTGGATGGGCCTCCGGAAGCTTTCCATCATCGTAGAAGGTGAAGAGAAGCAGGCATGTCACACGGTGAAAGCAGAAGCAAGTTAAGAGAGAGTCTGGGCTGGGCGCGGTGGCTCAAGCCTGTAATCCCAGCACTTTGGGAGGCCGAGACGGGTGGATTACGAGGTCAGGAGATCGAGACCATCCTGGCTAACACGGTGAAACCCCGTCTCTACTAAAAAATACAAAAAACTAGCCGGGTGAGGTGGCGGGCGCCTGTAGTCCCAGCTACTCGGGAGGCTGAGGCAGGAGAATGGCGTGAACCCGGGAGGCGGAGCTTGCAGTGAGCTGAGATCCAGCCACTGCACTCCAGCCTGGGCGACAGAGCGAGACTCTGTCTCAAAAAAAAAAAAAAAAAAGAGAGAGAGAGAGTCTGATGGGAGGTGCCACACACTTTTAAACAACCATATCTCAAGAGAACTCACTATCACAGAGACAGCACCAAGCCATGAAGGATCCGTCCCCATGATCCAAACAACTCCTACCAGGCCCCACCTCCAGCACTGGGGATTACAATTCAACATGAGATTTCGGCAGGGACAAATACCCAAACTATATCAGTAACTTACTTTACTACTCTGTACACTGGCCTCAATTGTGAAATAGGAACAACAGGATCTACCTTGTGGGGTTGTTATGAAGTCTTCCTAAGACAGTATATATGAAACATCTGGTACACAGTGGGCACTCAGGCTTTTATGCCTCAACTTAATCCTTCTGAGATAGGTCAGCATGCCCCGTGCAGCACACACTCATGAAGGCCAATCGGCATAGAGCACAGGACTCAATGTACACAGATTCATGTGCACAGATGAACTGGGTTATATAGAAGGAATATTTTATTCTGAAGGAATGATGCTAGCAAGTAGTGTTGATCCATGAGATGTAACTCCAAGAAATAATTCCATGGTTGGGTATTTTGGAAAATGCCAAACATTGCATCTTCCACTTAGGGATTTCTTTTTTCTTCCTTTTCTATTTTTTTTTTTTTGTTTTGTTTTTTGAGACAGAGTCTCACTCTGTTGCCCGGGTTGGAGTGCAGCAGTGCGTTCTCAGCTCACTGCAACCTCTGCCTCCCGGGTTAATGCCATTCTCCTGCCTCAGCCTCCTGAGTAGCTGGGATTACAGGCGCCTGCCACCACTCTCAGCTAATTTTTGGATTTTTAGTAGAGACGGGGTTTCACCATGTTGGCCAGGCTGGTCTTGAACTCCTGGCCTCAAGTGATCCGCCCGCCTTGGGCTCCCAAAGTGCTGGGGTTACAGCGTGAGCCGCCGTGCCTGACCCCACTTAGGGATTTCTAAAGCACCCAAGACTTGTAGTAGTTCCACAGCAAAGAAACCTGTTTGACTTCATTTTACCTGGGGTTTTTCACACTTTTAAAATCACTGTTTTGGGAGATGGGTGGGTGATGGCACGAAGGGGTTTATCATTTTAAACACTTAGGATAATGAAAAGACTCAGAATGGGAACAGAAGGCAGGAAGAAGGAAAGCAAGGTCAGAATTGTTGCCACCCCTCAAGGCTTAGGGGCCAGAAATAACAACTCTCCAGAATCTTCCCAAACTCCAGCCATGGGGAAAGGGCAAAAAGCCAGCAATGAATCTTTCAAGAATCAAAATGCACAGAACTGGAACACAGAGGTACGACTTTTCTCAGACATTTCCCTGGACTTCTGGCTTTGATCTGAAAGACCAGGGACAAGCCACAGCGAAACTTTGTGCTTATTAAACCTTGTGTTTAAATGATTTATATAGAAAAGTTGAGAGGCTGCATCTCCAGGCTGACTCAAAAGAAGGTGGAAGCTCAGTTATCCCAAGTATCCACCAAACATCACTCTTCTTTCGCTGCACCTACCACAGTGAGGAAGAGGAGGGAGAGAGAGACGGGAAAGAGGGAAAATGGAGAAAAGAAGGGTGCTGAGAGTGGAGAACTGGGGACATGAGAGTAACCAGGAGAGAAACCTAGAGACAGGGGAGCTGGAAGAAGTCATTAGTGTTTCAACCCCTTTAATACCTTCATGGTACCAGGCAGATGATACCTCCTGGGTCCCCAGAGAGCCAGCAGCACCCACCACCAACTTGCCAATTCTGAGCTATTCTTCCTGCTGCAGATCAAAAGACTGACTTATCAGCAAGAGGGGAAGTTACCAAGAGCACGTTAAACATAACTGCAACTGAATGCGCCCAAGAGGGAATGAATGATTCCATTTATCAATGAGGTGCATAACAGATGCCCGATGTGGCTGTAGCTACCTTCAGCTGAATGGCTGGACTCAGCTTGCAAAAACTACACTGCTGCCTTCTCCATGAGATGCGAAGGGGGCCTATAAGCTCCCCTGAACAAAAATACCGTATCTCATTTCCCACACCACTGTAAAGATGATATGTAAAATTCCCTCTCAGAGCCTGAGAACTTTGGATGAAGAAACCACTTCCTTCAGACGTGCAAATGCTGCAGACCCTACGGAGTGAGAATCTATGACTGAGCAGCCTAAGACATGACAGGAAAAACAAGATTAGGAAAACTTGGTTTTTACAGGAACTGATAAAAGTGCTTATTAATATCATTAGTGCTTATTAATACCTAATGACAACAGACACTGTATATTAAGGAGACTATCAGTAACACTTTACACATCTTAGAATTGCAATCATTAGGAGTGTACAATGCATTTCAATGTATCCCCCTGCTTTCTGGAAGCGTCTCGGGATCTCCCTATTCAGTTTCCATAAGATGCTGATGCTATGATTTTGCCTTGTAGGAGGTAACATGCAGATGAACAAGATTTTTTCCCCCGTGTCTGGCTGCCCATCCAAATGTCTGATGTCCTTCTGATTTTATCTCCATTCCTGTTATACTTGATCCAAAATGATCCGGGTTGCTATGCATGCATGTGTGTGTATACATATATGTTATATATATACACACACACACACGGAAATCTGAAAGAGGGAAGAAGGAACAAAGCCAGATTTTCTCAGCTTTCAGTTCTTTCAACTAGAACAGACATTTAAGAACCCACATCCAAGCAGAACTGGACCATTTTATCCTTCGATGTAGAAAATGGGCCAGGCGCAGTGGCTCACGCCTGTAATACCAACACTTTGGGAGGCTGAGGCAGGCGGATCACGAGGTCAGGAGATCAAGACCATCCTGGCTAACACAGCGAAACCCTGTCTCTACTAAAAGTACAACAACAAAATTAGCCGGGCATGGTGGCAGGCACCTGTAGTCCTAGCTACCCGGGAGGCTGAGGCAGGAGAATGGAGTGAACCCAGGAGGCGGAGCTTGCAGTGAGTGGAGACACAGCCTAGGCGACAGAGCAAGACTCCGTCTCAAAAGAAAAAAAAAAGAAAGAAAATGGACTTGGGCTGGGCATGGTGGCTCATGCCTGTAACCCCAGCACTTTGGGAGGCTGAGGCAAGAGGGCTGCTTGAGCCCAGGAGTTCGAGACGAACCTGGAAAACAGAGCAAGACCTTGTCTCAGTTTTTTCCAAAAGAAAGAAAAAAAGAAAAGAAGAGAAGGGAAAGGGAAAGGGAAAGGGAAAGGGAAAGGGAAAGGGAAAGGGACTCAGGCTAAGCATGAAGGCTCACGCCTGTAATCCCAGCATTCTGGGAGGCTGAGACAGGAGGATTGCTTGAGCCCAGGAGTTTGAGACCAACCTGGACAACATAGCAAGGACCCTGCTTCAACTGAAAAAAAAAAAAAAAGAAAGAAAATGAACAAATGGACTTAGCCTTCTTAGGCCATAAGGAAGATGAATCATCACTGCAGGAGATGCCAGAAAATGCAAAAGGAGAGCTAAGTAAGTTTAAGTTTCCAGATAAAAAGTAAACAAAGGTAAAATTTAATGAGCATATACCATGGGACAAACACTAGACAAGGTGCTATTTTAATCAGTATCTCATTTATCCTCTCAAAATAAAAACCCCAAAACATTATACAACTCATTCTATTATCCCCAAAATGGGGGAACTGAGGCTGGGGAGAGGAAGTCACTTGCTCAGGGCCACGTAGCTGGGAAGCCACAGAGCTGAGGACTGAACTCAGACCTGCTGACTCTAACGTGGTGCTCGTCCCTCTGTACACATAGCCCCTCACGACCTTGTAGTTAGGAGTGCATTAAAACAAGCCAAAAACCCCACATGGGCTTAAACTGCTGCATTCACTCAACAAGCACTACGTAAGGTCCTCTCCTCTCGGGGCTGTAAGGCGCTCAAAAGTGATGTATGGATAGGAAGAAAAAACACAACATCACCTGAAACCCTAATTAAAAATCCATGTGCTTCTGAGTCCTGAACAATTTCTCTATCACAAAACATTTACCGCAGCTTTGTGACCTTCGACAAACCACCCAACCATTATGTGCCCCAGTTTTCTCATCTATAAAACGGGGAAATAATGACATCTACTCCTTTCGGGTTGTTGTGTGATTTAACACATTTTAAATATAAAGCACTAAGAACAGTGTTGGGCATACAGTCAACACCGTGTAAGTTTAGCTATGCCGCACTATCGCTCTTATTAGATAATCACACATCATCGAAGCATGTGTGCACACACACACACACACACAGTCACACTTTTTCTTTTTCTCTTCTCTCACACAAAGACTGGTTATTGAGACACATTTTTCCAATAAGAGACAGTGGACTTGGCAACGGAGCCTCTTAATGCAGCCTCCTTTATTTTCCATCTTCCGCTCTCCTTTATAAATAGGTTCGCCAAACTGATGCTTAATAGCTTAATATCGGGTTCATATTAATCTCACCCCGTCTGAACGTCAAAGGGACACACTATTCTGACTGCTAAGGAAATGAATTTCAGTTGTAAGTTTCCAAGGGATCAGAGCTGAAAAAAAAAAAAAATCCCAGCTGATCTAAAAAGACAAACATCTCCTTGGTGCTCTTTTAAAGCTATTTGGGTTTTACAGAGCCATCGCCCCAAGCAGGGGAAATCCAACAGCCTTAGCCTGGCCAGCAAAAGGTCCCACAGACACTAGATGGCGCTAGAACATGCTCGAAACAAAGACCACCCAACACCTCAGCTCCTCTGGTCCTTCGCCCATCCCATCCCAGGCCCTAGGTGGGTTCAATGAGGCAAGATGTGTGATATAGACTGTACAAACTGGAATAAACCATGCAAACGTTAGCAATTATAAATAGGTGTCAAGGAAGCAATACTATATGCTTGGACATAATACACCCAGGTACTCTTTTCTGGATTTCAAAAGGCAAATCATCACAATAATTCAGTACTTAATGCTACTGAGGTGTACACTTAAAAATGGCTAAGACAGTAGGTTTTATGTTATGTATATTTCACCATAATTTTGTTAAAGGCAAAGCATCCCCAATAATAGGAATAGTGTTTTCATTCCCAAGAAATAAACACAATAATGTCATCAGTTACCATCTCTTACTCTGGTATAATGTGTTCTGGCCCCAAAGCAACAAAAAAGTAGTTATTTTTACAAACTGGCTGGTTCCAGGACACTGCCAGGCAGCTCATACCTCTGTTCATTTCAAAAACCTTACTTTATATAAATACCAACCTCCCTATCATTGAGAAGGCTCTGAAGCAGGTTATTCTCATAGAGAGAAAGGTCTTGTGCCCCAAACCAGCTCTGAGATGTGTCTGCTGCTGCCTCGAGCCTCACTATCTGCAATTCATTTGCGTGGAAAGGCAAGACAGCCCGTTCACGCACAGATTACTGGTGGTGGGCTGAGAGCTGGGAGAACAGGGAAAGCCTCTCAAGGCATGAGCCTTACAGGCATGAGCCACTGTGCCCGGCCTAGAGTGGTTTCTCTGATGCCAGTGTGGATAAAGCTGCTCCTCTGGTTGGCCACCCTTTGAGCCAACTGCACAGCTCAGCTTGGATTCCAGCCAGAAGTCAGGTGGCGCATCCTGAGATGCCTGGTCTCACCTAGGTTGCAAGGGGTAGCAGGTAGAAGCTTCTGGCCACCAGCAGGGTTGGATAAAGACGCTAGGATCCTGAGGATGGGAGGCAGTCCATGAAAGAGATCGTGGGCACTGGACTTGGACTAAGAGAGGCCTGGGGCTGAATTCCAGATTCCAGAGCTGGCTCCTTCTAGAAGAGTGAACCTGGGCAACTCTCTCAGCCTCAGCCTCTACCACTGCCAAGTGGGGATGATAATGATAATAGCTCCTCAACCAGCTGCTGTGAGGATTATGTGGGCTGATCTGTAAAAAGGACCTAACATTAACATAGTGCCTTGATTAAGCCTGAATGACTTGGACAAAGCAGGCACTCAGACTGGGGTTGAGGAGAACAGGGAAGCTGGAGGGGCTCGGACTCATCACTATCTTAGCAGAAGTGCTGCTTTGTGGATAAAACTGGCTCCAGCTTGCCCTAGCCCTGAGAGTCATTCAGGCTTCATCTGGGCAAGGAAGCATTCCCTCCAGCCTTCTGCCCTCCAAACTTCCTTCCAAACCCTTTGATGGCCTCTTGCTGTCCTAAGGATCAAGGCTGGGATCTTAATACTGTTTCTAAAATCCAGCCCCTTCTAGCCCCCGTGGACACATCCAGACAGGCCTCTGCACACTCCCTGTCTTCTATCCCATAAGCCCCATTCTCTTTACCTTATGCCCTCACAAATGCTGCTCCCTCCACCGGGAAGACTCTTCTCTTCAGGGTCTTATCACCCTTCAGGCCTCAGCCAAATGCCCCTTCCTCAGGGAAGCCCACCATGCTACTATCATGTCTTACACGAATCATCACATTTGAAATTGCCTGTTCAATGCCTGTCTCTCAACTCTGCAGTGAACTGTAAGCACAGGGTCTCAGCTGGTAAAAGCTAGCCATTACTATTACTATCCATTCAACAAATATTGACTGAGCCCCTCCTGAGTTCCAAGCACCACCATGGAGGCTGAGGATACTGCGGTGAACCACAAACAAAACACAGAAGTTCCCTCCTGGAGTTTCTATCTTACAGAGGGAGACTAGCACACAAGAATGAATGTAAGGACAGTGTACACCCAATGGTGATAAATACTACAGAGAAAAATATAGCAGGGAAGGGAAAAGATGCAGTTTGATAGAGGGTGGTCAGGGAAGGTCGCACTGAGCAAAGACCCAGAGGAGGTGGGTGGACTGGGGAGGGTGCTGGGGGTGGTGAACATTCCAGGCAGGTTTTAGGGTCAAGAAGGAGGCTTAGGGCAGATGTTTCAGCTGCGATGCCTCCTTCCACATTTTCTGACTACCTCAGAGCAATGGTCAATTGCATGGCCTCTCTGTGCCCTAGGTGAGGGAATCCACGCAACAACTTAAGTCATGTCTGTGGCTCCTGGGAAGGGACCTGGCACCAAGAATGATTTATAACATTGCCTGGGGTCCCAGCAAGGTTGGATTTGATACTGGCTCACCTCCTCCGAACGGACTCTGGGAAAGGACTATTCCTAGTTCCTCGTTTAACGATCATACTGGCCTTCCAGGTGGGCACAGGCTACTGGAGATGAAGGCTCTGGGGCTGATTTCACAGGGAATCCCAGACCACGTACCTCTGCTCAATGTTAGAATCAGCAAAACACCAATTCCTGCTTGCAGCAGCCTCTGCCATCAACAATTGCAAGCCAGATCCTTTGGTTTTTAGTTTTTGTTTTAGAAAGGACTTGGAAAAGGGCTAATAGTGTTCTGCTCAGAAGCAGGCAGAGAACGAATGCCACATGCTCTTCTAAATAAACCTTCCCACACAATGACCAGGACATTTCTATCTGGGAAGGTCTGTTAAATCTCTCGAGCTAGAGGCAGGGGCTGGTTCTCTCACCATTATTCCTCTCTACTCCCCAAACATCAAATCTAGTATTGAGACCTGTACTTCTGCTTCCCTAACATCTCTTGACTCTGTCCATTTCCCTCCATCTCACAGGGAAAGCTGCCACCATCCCTCATGTAGACTACAAAGGTAGCATCCCAGCCAGGGTCTCTCTACTAACCTTGGCCTCTGCCTATCACTGTTCCACAGATGCTAGGGTGGTTTTTCTTTTCTTTTCTATTTTTTTCTTGAGACAGAGTCTCACTCTGTCATGCAGGCTACAGTACAGTGGCGTGATCTCTGCTCACTGCAACCTCAGCCTCCCAGGTTCAAGCGATTCTCCTGACTCAGCCTCCTAAGTCGCTGAGACTACAGGTGTCTACCACCACACCAGGCTAATTTCTGTATTTTTAGTAGAGATGGGGTTTCACCGTGTTGCCCAGACTGGTCTTGAACTCCTGACCTCAGGCAATCCACCCACCTCAGCCTCCCAAAGTGCTGGGATTACAGGCATGAATCACCGTGCCCAGCCTAGAGTGGCTTTTCTGATTAAAAACTGGATTGTAGATTGTAGTTCTGCCCTTTGGGCTCCCCTCTGCTCTCGAGATAAAGTCCAATTTCCCAGGTGCACGGGCTTCTACAGTCCTTTATGATGGCACCCTCTGGCATCTTTACCCATGGATCCCAGGCAGAGCATCTGTGCATAGTGGTTCGGTAAGCTTCGCTTGTTGAAGCATCCAGTACAAAGCTGGGCAGAAAAAATTGCTGTTAAATACGTGAGATGGACCAACATTCTCCAGCTAGCAGGAGGCAGAGGAGCTCCCTGACCCTGGGCCAGACCCCTATGGGGGGGTATTTATACAGATGCTGATTAATTGTTTGCCTACATACAGTATTACAAACAAACAGGAAATTAATTCTTCACCTTTCAGTTCCCATTCTAAGTTTAATTGCCTACATATCTTATTTTAAAAAAAACACAAAATTCTGCCATCAATACACAACAGTTGAGTTATGAACCTCCTGGCCACTGGAGGCCTCAGATCAGTGAGTATGGGGTAGCTTCTGCCTCCTCAGTGTACATCCACCAGGAGGAGGCTGCTTTGGGGAAACAGTTGGAGAAATTCCCAACATATACCTCTGTGTTAAAACACCTCAACCAGTGGACCTTTGACCCAGGGAAAGTAAAGGCAAGTGCATATTTTGGGTACCTGCAGAAGAATAAAAAAATACAATACTAGGTAATAAAACAGTGATTCAGAGCATGAGCTTTGGAATCCAATTCTTACAAGCTGTGTGATCTTGGGCAGGTCACTCAACCTCTCTGAGCCCCTACATCCTAAACAGATATGAAGCAGATCTGAGGAGCAAATGAGATAACCTAAATAAAAAACTGAGCATGGTGGCTCAGACATGGTAAGAAGTCTACCCAGGTTCACTAACATTATAGCTTTACCTACTGTTACTTCTGATGTAGGAGCAAAAACTGTTGTCAAAGCTTCTATATCACAACAATAAGACTAACCCAGCAGCATCAAGCATTTCTTAACTGCTATGTTCCAACCCTGTTCTAAGAAGTTCACAAATATTAATCACTTCATCCTAAAAATAACCTAACAGGCCAGTACTATTTTACCCCAATTTTACAGATGGGGAAACTGAGGCAAAGTGAGATTTTTTTTTTTTTTTTTTTTTTAAGGAACCAGCCCAGGATTAAAAGCATGTACTATAAAAATTCAAATATATAAGTGAAAAACACCTTCCTCCCTAGTACTGTTTTATTTTCCGATTCTAACTTTCACCATAAACTATTCACAACTGATAATCCTTCAAACCCATTTAACCCCAATTCCATATGCAAATCTGCAGTTTTATTATATTAATACTTCATTATATAAGTAATAAAATAAAGACATTCCTTAAACCTGTATCTTTAGCTTCTGACAGTCATTTTTTTCAGTCTTCTATATTAAGATTGCAAGATCAAGTGTTCAAGAATACAGGTGTTGTTTATTTTTTAATGCGTGTCTTTCTTACAAAACACAAGAGTAATGTGCTCTGTGTAAAAAACTGAAAAATGGGCAAAACCAGACATTAAATTCTCTACAATCTACCACGAGGGATGACCACTGCTTACATTTGTTGAATTTTCCTTCTGGACTGATCCTGCACAATTTTGTTTACACAGTCGAGTTCACAAGATGCACTTGCTGGGCAGTGGGTTTAAGCCTGGGTGATTACGCATGTTCTAATTACTTAGCCATTCAGAACACCTGCTGGTCTTACAACATAGGTTCTCTGCAGATTGTAACTCCACAGAGTTCTTTCTTCCTTTCAACAGAAATTAAAAAGGAAATTAAAGTCACAGACACACCAAATAACACCAGGAACACTGGAGTTCCTGGAGACTAAAAATCAAAAGGCAACTTAGACCATCCAGCGTCCCATGATTGCATATGTGAATGAGCTTCCACTGAAAAAACCCAAACAAGGCTGATAGTCCTGGTGGATGATCCAGGCTCCAGACTCCGCTACCCCAAAGGCACAGCCAACAACTGGCTTCTTCTGGGGACCAGCCTCCCGACCCTGACCACACCGAGGGCCAATCCTCAGCCCCTTCCCTGCATGCTGGAATTGGCTGAAATGGGTCTGGGAGGGGTCTTGGTGTTAACTTACTCTCTTCAGTAAGAGATCTGAGCATTCTGATTACATTAGGAGTGGTGACAGTGGGATAAAAGAAACCCTGCTCTTGGTGGGTGTAATCCTTGATTTAGGAACAGGGCACAGGGCTGGAGAAGGTAAATGGTGCCTGATGAGCAGACTCACGCCCAGGAACTGAAGGACAACGCAGTGCCCTGAGATGCCAGCAGAGATAGGTGATGGGGGCGTGGGCAGTGCAGGCAGCAGGGACCAGGTTCCAACGTTTCCTGCGGGATCCTGCCAAAGGAGAATCAAAGGCAAGAGGAGAGCAGAAAGCAGGACTGAGCCCTCCAAACCGCACTGTACGTGAAGGGTGGGGAGGAGCATCGCAGGCGCAGATCTCAATGTGCAGACTGACTTCTTGGTTCCACAGTGTCTCCAACTTGGCCTCATTTGTTCTGGCTGGGGTCCCAGCATGAGCCTACAGCTTCTCTATCAGCTGCCTTCCAAGGGGGGTGGCCTTTTGCAGTAGATCAGGTTGAAGGGGTTATGGGAGGGGATGGAACACGACCATAGAGCCTACCAGCCACATCCTCCATGTGGCTTGAAAACATCTTGTGCACTGCAGGAGCAAGAAGACACCATTCTCCACCAACAAAACTCTGTCCAACTCCACCAAAAGAACTTACAGAATCACAAAAGGTGGGGTCTCCCAAATCTGTTTACCTTACAGTACTGTTTGGACAGTAGGGTGCCCAGTAGTGGAGACCAGCACACCAAACAAGAACAACCCTTTGATCACCGTGTCATCTCAGATGGAGCAGTCTCACACTGAGCTTACAAACTCACCCCATCGATCGCTGAGGCCTGTCTGCCCTTCTGCAATTAGAAATTCATTTATCCATTCAACAAACATTGACTATCTAATATGTGCTAATGATTTTAATCATGATGACTAACAGCAGTTAAACATGTACTGAGGGCTTACTGCGTATCAGGCACTGTACATTTTTATGTCTTAATTCATTCCACACAACAACAATATCATTATTCCTATTTTACAGACAGAGAAAACAAGGGCAGAAAGAGAAAGTCATCCGCCTAAAAGTCACATAGTCGACAATAAGTGGCAGAGCTGGAACTTGAACCCAGGAAGTTGCTTTCACAGACCATGCTTTAATGCACTCTGTGTACCAGGATCTAGGTACACATAGGTGAATGAAACAAGCAGGATCCCTGCTTACATGGAATGCACAGATCAGAGTGGAGACCCACAATCAGAAAGGCACGACTGATGATTATGATAACTGCCTAGAAGAAACACTCTGGACACTGTGATCAAGAATACTAAGGGTGAGGAGGGAAACAGTCAAGGTAGAGCAAGTGACCCTGCAGGAATACAGTTCTGGGCAGAGGTAACAGCACCTGCAAAGACCCTTAAACAGGAAAGAGCCTGGCATGTCTGAGAAATGGAAATGAGGAGGTCAAGGCGGGTGGATCACTTGAGGCCAGGAGATCAAGACTAGCCTGACCAACATGGCAAAACCCCATCTCTACTAAAAATACCAAAATTAGCTGGGCATGGTGGCACAAGTCTGGAATCCCAGCTACTTGGGAGTCTAAGGCATGAGAATTGCTTGAACCCAGGTGGCAGAGGTTGCAGTAAGCCAAGATCACGCCACTGCACTCCAACCCGGGCAACAGAGTGAGACTCTGTCTCCAAAAGAGAAAAGAAAAAAAAAGAAATGGTAAGGAGACTAGCGTGCTGGACAAGGTGGAGGAAACCAGAAGAAGAGATGCTTGAAGACCAGTTAGAACACACAGGGCATGTAGTCTGTGGTAAAGAGTTCAGATTTCACTCCAGGTGCAGCAAAAAAACTCCCCAAATACTCACCTTGCAGAGCCCAGTTGGGAGAACCATGGTTAAGAGAATCACCAGGTTACCCCAAGCTGTGTGACTTTTGTCAAATGAGTTCACCTCTCTGGGTCTCACTACCCTCATATGTTAAACAGGAATAACAATATCTACCTTACAGGGCTGTTTTATTAAAAGAGTCAGTTACAAATGCTACCTATGCTAGTGCCTGGCATATAGTGTATTGCTTCCGTGTTACTTGGTAGCCTCTGCCTCCACAACCTCCAAGTTTTCTCCATGTATTCAATAGGTTTCCTATTTTAGTGGGGGAAGTGAGACTGATAAGGGTACAGCCAAAAAGAAGGAACGAGGCCAAATTAATTTGTGATCAATACTTCTTGTAGCTATTAGGGTGACAGGCACCAGATAAACACAAATAGAGCTGAAGACCAGCTTCTCTGCCAGCTGTTGCCATCAGTTGCTTTGGACAATTATGCAGGCAAATGCATAACCTTTATACAATTAGGCATTCCCTGACATTTTATTTGCAACTCTTCTTTTTTCATCCGCCCCCTTTTATTTAGTCTGCTTTCAACTGTGAAGGTCCAGCTGCCGGCTTCACTTGGATGCGCTGACTTACGGTAATTTTGAGTTAAGCTTTATTTTACAATCTATGTAAATAATGAGGCGGAGGCAGACTCAATAAAAGGCGGCCTGGCTTCAGCCAGAGTTCAACTCTACAGCCACAGCAGGACTTTAGGAGTCTGGATGGTTGGCACAGACCCTCGGACAGGAGTCAGGGGGTCGGCGCTATGCCACAGCCTGGCTGGACTCCTGGAAAACAAGACATCTGCCAGGCCGAGGGGCAGACATTTGTGGCTAGGGCCTACTCCCCCTCCAAACTTCACTGTGAAAGAGGCAAGACTGTTTCCAGTTCTTCACCCTTTCCACACCCATGCACTTGGCCATGCCACCTTGCAGCCTCTCTCACTGGAGATAGAATAGATTTATCTGCCCCATTGAGCCTGGGCTTGGTCATGTGACTTACTTGGGGTCAATGGGACAAATGAGCAGATGCTTAAAATATGCTTATGCAGCTGGGCTTGCACTTTTGTACTTCTAATACTGCCATGAGAAAACCATGCCATGGGGCAGCCCTCTGCTCCAGGAGAAAGAAAAGCAGGTAGGGCAAACCTGCACCAACTGGCAGAATGGAGCTAAGCTTGGTGAGCTACGATTAGCTGAGCTATAGGCCGGGTTCAACTCTTGTGTTGCACACAGCATATTACATTTAAAAATATGCACTGATGGTTACTCGTTTGAAAGTATCTGCTGAATACTTATTATGTACCACACTTTGTGTGTGTGTGGTTTTTTTTTTTTTTGAGACAGGGTCTCTTTCTGTCACCCAGGCTGGAATGCAGTGGTGCCATCATGGGTCATTGCTGCCTCGACCTCCTGGGCTTAAGTGATCCTCCCATCTCAACTTTCCAAGCAGCCGGGACTACAGGCATGTGCCATCATGCCTGGCTGATTTTTAAATTTATTTTTTGTTGTTGTAGAGACGAGGTCTCACTGCATGGCCTAGGCTGGTCTCAAACTCCTTAGCTCAAACAATCCTCCCACCTCAGCTTCCCAAAGTGCTGGTATTACAGGCGTGAGTCACTTTGCTAGCCTTGTACGAAATTTAATTTAATTTATTTATTTATTTAAAAATTGAGATAGGATCTCGTTAGGTTGCACAGGTTAGTTTTGAACTCCTGGGCTTAATCAATCCTCCTGACACGCCCTCCCAAAGTGCTGGGATTACAGGCATGAACCATCACACCAGGCAGTACCATGAGTGCATAGAAAAGGAAGCAAGCAGTTAGATAGGAATTTTATCTGTTCACACATTTATCTCCTTCGCTAGACGACAGGCTCCTCGGAGCTGGGGCTGGAGTTTTTTCCTTTTGGTTTCCCAGCACATAAAACAGTTCCTGCTTAATAATAACAGTGATTATTATTGTTATCATCATCATCATGCAGTAACCACACAACGAATAATTGCAGTGTCTATTTATGGAGTCCTACCATGTGCCAAGCCTGTGCTAAGCTCTTTACCAATGTTATTACACTTGACAGTCACAATTAAGGAGATGAATCCTGTTTCCATTTTTCAGATGGAAAATCTGAGGCTTGGGGAGGTTGCTTCGTCAGTTCCTAACCGTCATGTGTACAGCACAAGCTCTTCCCACTTCTCCCCCTGCACTGAGCCTCCATTTCCTTGACCACTCTGTTCTGGATGGCATCTACAAATTGTTCGTGCCCATCCTTTTGCTTCCTCTCTTGGGCACACAGCACAGCCCTTCCTTGTCATTTTCTGTTTGTTTACTTGTTCATTTGATCCCCCAAACCAAACTAAGAACCTTAGGTAAAAATCCTAAGGTGCAGGGATTGTGTCTGTAGAAGGCAGTAGTTAAGAGCTTGGGCTCCGAGGTCACAAGAGTGTGGGTTCGAATCCTGGCTCTGCCATTTACTGGATGACCTCATGCATGTCCCATTTTCTCCCTCAACCTCACTTTCCCCTCCTGTAAAATGGGGATCATGATAATAGAAATAACTTCCTCAAAGGATTCCGAAATGGTGTAAAACACAAACAGCATGCTGTGAGGGCTCAGTAATACCAGCCATTGCAGTGCCCTCCCTCTCTTCACCCGATGGCAGGTGGGAGGTGCCAGATTTGTGAGGAAGAAGGCCTCACGGCTTTGCGTGCTCCCACACTGGCACAGCCTCACTGCTCCAAACTAGAGCGACCTTTTGGGGTTACGTATTGTGTAAGAAGTACAGAGGCTGTGGATTCCTAGCATAAATCATCACAGATAGCTCATTGAGCTCTTACTTACACAAACCAGCTCTCCCTGCCTGAACACTTCTGTGCATGTCTCTCTTCTGCGATACCACTTCTCCAGAATTCCACAACCAGCAATTCTTTTCCCAAGCCATAATAATTTGATACTCATGGTGCACCCTTCCCAGAGGGCGTCACCATTGTGGTAGTCATGGACAAAGTGGGCCCTCGCTGTTTTACAGGACGGGGTAGAATGTCCTGGGTGTATGTGCTTACATGATGGCATTTCTGTGCTTTCCTCCAGACTGTTCCACGGGCTGCAACATCAGCTCTGTGGCTCTTCATTTATATTCCAGCCTCCACGCTGCACTCCACCACCCCACCTCTCTCCCTCCTCCCCTTTCCTACCACGTGATACAATTCCTCTCCCCCGGGCGTCTTCTGGCTCCAGTCATCACTCTCACTTAGGCAAACCCTTTCTATGGATTTCATTCCCCTAATTTTCTCCCATAAATCAATCCTCCCTTCCCTCGGCCACTGCTGCTCTATGTAGATTGTTCCTCTAGTCGTTTATTCATTTCATCCAATTGCATATTCAACGAATGGTTGTTGAGTGTCTACGATGTGCTGGGTACCGGGGACAGAATAGTGAACTAGAGAGGTGGTGGCTTAGTTGGGGCTGCTCTAACAAAATACCATGGACCTGGTGAACAACAAACATTTATTCCTCATGGTTCTGGAGGCTGGGAAGTCCAAGATCAAAGTCTTGGTACAATCAGCGTCTGGTGAGGGCCCGTTTCCCGGTTCACAGACAGTGTCTTCTCACTGTGTCCTCACACGGTGGAAAGAACGAACGTGCTCTCTTGTACTTCTTTTCTAAAGGCATCGATGAGGGCTCTGCCCTCATGACCTAAACACCTCCCAAAGGCCTCCTCTCCTAATACAATCATACTGGGGGTTAGAATTTCAACATATAGAATTTGGGGGAGACACATTCAGACCCATAGCAGGCAGTTTAGTCTCACTTCTGGAGGTGCAGACTGGCATCTGGAGGCGGGCTGCTGGGTTCAAAACTGGCACCTTCACCTACTAGCTGAGTGACCCAGGGCAAATTAACTAATGTCTCTGGGTCTCGTTTTCTTCATTGGTAAAACGTGGACACTCATCACTGCCTCATGAAGTTCTCACAAGGTTTCTTTTTTTTTCTTCTTTTTTTAAAATTCCTTTTTTCCCTATCCTACCTTAGTCTAAGATCTCACGAGGTTTAAATCAATAATATGCATAAAGTGCTCAGGAAAGTGCCTAGCACATACTAAACACTCACAGGACAGTTTCCAATGAGTACAACTACTGCTACAACTATTACTATCTGTGGAGTAGAAAATATTCTAGTGAAGGAGATTGGCAGTGGTTCTCTGCAGGAGAGGTGTGTGGTGTTACAAGGTCAACCAGTGAAGAAGACATCGGACCATTTAAAAAAAAATGCTTGTTACAGCATTATACAGTTTCGGCTTGTCCCAACTAAATATAGAGAGAGGGACAATCACACACTACTTGTGTATTTGTTTCCAGACTAGAAATATAGCCAAGGGAGTCTAGGCAGTGTATTTATTTAAAACAGCAGACAAAGGTGCCAAGACAATTCAGTGAGAGAAAAATAATCTTTTCGATAAAAGATGCTGGGACAACTGGACATCCACCTGCAAAAGAATGATGCCTAATTCCCACCATACATAAATATGAACTTACAATGAATCATAGACTTAAAAACAAGAGCTAAAACTACAAAACTCTAAAAGAAAACATGAGAGTAAATCTTTGGCACCTTGAATTAGGCAATGGTTTTTAGATATGACATTAAAGGCATAAGCAACAACAATAACAAAATAGATGCGGTGGACTTCATCAAAATTAAACCTTTGTATGGCAAGTGATGCTGTCAAGAATGTGAAATGACAACTCGGAATGGGGGAAAACATTTGCAAATTGTACACCTGATAAAGGAATTGTCTGAAGAATGAATAAAAGAACTCTTACAACTCAACAATCAAAAGACCTCAACTTACAAATGGGCAAAGGACAGCAAGAGAGATTTCTGACAAGAAAGCATACAAGTGCCAATAAGTACATGAAAAGATGTTCAACATCATTAGTCATTAGCAAAATGCAAATCAAAACTACAATGAGATATTATTTCACACCACTACGATAGCTATCTTCAAAAAAACAGAGAATAGTAAGTGCTGGTGAGGATGCAGAGAAGTCAGAACCTTCACGCACTGCTGGTAGGAATGTAAAATGTAAAACAATATAGCAGCTTTGGAAAACAGTCCAAAATAGCAGAAAGCAGTTCTTCAAAGAGTTAAAACAGAGTTCCCACATAACCCAACAATTCCGCTTCTAGCTGTATACTCATGAGAAATGAACACATATGTGCATACAGAAAACTTGCACACAAATGTACATGGCAGCCTCATGCATAATAGCCAAAAAGTGAAAAAAATCCAAAAGCTGATACATACTACAGCTTAGAATCACGAGTGCCCAACCCTTTGAATGTGAGGACTTTTTTGCTTATCTTTTGTGGTGGATATCACGAAAATTATGCACGAACTTTTTTTTTTTTTTTTTTTTTTAAGCTCATCAGCTACCGTTAGTGTATTTCACGTGTGGCCCAAGACAATTATTCTTCCCATGTAGCCCAGGGAAGCCAAAAGGTAAGTCACCCATGGTTAGATGAACCTTGAACACGTTATGCTAAGTGAAAGAAGTCAGTCAGAAAAGATCACATACTATATAACTCTATCACTATGAAATGTCTAGAATAGGCAAATTCATAGAAACAGAAATGAGACTGGGGCTACCCAGGGCTGAGGGAAAGGTGCAGGGAGTTCATAGGGAATGACTGTTTGCGGGTATGGGGGTTTCTTTCTGAAGTAATTAAAATGTTTCAAAATTAGACAGTAGTGATGACTGTCTATGTGAATACACATTGAATCGTGCACTTTAAATGGGTGAATTAATATGGTATATTAATTACATTCAGACCCATAGCAGGGTTTAAAATAAAGCTGTTTTAAAAAAAACCCTAAAACAAAGTAATATACTTATTGACTGATACCTTTTGTAGTGGTGCTCAGGACCCCCAAATTGAATCCAGTTCAGTTTAGGGCTTCTACTTGGCAGAGAATGAGGTATTTCTCTCTCTCTCTCTCTCCCTCCTTCTCTGTCTCTGTCTCTGTCTGTCTGTCTCTCACACACACACACACACTCACTCTTATTTCCTCACTTCTGTTTGGAGACATGTGTGTCAAATGGCACAGTACTAACGTGCTGATATCATATACAATGCCATGCAGACGTTTTCCTCTAATCACTACACCATAAGTTAATTTTTTCCCCTTACAAGGAACATGATGAAAACAGACCTCAGTTTTAGGGTCCGAAGAACCGGGTTCCCATTCCCAGTTCTTGCTATTTCCTAGCTGTGTGACCTTGCACAAATTACATCATCTCTCTGGGTCTCCATTTTCTGCTCTATAAAACAAAAGAGTTGGTCTAACACCTTTCAACCGGAGTACTCTTGGTATCTGGGGTGGGACAATTCTTTGCTTTGTAAGACTACCCCATCATGGGGGACATTAAGTTTCCCTGACCCTATGATTAAATGCCAATCACGTCTCCACCCCGACGCCAACACTGTGGAACTCACCATCCACATTTCCAAATGCTCTCTCTCAGCCCCACATTTTTCTACCACCTTTGGTTAAGGATCCCTATAACTAGATATTCTCCAGGGCAACTCCTCTAGCTCCAAACACACCTTGATGCTGGCCTCGGTGCCTTCTCCTTTGATAACTTCCGCCTCACACTCATTTCCACTCTCCACATCTTTCCACTAATGTTTATAGATATCTTACATAATAATCTGAATTTTACCACCATATTAGCAGCTGGAGGGTTGGCACAGCGGAGAACCCACCATTTAAGGCATCGAGGCCATCACTGACACTGCCCCTGAATCAGAGCAGAGCTGAAGTGGAAGCTCAGTCACAGACACCACAGCAGCCGCGGCTGTCACGCTGCCCATCACACTGTCACGCTGGGTGGGAACCGGGCAGCCAGGCAACAACCAGTTCGGTTCCAGCTCTGCTGGGGTGTTCCGATGTTTTAGGTTTGTCCTAGTGGAATAATTCTGATAATTCATGGCATGGTTCAGATCCAAAACACATTACTGAAATATAGAAAGTCACCACGGTAGAAATGAAGAGGACAACGGTCAAACCCAGATCGGTTCAGAAGTCAGCAAACGCGTGTAGTTCTTTCTAGTTTTTGCTTCTGTTTCAGTTCACATCCTAGTTTTAAATATAGTATGTATTAAATATGATGTGAAGTCAGATTTTAACACCCTGTAAGTGTGAGAATTTTGCAATTCTAATAGAAAACACACCATAAATTAGTATAAGGTGACTCATCTATACCAAATGTCTCGAAGTGTGATTGTCTAGAAAGGATCACTGATCTCAGAGGCTCTTTCCTCCCTTTCCTTCCAGATTCTACCTCACAACTTTTGTTCTAAATGATTACTCAGGCAGGCCAGGTGCGGTGGTTCATGCCTGTAATGCCAGCACTCTGGGAGGCCAAGGCAGGCGGATCACCTGAGGTCAGGAGTTCAAGACCAGCCTGGCCAACATGGTGAAACCCCGCCTCTATTAAAAACAGAAAAATTAGCCTGGCGTGGTGGCTCACACCCGTAGTCCCAGCTACTTGGGAGGCTGAGGCACGAGAATTGCTTGAACCCAGGAGGCAGAGGTTGCAGTGAGCCAAGATCGCGCCACTGCACTCCAGCCTGGATGACAGAGTAAGACTTCGTCTCCAAAAGAAAAAAAAAAGAAAGAAAGAAAGGTTATTCAGACAATCACAAGGCAAGTCTTTGTCCTGATAAATAATCAAAGTATCTAATCAAGACTTACACGTGGCTTTTAAACTAGTGCCAGTCTTTATTTTTTTCTTTTTTCTTTTTTTAGTCTCCACCCTTGATATCTGAGGTGCCAATCACTAGAAATGAAGAGAACCACATAAAGCAGGGAGGGTCCAAGGATGCATCCCGGGTGCCTAACACTGAATTAACAGAGGCTAGTATGAGACTCAACTCTGTCCTTTGTAATACAGTCTCTCTGAACACAACTGGGGGAGTTATTATAGTGGACACTTTAGACAATAGAAGCGTCTTCTGAGCATCCCCCCCATCCCTGCCTTCCGGGAAGAGGGTCTGTTTCACCCCCAGCTATATGTGAACATTCCACTGGTATTTCCTTTTTTTGTTAGGCCAGGAAGCAAGATGCCAGATGGAACCAAGCTGGGACCCTGGCTCCTTGCTGGTAGGCAGGAAAAAGAAAACCCTTGTCAGCTGTCAGAGACACAGGACCCTGGAGAACCCATCTGGTTCTTCAATTTGGTGTTTTTCGAAAGATGGAATGGCTTGGGCGGGTAGCTCTGATGGTTGCTTGTTATATAGCGGAATGGTGGCCCATAGGGAATGAAACCCACACTTAGGAGTACCTGCTAAGTGCTGGACAGCCTTTCTCACATTTCCTCCCAGCAATCCTAGAGGCAGTCCTGATTGCCTTTGTGTTGAAGAGTCTCAGAGTGGTTAAGTAACTTGCTCAAAATCACAGTTACTAAGTGGTACGGCTGTCTGACCTATCCAGAGCCTGGGCTCTTAATGTTTTATATCATGAATATGTTAATATATATGCTAAAGTAAGGGGGAGGCCTTGCAAAATCAGCTTGCTCCTGAAATTTATACCCAAAGCTTGAAGGATGTTATTTTTAAAACTTTCTCACATCTAATATTCTCCTCCGTATCCTCCATGCCTAGCATAGGCCTGGCACAGATAAAGTAAAGGTATCTCAGGCTTCAGTCTCATGCCAAGGAAGTGAGGGACCAGGGACTCAGGTTCAGCTTCCACAGAAGCACCATACACAGCCTTGTTGGATGATGCCTGAGGCGAGGAGGGACTGTGGCAACCTTTTGGGACTGTAACTGGGGGTGATGAGGAATAGCTCTGTGTGACCGAGACACGGCACAGCAGAGCCTGAGGTCAGCAGCCTTTCTGGCCTTCATGTGCCATCTCAGGGAGTGGTCATCTTTGACAGAGTTCGGGAACACGAGGGTCACATGAACGCTCTCTTGGGAAACAGGGGACCAGTGAAAGGTTCGAGCTGCCCCTAGGAAAAGTAAGACTCTGAAAATGGGTACTTATTAGCTTCTCTATCAAGACGAGCACACCGATGATGCAGCAAGGAGATGCCTTTTTATTGACTGAGATTCCAATCAGCAACTACTATGTAACAAATCACCCCCAAATTTAACACCATTTTTATCATCTCTCACAGTTTCTATGGTTTAGGAATTTGGGAAGGAAGTGGTAGTTCTGGTTCGGGGTCTCACAAGTCATAGCAATCAGACAGTATCTGCAGCTGGGACAGCAGTGGAGGAAGCAGCCACGGATGCCCCAAGCATCTCTCTCCTCTCATTGGCCTCTCCACGGTCTCTTCGTGTAGACAGTTTGGGCTTCCTCACAATACGACAGCCTCAGGGCACCACATTCACATGGTGGCTGAAGCTTTCAAGAGGGGTATTCTGGACAAGGAAGAGGCCGTGTCGCCTTTTATATCCTAGTCGTGGAAATTACATAGCACCACTTCTGCCATACTCTACTGATCAAAATAGTCACAATAGCTGGCCCAGTTTCCAGAAGAGGGGACATAGTCTGTACCTCTCGAAGGTAGGAGTGCCAAAGAGTCTGTGGATGTACTTCAAAACTGCTGCACTGAGGGTGGAAGAAAGGCAGAAGTAACATGGTTGTGGATAGGGGAAAGGGAATGTATTGGGAAGAGAGACGCACCATGGAGTCACGTCCCCACAAATACGCAGCACATCTCCAGAAAGAAAGCAGGCAGGCACTGGCCGACCAAAACGAGTTTGAGGAAAAATCTATAAAAGGTTCTGTGCCACACAGGAAAGACTGCCTGACAAATTAGCTAATGAGGACAAGGCATCTGTCCTTGGAGATTTCCTTCAGATGCAAACTGGCCCAAATTTGAGGCCAACTGACCTCTATGAAAAAAGCAAAACCAAAGTCAGATTCCTGTCATCCGGAGAACAACAGTAACCCTGATCACACTCCAAAATCAAGATAAAAGCCTGGCTCTCCAAGGGTCACCACAGGCTTACAATAAATGAGCCTATGTAGGAAGAAATACATATGTGAAACACCTCTTCCACTTGATATTTGGGGCAAGAGATATGGGCAGTTGCTACAGGATGTTTCTCAGCCCTGACAGGCAGGTGTCTCCCGGCTGGCACTGCAGGGTGTTGCAGCTCAGATCCATTTCGCTTGAGTGAGCCCAAGGAGGGACAGCATGGACTGAGGGTTCTCTCTCAGGCTGTGTGAACTGATGTCACTCACAGCAGCAACAAATCTTCTAAAAGTCTTCTAAAAGTTCGGGAGTTGGTCAGTGCAAAAAACCTACACCCCATGCTACTACATAAGCTAACCTTTGACCTATCAGCTCAGTCCAAAAGAGTCTGTGGCAAAGACTGTGGCTAATCAATTCCCAGTACCCACCAGTCTCCCTTTTTGCCTTTTCATAATATTATAGAAAGTCCTGACGATTTTGGTCAATAGAGTATGGCAGAAGTTGGCTGGGCGTGGTGGCTCACACCTATAATCTCAGCACTTTGGGAGGCCGAGGCAGGTGGATCACCTGAAGTTAGGAGTTTGAGACCAACCTGGCAAAAATGGCGAAACCTCATCTCTACTAAAAATACAAAAATTAGCTGGGTGTGGTGGTGCGGGCCTGTAATTTCAGCTACTCAGGAGGCTGGGGCAGGAGAATCACATGAACCTGGGAGGCAGAGGTTGCAATGAGCTGAGATCGTGCCACTGAACTCCAGCCTGGGTGACAGAGCAAGACTGTCTCAAAAAAAAAAAAAAAAAGTGATGCTATGTGATTTCTACACCTAGGATATCAAAGGCGATATAAGTACCCACAATGAGAAAGAGAACATTGCTTAGCTTCCCTTGCAGCTAGGTGTGGTCATGTGAGTATGCCATGATCAGGCAACCAGATCATGAGTGAAAGTGATGTGTGTAACTTTCAGGTCATCTCCTTATATATCAAGCTATCTGTCCTGGTCTCCCCCTTCTTGTTTCCTTTCTCTTTTTTCTGTTTTTTTAAATTTCAGTCTTGCTCCTTCTGTATGTCCCCCCTTTCTGGTAACTCAGAAATAGTAACTACTGTAGTAGTCTTGGAATTCCTGAGGAGGGGAGAGCTCCTTGTGGCCTAAACTGCTCATCTCTGGGGTATTCCAAGTGAGAGACGTTTTCTCATTGAAGGCACTTATTAGGCCATAACTTGCACCTCATTTTAGCCACTTCATGATGGGTTCTCTTTGTTATGGCAGCTTACCCTATGTTCTAACTAATATAGAATCCCTGGGCCACCTCAAAGATTCTACACTAAGAACCTAATGTGAGAAAGAATCATAGAAGAAACCCTAGAAACTAGGTCCCAAAAGTCCCCCAAAAGATGTACACATATCTGTCTTTCTGAACCTTTTCCCTGCCTTCCCATTCCTCCCTATTTGTCAGAGGTATGCAATGTAGGTCTTCCATGGCTCCACGTATGACTGACTGACACTGACCATTCTTAATAAGAGCTTGCAATCCACTCAAATCAGTTCAAATAAGGGAAAGGCATGTTCCAGAAGACAAAGGCTTCACTGAAAAGGCAGAAACACTGGGCTTCCTGGGAATCTGGGAAAACATCTGAGAAAAAAAGCAAATACTCTCCATCTCTCTTTTGGGGATGGCCATCTCTGGCCTCTTGGGCTGGCCTCTAGGTGGACCAGCACCCTCTACTGTGAATTCTGCCTTTCCCAGCTGTAGCTTCTATGTGACTGTGTCGTATCCTACAGAATGATTTGCTTAGCATCCTAAGGCTGATTCAGTCCTGAGTGTCTTTCAAAGAGGCATTCTGATTTGCTGCTGGCCAGCTGGTAAACAGACTAGCCTAGGATCAATTGTCCACTTAAGGTTTGGTCAACAGTGACTGAGATGGCAGGGAGGTGTCTTGGAGAGCAGAGGGCTGCCCCTTCCAAAGGTCACGAGTGCACGGTCTGGAAGTTGCTGAGGACAGGGCAACTAATTCAACATACATTATGTACCCTGGCACTCGGGATGTATGGGGAATTCACGTATACTTTTAAACAGAAGGCCTTATGCAACATTTCTCAAGTTAGTAGCGGTCAAAGACATGGTTGTGTGTTCCTGGTCTTTCTCTTCAACTAAAAAATAAGCTACTAGAATGAAGCAGCTCCTAAGAATTCTCTTGACTCTCAGCACCTAGCAATGTGCTCTGCAAAAAGGAGGGTTTCAGAGTAGCAGAGGTATCCATGTTGGCTGGATTTTGAAAATCCAGGAATCATGTTGCAGCAACAAGCCTGCATTAAAAAGGATGTGCTATGAGGATCCATTTCATGAAGTATGGTTTGCATAAACTTACTCTTTATTTCTCCATTTCTGCTGTAGAGGTACAAATAAATTTTCTTAAAGAAAAAAAGGAGGGTTTCAATAACAGCTGACCTACTGATGCAAATTTGAGCAGCAGACACATGATGAAGGGCACGAAGTCTCAAGGAAGAGAACCAATGGGAGAAGATGGGTAAGTGTCATTTAGAGGCATTCTACAAAATGAACTAAAGATGAACCAGACTGGGCCGAGCGCAGTGCCTCACACCTGTAACCCCAACACTTTGGGAAGCTGAGGCAGGTGGATCACAAGGTCAAGAGTTCAAGACAGCCTGGCCAACATGGTGTAACCCTGTCTCTACTAAAAACACAAAAATTAGCTGGGATTGGTGGCGGGCGCCTGTAATCCCAGCTACTTGGAAGGGTGAGGCAGACAAGTGCTTGAATCCGGGAGGCGGAGGTTGCAGTGAGCCAAGATCGTGCCACTGCACTCCAGCCTGGGCAACAGAGTGAGACTCTGTTTAGAGGGGGGGAAAAAAAGATGAACCAGACTGATAACGTGGTGGGTTTCCAGAGAGGTAAACAAGGTGGAAACAAGAAAGAGATCCTTGGAGTACTTGGGGGATGTGACAAGAACTGACATATTTGCAAAAGAGCACATTTCCACATTTCACTGGCCACAAAACTATCAGGAAGTCAAAATGGGGCCAAAAAAAAAAGACGTAACTGACTTGATTGAATAACCCAGGAAAGTTTTTCAAGCCACTTGTTGGAAGCAGGAGGGGGAGGATATCCCTTCCATGGTCACTGAGCTTCCCAAACCCTTCTCACCCCTGGAAATTCACAGGTCTACAATTCCCCAATTCCCCAGGCTCATCCTGCCATGTATACTAGCAGGGCTCAATAAGACACAAGGATAAGCAGAATTGTCACGGCTCACGGCATGCAGTGATAACAAGCTGCTCCTATGAATTCCTTTTCCAGGGCTGAACATCTCATTTCTCCTGGGTTTCATCCTGTCTCCACCTTCTCCTTGGACACTGCAGGGAGGGGGCCCCCAGCAGTCAGCCTCAATGCACCCTAACAGTTTCACGTCTCCCACTCCCCACACATACACATGCACACTTTGCTCCAGCCATAGAGAATCTCTGTCTTTGGAGATACTATTCCCTCTCTGGCTGGATGCCCAGCCCCACGTTTGTTTTCAGGTCCATTTTTATGTATTTGTAAAGACTGGGCAGCGATTTCATTTCTCTGAAGGCTTGCCATATCCCCCTAGGAAAAACTGTCACTCCTCGCCAGCTTCAAGCTCCCACAGCATGCTGCTCATTCCTCTATTACAGCATTTATCACACTTGAGGGTAATTATCTGCAGGCTATTATGTTTCTCCGTTGCAGGACTGTGAGCAACTTTGATCTGATCTATAATAGTTTGTATTTCTTCCAGTACCTGGGTGAGACTGGGCAACTGCAGGCACTCTGCAAATGATGTGTGCATGAACGAATGTTAGAGTCAAGAGAGTCGAAGGGTGTTGGGGGTCAGGGAGCTGAGAGCCATAGCAGTCGGTCCATGGAGGGATAACAGTCCCCTCTACAATCAAGCAGCACAACACAGCAGTTTTAGGGGTCCAGAAACTTGCAGAGCAAACTTGTAGAGAGACAGCAAGCCCTACACCCAATCCCTGACTGCTCTGAAACTCAGTCCTTCCACCTCAGGAGGAATCGTACTCTGCCAGGTGTCCAGGCTGGACTCCATCATTCCCCAGGGAGAGAGAGGCAGGACAGAGGCGGGGACCAACTGGGATAGGGAAGAGGAGGGGAAACCTGCACCTGACAGAAATGGGGGAGACTAAAGAAACAGCCCTGAAGATTAATGCAGTAGCAAAGTGATCAGGAAGCAACTACTGTCTTTGACTGCAGAATCATTCTGACTTGCTTCTAAATGAAAGACCTTTCAGAAATCTTCAAACTCCTGCTGCTGTGGTTAAAGAAAAGGAAGCTTTTGTGATGCAAACACTCAATTACTAAGATGAAAACCCCACCTGTACAGAAAGGCAGCAATCAACCTCTCCCAGTCTCCTTCAGTTTCTTCGAATGGAGTCAGCATTTTTGCCTCTCAGCCCAGCTGGGCTTTCAAACTCTTAAATTAAAAGTGGAAGAAAGGCTTTCACATTCTTCCTGTTAAACGGACCTCCAGCAGTTTCCTTCTATGAAACTCTACAGGAATTCCTTAAGGGTGATGATTCTCTCCTACGGACTCTCTAATGAAGCTCTTGACATCACTCAGCAGCCACAAGGTTTGGCAGAAATACTGACCACCCTTCAAATTCCAGGTTGTGACATTTTTGGTTGGATCCCCTAAACGCAGACTACTATTTTTTAAAAATATAAAGCTTTTTCCCATCCATATTTGGAAAACTAAACTAAAATTAGCACTTCTTCTATCACATGCCTGGCACGATTTCTGTAGAAATTATCTCTGCCTGCTTAGTCACTTGGTTCTATTTGGCGACAGAAAAAAGCAAAGATCTCTCTCTTCCAAAAGCATAAGCTCTTTTACTCTCAATTACCCAGGCTAGTGGGGGGCCTGGAGCAGCAAAGCGGAAAGCAAGCACAATCAGAAAATAATACGGCAGATTCTCTAGTTCCACAGAATTAGTATCCCCATGGTGATACGCAGCTTGCTACTCTCATTCAGTTTGTCATCAAATCTTGGCGATTCTAGCCTGAAATACTTCCTGAAGCCATCCCCTCTATGTTCCCACTGCCACCACCTGCACGTGTCTTACCTGTGACTTCCCACAGCCCATGGAAAAGAGTTCAACATCCTTCCCATGGTTTCCCAGGCCTCCAGTCCACATAGGCCACCACGGACCACTCCAGCTTCCCCGCAGGCTGTTCTTCCGCTGTCCACGACAAAGATTCTCTCCTTGACCAAACTCCACTCCGGCTCTTCTAAGCTCTCTTCTCAAAGAGGCCCTAGCTTTGCGGCTTTGCATTCCTCTCTGCATTGTCTGATTCTAGCCGAGCCCTGATGAGTCAGTTTAGCAAAATCCTCCATTTGCCACATGCTCACCCTTGATATCTGATCCTGTTCCTCATCCTTCACCATCCTCCCGGTGATGTCTGATCACCCTGGCCTGCCTTCAGTGAGAATCCCATCAGGTCCATTGAGTCAGAATCCCCCCTTACCCTGATGTTTCCTCTTTGTGATTTTCCACGCACTAACCCCATCCTACTGCTTGGCTAAAAATTCCCACTTTTCCTATTATATTTGAATTGAACCGAGTTCTATACTGAGGTCTCTTTTCCCTGATGGCAACCCTTTTTCCAGATAAAGTTTGTTTTTAGCGCTTTACCATCTAGCTCTGGCTTTTCTTTGACATCCACCCCAGGGCAATCGTGTGGATCTGCCAGTTCCTCAAATGCATCACGCTGTTTCTCACCTCGGGATCCGCTTACCTGCCATTCTCTCTGCTTAGAAGGATCCTTCTCCCCTGACACTCCTCTCTCTTGTCCAGTTAACTCTTCCCCATCCTTCTGGTTTCAACTTCAGCATCACTGTCTTGAGAAAGCCTTAGCACCCCCACAGACTGCCCTGCCATTCACTTACAGAGTGTCCTGAGCCTGTCCTTGCAACCCATTCCTCACGCTACTGACCAACTGAACACCCACTTTTACTATAGAATATGAGTTCTATCAGAGCAGAGACCACATTTGTCTGGCTCCCTATTACCGTTCTTCAATTCTAAGATACAATTTTCTTTTTACATTTTAACATTTAGAAATTGGAACGCTTTTTTTTTGTTTTTTGAGACGGAGTCTCACTGTGTCGCCTAGGCTGGAGTGCAATGGCGCGATCTTGGCTCACTGGAAGCTCCACCTCCCAGGTTCACGCCATTCTTCTGCCTCAGCCTCCTGAGTAGCTGAGACTACAGATGCCCGCCACCACACTCAGCTAATTTTGTTTTCATATTTTTAGTAGAGACAGGGTTTCATCGTGTTAGCCAGGATGGTCTCGATCTCCTGACCTCGTGATCCACACACCTTGGCCTCCCAAAGTGCCGGGATTACAGGCATGAGCCACTGCGCCTGGCCTGGAATGCATTTTAAAAACAACACTGTACCATAATTTAATGGTCAGTATTGTTTCTTTCTCGGTAAAACATAAAATAATGATGGCTCTTACAATAGATGGCATTTTAAGATTTAGCAAAATTTGGTATGTGCCTTTGTCTCCTGGGCATAGTGCCTAGCACACAGTAGCAATCAAAAATACAGTCATGCGTTGCTTAACGACAGGGATATATTCTAAGAAATGCATCATTAGGCGACTTCATCACAGTGTGCACATCATAGAATGAACTGACACAAAGCTGGATGGAACTACACACCTAGGCTCTATGGTACAGCCTGCTGCTCCTAGGTTATAAACCTGTACAGCATGTTACTGTACTGAACCCTGTAGGCAACTGTAACACAATGGCAAGTATTTGTGTAAACATAGAAAAAATACAGTAAAAATATTGTATTATAATTTCATGGGACCACAGTCATACACGTAGGTTGACTGCAATGTCATTATGTAGCACATGACTATACCTGTTAAATTACAGACAGAGGCCGGGTGCGGAGGCTCACACCTGTAAATCTCAGCACTTTGGGAGGCTGAGGTTGGACAGATCACCTGAGGTCAGGAGTTCGAGACCAGCCTGGCCAACATGGTGAAACCCCGTCTCTAATAAAAATACAAAAATCAGTGGGGCATGGTAGCGGGCACCTCTCAGCTACTTGGGAGGCTGTGGCAGGAGAATTGCTTGACCCTGGGAGGCAGGGGTTGCAGTAAGCTGAGATCACGCCATTGCACTCTAGCCCGGGTGACAAGAGCAAAACTCTGTCTCAGAAAAAAAAAAAAACAGACATTTCCTGAGGATCCAATATCAATCAGTTTTGCTGTGTAGCAAACACATCTTAAAATCTGAGTGGTTTACAACAGCAAAGATTTACTGGCTTCTCCCGGATTTGCAGGTTGGCTGTGGCTCTGCTGGCTTCAGCTGGGATAGATCCTGAGCTGTGGGGTGGGTCCGGGTCGGTTCCATGTGCCACTGCATTCTCTTTGGACTAGCAGCTCCCAGGGTATATTTTTTTCCAGGAAGATCCCTGAGATGCAAGAGGCCATGCTGGTCTCATGCTGACAGCCAACATTCCACGGGCCAAAGCAAGCCCCACATCCATGGGGCAGGGACAGTTCCTCTGGCCATTCTGCCAGTCATACCAGCAGAGGGGAGGAGTGAAGAACTGCAAGTAAAAATGCAGTCTATCGCAGACCCCATATGGTGGTGGTGGGTTCGGGGCAGGTGGAGCGTGTGAAGGGACACCAAACTCCAAATTTCAGCAGTAGCTACAGGACACTTCCCTTGATGAACCATATGCAATATGCCCCTGGTCATCACAGATGCCGGACACAGAAGCCACAGAGTTAGCAGTGTTGGCCTCATTTGGTGACCCCTCTGCCTGCCAGCCCTAAGGACCCTCCTCCTGGGGTCCCCCACCTCTGAGGTTTTATCTGAGGTATCTATTTGAGAGGGTAAGGCAAGAAGCAGTCACTGTCCCTAATTCTTTCTTCTCATAGATACATATATATTCACTGTGAGCCCAGAATCCAGCAATCAATCAGGGTCAGTAACCGCTAACTTAGGCATAGAACTCGAAGGGGAAAGTACAACTGTCCAAGGTCCTCAGAACACAGATATTGATGGATTAGGCCATAGCTCTCAAGGAACATGGAAGGGTTCTGACTCCACTGACTCCAGGTCCAGGGCTGCTGTAGAGAGAGATAATGAGGTCTGTGCACCAAGTACAGAAAATGAACTTGAAATACAGGCTGGGAGGTGTCCTCCTGACCAAGCGTGGCTCTACCAAGTCCCACACCATAGGCAGACCAGGAGTTCTCCCTACCAAGGCGATTCTTTACCAGCAGCTCTCCTTACCAAGGCGATTCTTTACCAGCAGCTCTCCCTGCCAAGGGGATTCTTTATCAGCAACTGTCACAGTTCCCACACTGTATCCAGCCTTTCCCGTCTTCCTTGGAACCTCACTTCCCTTCACTCTTGTACTCTGATTACTCTCCCGCAGTTTCACGTCCTCTTGGCTATATTTTTGCTTTGGCACTTAGTGAATGTCTGTCCCTTGCTTAAGTGTGACTTCTTGGGGACTGTATTAGTTGGCTATGGCTGCTGCAACAAAGTATCACAGACTAGGCAGCTTAAACAATAGAAATGTATTGCCTCCTCAGAGGCCAGAAGTCCAAGATCCAAGTGTCGGCAGGGTTGGCTCCTTCTGAGGGCTGCGAGAGAGAATCTGTTCCGAGCCTCTCCTGGCTTCTGGTGTTTGCTGGTCATCTCTGCTGATCTTTGGCTGTAAATGCGTCATCCCAATTTCTGCCTTCACCTTCACACGGTGTTCTCTCTGTGTGATGTCGGTGTCTGAACTTCCCTTTTTATAAGAACACCGGTCGTATCAGATTAGAGCCCCACACAACTCCAGTATGACCTCATCTTCACGAGTAACATCGGCAATGACCCTATCTCCAAATAAGGTCATACTCTGAGGCACTGGGGTTTAGGACATCAACACAAGAATTTCAGTGGGGGAGGAGGACAATTCAACAAGGGGTCAAGACCACTTCTATACCCCTGCATGCAGCCAGGGGCCTGGCACAGGGGAGGCAACCCCTCACCTACCTATTACCTCCCCACAGACAAAAATGCCAACTTGAAGAATGCATACATTCTCACCACCACACCCCCCCCTTGTCTCTCTCTCTCTCTCTCTCACACACACACACACACACACACACACACACACACACACACACACACTTTTGCAGAAGGAACAGGACAAAGCTGTCAATGTTAGCTTCCAGTGAGGTGCCAAATCTCACAGCCAGCTTTTCAAATTCTCCTCAAGCCTTATCACTAGGATACAGCAAGCAAGATAAAGAAACTGCCAAAACACTTAATTAACTCTCCTGGCATTGGTGGCTTCTTGAGAAGGGCTTAACTTCCCGGCATTCCTCAGAAGGAGGGAAGGTGGACAGGCACATTATTCTTTTTCCTGGAAAGGAAAACTTTTGGAGTACAAAGAGAGGGAAAACGTGCTAGTCTTCAAACTTACCTCCCCCATAAACTCACAGGCCAAGAGTTGGACTGACCACCTGCAAGCCCTGGGCCCAGCTCAGTGTTACCAGCCAGCAGTCTCAAGGGGTGATGAAAAACACGAGTCTGTCCATTAGTATGATGACCCAAGTTCCCATCCTGGCTCCACCACCTGCTCCCTATGCAGACTTGACCAGGAACAAACTATGTGTTCCTCAGTTTCTTCATCTAGAAAATGGGGTTGATAAGAGCACCCACTCTCAGAGGGAATCTGTGAGAACTGTATAGGAAAATACAATAATGGTTAGAATGGTGCCTGACATGCAGTTAGTACTCCAAATGTTTGCTATTTTTTTTTTTTTTTTCCTTTTTTGAGACAGTCTCGCTCTGTTACCCAGGCTGGAGTGCAGTGGTGCCATCTCAGCTCACTGCAAGCTCCGCCTCCCGGGTTCACACCATTCTCCGGCCTCAGCCTCCTGAGTAGCTGGGACTACAGGTGCCCGCCACCACGCCTGGCTAATTCTTTTGTATTTTTTTAGGAGAGACAGGGTTTCACCATGTTAGCCAGGATGGTCTCGATCTCCTGACCTCGTGATCCACCCGCCTTGGCCTCCCAAAGTGTTGGGATTACAGGCGTGAGCCACGGTGCCTGGCCAATATTTGCTATTCTTATAAATCCCTGCATGATCTTCCAAAGGTTTCAGTGATCACTGTGACCTGAGTCACCACAAGCTCTTGGTGGTTAGAGCAGTGAGAACTGGGGCCCACCTGAGAAGTATTCAGTATGTCAGTTATCTAATGTGGCCGAAAAAAATGACCCCCAAAACTTAGAAGTTTGAACAAACAAACATTTATGATCTCACAGTTTCTATGGGTCAGAAACCTAGGAGTGGCCACACCTGGCTCAGGGTGTCTTACAAGGCTACAGTCGGAGTGTCAGCCAGGGCTGCAGATGTCTTCATTTGACTAGGGGAGGACCCACTTCTAACCTCACTCATGTGGCTATTGGCAGGTCTCAGTTCCCTGCTGGCTTTGGTTGGAGCTGTCCTTCAGTTCCTTGCCACGTCTTAGGGCACCATGAGTAAGTGAGTCCAGGATACATACACACTTAAGAATGATTAAATATTGTATGATTCCACTATATGAGGTACCTAGAGTTACCAAATTAATGAAGATAGAAGTAGAATGATGACTGCCCGGGGCCTGGGGGGAAGGAGAGCAGGGAATTATTTTCAGGTTTGCAAAATGAAAATGTTCCGGAGATTGGTTGCACAACAGTGTGAACATACTTAACAGTACTGAACTGTATACTTAAAAACAGTTAAAATGATAAATTTTATGGTAGACAAATTTTGACACACACCAAAAGAATGGGATGTAAGATCTAGATCACATTTGAAGGGATGAGATTATACCAGGGCATGAATACCAGGATGTGGGGATCATCAGAGGCTGCCCACCACATTCAGTCAACATTTGTAAGGCCATCTGAGTGCCGGCCACCCCCAACATGTGCATGGCAGGACCTGCTAACTCTCAGATCTGTCCCTCTCATGGAGAGGTCCCAAGCAACAGAAAAACCATCGAAAGCCTGCTCCACAGCTCTTACTTTTAGAATTATCTTGTAAACAGGTTATGTTTCCAATCAATGAGCCCCAATTCAAATTCAGTTCCACCACAACCTTCTTTGGTCTCTAATACATCTCACATAGAATACAAAGACAGAATAATGACTGCACTTTCAGGACCCCATTCTTGTGCCCATTTCCTTACAGACCGTACTGTTAGTTTTCAAGCCAAGGATAAGGAGGGGAACTAAATCCCAGATAAGAAGAGAAAGGAGGAGGGGCTCCCATAAACTGGTGTTGCTAAAGTGGAGAAACCACTATTTCATACCCTAGTCAAATTGGAAGAAAATTATTTCAAGCACTCTCTTTCTGGTCTTGGAGCCAGTTTGCTCTACTCCATCAAGATAAATATGATAAAATGTCATTTTTTCCCACAAAACTGAGAGCAAAGATCTATTTTTAAGGCGACACACCCAGCAGGAGGAGAGAAAACAAAGTTTGACTAAGTGAGTTCACATACAGAGGTGCTTAGCAGAGTACTCGGTACATCGAAAGGTATTGTTAAGATGACAGTGGGTCGGCCGGGCGCAGTGGCTCACACCTGTAATCCCAGCACTTTAGGAGGCCGAGGCAGGCAGATCACGAGGTCAGGAGATCGAGACCATCCTGGCTAACACGGTGAAACCCTGTCTCTACTAAAAATACAAAAAATTAGCCGGGTGTGGTGGTGGGCACCTGTAGTCCCAGCTGGTCAGGAGGCTGAGGCAGGAGAATGGCGTGAACCCAGGAGGCGGAGCTTGCAGTGAGCTGAGATTGCGCCACTACACTCCAGCCTGGGCAACAGAGCGAGACTTCGTCTCAAAAAATAAAAAATAAAAAAAAATAAGATGACAGTGGGTCAAATCCTATGTGGCATAGGGCAATATTTTGTCTAGTCAAAATATCTCTGAGATTCTTCAGGAAAATACTGCATGGAGCTCAGTGTGGGTCAGTTTTCCCACAGCACTGATGCACTGAGGTTCCCTTGATCAAGCACCAAAATGAGTTAGTCGGTTTGGACATGGAGATTACATGATACAAGAAAACACACTCTCAATACCAGAGTCTCACTCAGGGCAAGGAGATATGTACACCCTATGAGGGACGAGGCTCCAGAACTGCAGACAGCTAAGGGAACTCCAGATCTGTCTCCCATCTCACACTCACTGCAGGGCAGATTCCCACTGAGGAAATGATGGAACTTTCTACTCCATTTAAACAACAATAATAATACTTGTTGTTATTATTTTAATAGACCGTGGATATCTGAACTCATGTAACTTAAAAACCTACACGGTGCAATATCACACAGGGTGCAAATTAAAACACAGCATTAATAACAACACCCTAAGAAGTCTTTTCTAGTCTTGAGCACTTAGCAAATCCACTATGTACTGAGCACAATGCCATGACATAGGTTCGGCGGGATTTGAGAGGCAACATGGGCACACGTCCTTTTCTTGTTACTCTGCTTGGGTAGCTCACAGCAATGCCTTCCACAAGTGGCCGCCCTGTGGGGTGGCTGTTATACCATGAAAGTGACAGGTGTCACCAATCACTTGGTAGGCCTTATTTTCTGGGAGCATATGCACATGTAGCTTATTTTCTTTCTTTTTTTGTTTTTTTGAGACGGAATCTCGCTCTGTCGCCCAGGCTGGAGTGCAGTGGCCGGATCTCAGCTCACTGCAAGCTCCGCCTCCCGGGTTCCCACCATTCTCCTGCCTCAGCCTCCCGAGTAGCTGGGACTACAGGCGCCCGCCACCTCGCCCGGCTAGTTTTTTTTGTATTTTTTAGTAGAGACGGGGTTTCACCGTATTAGCCAGGATGGTCTCGATCTCCTGACCTCGTGATCCGCCCGTCGCGGCCTCCCAAAGTGCTGGGATTACAGGCTTGAGCCACCGCGCCCAGCCACATGTAGCTTATTTTCTAAGGAGATGCCCTCTGGCTAAGGAAGGCACAAAGCTGCGATTCGAAGGAAGGTATCTGTCAAGAGTTGGGCTTCATGTGTATCTGTCCACCACTAACTTTCTCCATAAACCTCATATTTATGAGACGTGGAATATGGAGAGAGAGAAAAGTAGAACTTTAAAAAATAGGAGCTTTAAAGAGCCTATAGAGAGACCCACCATTCTTCTTAAGGGCAAGCAAAAATCCACTTCAGTAAAACACTGGGAAGGGCACAGAAGAAGGTGTTGCCCAAACCACTGACAGGCCTAACCTCCACATCTTAGACTTGGGAGCCTTTTCACTGAACATCTTAGGGCGCCATGAGTGAGTCCAGAATACATATACACTTAAGAAACTGTATAGGCTGGGCGTAGTGGCTCACGCCTGTAATCCCAGCATTTTGGGAGGCCAAGGTGGGCAGACGACAAGGTCAAGAGATCAAGACCATCCTGGCCAACATGGTGAAACCCCATCTCTTAAAAATACAAAAATTAGCTGGGCGTGGTGGTGCATGCCTGTAGTCCCAGCTACTCAGGAGGCTGAGGCAGGAGAATCGCTTGAACCCGGGAGGCAGAGGTTGCAGTGAGCTGAGATCACACCACTGCACTACAGCCTGGGCAACAGAGCAAGCCTCCATCCTGCCCTCAACCAAAAAAGGAAATTGTGTAAGAAATAATCTCCATAGAAAATGTTCTCCAATCCTTCCTATCTAGGCTAATACTTACTTGATTTTGTATTCTTGTTCCCTATTTGGTGTCCATCACTGGCAAGACATTGGCATGTTTGGTTTTATAAAAATTTGATCTGGTATACAGGCCACCAATACGTTGCGTTCAGTCAGAAGTTTGGAAATTTCTAGGCAAATGGCAGGATTATAAACCTCTCTAAGGTGAGTGGAGAATGGTGGAGCTCAGCTTTCAGTGTGCATTAGAATCACCTTGAGGGCTTGTTAAGTAAAACACAGATGGCTGGGCCCACCCTCGCCAGTTGATTTAGCAGATCTGGAATGGGAACTGAACAACTGCATTTCCTGAGTTCTCATGTGATGCTGATGCTCCCGGACTGAGGATTATACTTTGAGAACCCCTGTGAAGGGTAGACCCCAGAAGGGTATTTTCAAGGCAGAGACAATAAGAAGCTAATTCTTTCCAAGACTCGGTTCCCACAGCTGTTCTCTGCACAAATCTTGGCAAAGTCTTTGCCAATACACATTCTGTCTTTTCTTTCCTGTGGACCTCAGGCATATAGATTTGGATTGACCATAATCTTTGGTTTGTGACCCACTCTCACCAGTGGTTAGGCATGACCATCTGTTCGTTCAGTCATTCATTTTTAATAACACTAATCAAAATAAAAGCTAGGACCTTGAAAATAACCTACACCTAACCACATGGAACTTATCCATCATCTATCCTACCTCCCAATATATGAGTTCATCAGCTAAGCAGTTAACCATCTTTCTCTTACTTTTCTTTTTACACTTTTATTAGATCTATAAACTATGGTACAATCATACAGTGGAACACTGAACATCAGTCAAGACCAACAATCTCCAACAACAAACAAGAATACAGGTGAATCACAGCAATATAATACTAAGTGAAAAAAGGAAAGATAACATACAGATGATATCAGTTTATAACATTAGAAATATATATTCTTTCGGATGCCTTAAAACAGATGTGCATTTTAAATCTTAGTATTTCTAATCACTGAAGAAATACTAAAAAAAAGAGTCCACGAGTAAAGAAATGTACCCAGTCAGTTTTAACAAGGGAGGACATGACCTTACCCCATTGTGTCCTCCTCAGACTCCCTAACAAAGTTCGTCCTCCAGCTGCATCCTTCAGCTTCCATGAAACAGTGCCAAATCAAGAGCCCAGACACAAGGAGGCAATTCACAAAAAAGGAAACGAAGCAGTAAACAAACATGAGGGGGAAAGACATGAACTCTGCTCACAATCAGAGAAATGCAAATAAAAGCATTTTGGGAGGCTGTCATTCTATGACTACCAAATTAGCAAAAATGGAAAAAAAAAATAGGGCACAGTTGTGATGCCTGTGAATGTCTGTGACAGTCCAGTAAAACTGTAAAACCGACAGGCAGAGACAATGATGTCAGCAATGTAAACTAAAAAACAAACAAACAAACAAACAGCTGCACGCTGAGGTGTAACGCACACCTGTGCAGACATCCCATTCTGCGGAGTTTATCCCAAAGAAGTCATTCAAGGGAAAGAAACAACCTGGATTGCCCCAACAAGGCAGTGCCTCAGAAAACCACAGCAGGGCAACATGACGGTATGTAATACAGTTGGGGCATATTACAGTTTCGAAGAGAAATGTATAGATGATATTTAATTCAGGAACAATACAAAATACAAAATGGTAGGTGTGTTGTAGTTAAAGCCATGTAAACACGGGTACCTACCTGTACAAGGACCGCAAGCAAGGCCGAGTGCAAAAACATAGCTATTGTGTTTGGGAGTGGGGACGGACGTGGCTTTCTGCCTTTCAGTGTGTTAGTGCGTTCCGTCACTGCAGTTTGGTGTCGCAATTATCTTTTTAAAGCTTGAGAGGTTCCTACCTTGAGAACTTTCACAGCTTTCCTCATCACTATTGTCTTGACAGTTATTCTGTCCATCGCAGATGAAGCTCTTGTCAATACAGAGGCCGTTCTTGCAGTGGTAGCGGGCGGTGGAGCAAAGCAGAGGGTTTGCTGCTGCGGAGGGAAAACATAGCACATTACCAGGGAGGCCAGCAAGTCCCCTTGGGGACCGTGGAACTTCTTCCAGCCTGGGGTGTGTCCTGCTTAGGAAACAGTAAGCTTATCTTCTTCTAAGATGGCACACTCAAAGCCCATCCTGGAAGACTGGCCAGCCAAACCTGGACACAAGACTTACTCTGCCTCATTCTAAAACTTCTTGGGGGGTCTTTGGAGAGCTCTGCCACTCTGGTTAAGTCAGTCTGCTTAATAACTGAATATTTGTGCCTTTCAACACCAGCAACAGGAATTCTCTCTGAGATGTACTGAATCTTGGGTTCGTCAACATTTACCTTTTTTGGTGACAGCACAGGGTCATTCTTAGGAACATTAATTTTTAGACTAGGCTATAATACAGGGTTGCCTTTGGCTCCTTTTTAGAACTTTCTAGTCTCTTTTTAAACTGTCCTAGGCTGTTGTGCTTTTGGAATTCTTTTAAATTTTTTTTCTATTTTTGTTTTTTTAATTATGCAAATTTTGTTACATATACATAAGGCATGATGTGATCAATTTTGTTACATATACATAAGGCATGATGTGATCAAGTCAGGGTATTCAGGTGTCCATTACCCAAGTGCAGTACTTTTTTGTTAAGTATATTCACCCTACTCTGGTTTCTTTTTATCTCACTGTATGTTTGTATCCTTTAACCCACTTCTCTTCATCTCTTTGTCGTCCTCCCTTCCCCCCATTCACCCTTCCAAGTCTCTGGTCTCTGTTATCTATTTTGCCACTCTCCACCCCCACGCTCTCAATGCCTCACCTGAAATGGTCAACTTGAAGGCTGGTCAACAGACACTGAGGGGTCTGGGCAAAACCTGAACCTTATGCACATATCCTGGAGGAGGCAAGAGTGAATGGCTGGTAGCATAAGAGACACATGGAGCAAAGCCAGGACAGAAGGAGTAGCTGAGGCAGGGATTGACACACCTCTGCCACTGCGGAAGTAATGACATGATCTGATCCCACAGCTGTGTAGGATGCTTCCAGTTCTCTAACGACATAGCAGCCTTTTAATTCCTCACTTTTTCTTTGTGACTCACTAAGGTAAACTGAGTAGCCTCAATTTCTTCTTTGCAAACAAAAAAGCCCATGAACCTAGTTGGTCAGTGACCACTTTCTGAGCAGCTCCTCCATGAGGCTCCTATTCTGGGCACTTTCTGAGACCTCAAAAGAAATGACAGATCTGCGCCCTCCCCTTAAGAAGTGTGACAACTGGCCAGTACAAGGTCAGCACAAAACTATTGAACAACACAACAGCAAATCTCCACAGAAAACCAGTAGTTCTATAGTACAATTTACTTGCAGTATGATTCAAACAAGGTTCATTCCAGGGCTCTGTTTTCAATAACTGAATCAGCCAAGTAGAAATGACTCCAATCCCAGCTCTGCCACTTATTAATCTTGAGCAAATGACTTCACTTCTCTGAGTCTCAGCTGCTTTATCTGTGGACAGGACCCTCGACATGATTTGTGAGGTCCAGTGCCTACTGAAAATGTGAGATCTGCTGTCAAAAATTATTTTAAAAACTCAAGATGGCAAGAGCAGAACATAAAACCAAGCATGGTCCCGTTCTCAGCTAAGCACTGGCTCTGTATGGCTACGCCAGCCACAGACCAAGAAGCTGATCCTGCTACTTACAGCATTAATCTGAGCATCAAATGATATCCGTGGGAAAATGTACAGTGCACAGTCTGACATGTAGCACAGGCTCAGGGAATGTTATACTCATTCCCCTCATTATGTAAATCTCGGTCCTGCAGAGTAGTGGTCCTCCCACGAGGAGCAACATCTGTAATGATGAAGAGGGGTCATCCTGGACCTCGGGGAATGAACTGAGTCAGCACCCGCATTGCATGTGGTGGGTACAGCACCAGAATGGATGCCAGGCCCAGCACAGAAGATTGCTACGTTGCTACAGGATCAGAGCCACACCAGCTCCAGTGTCTCTCTGCGGTCCTCAACAGCAAGATGGCAGTTGTGATCTGTCTTCTCCCTACACTTCACTGAGCTATTGTGAACACACAGAGATCATAGCTGCAAGGACTTGGTTAACTTCACAGCACTATCTAAATCTGAGGAACTGAAGACTTTCTTAACTATTCAATTCCAAAAGTTTGATCCGAAAGGTCAGAAGAGGTGGGGGAAATGGAGGAAGCCAGTGCTTTCAGTGTTGAGGATGATGGACCAATGATGTAAAGTCAAACAAAAGTGGTCTGGCCTGAAGATTGAAGTTTTAATATTGACATCACTGTGGGCCAGAGAATGGCTCAACTGGATCAAGCCAAAACCAAGGTCTGACTTCAGCCAAAACCAAGATGGAGAAATCCTGAAACCACAAATCACGTTTGGTTTTTGTCCAAGGCAGCTCTCCAAACCCTTGTGTCCATCAACATCCCACCATGGTGACCTTCAGCTTCTCTAGGACCTTGTGGGTCACATCTATGCAACCAAAACATCAGTAACCATCAGCTCACTCAGACAGCCTGGGAAAAGCATTCTAAGTGCTCCAAGATGCGGTGTTCACAAGCTTATGTAAACCTCCTGACGGGGAAAGCTGTGCAGAGTCATCCTTGCTGAAACCAATGTCATCTACTTACTTTTCCTCCAGTCTCAGACCCTTTCAACCTCTCAGTTTCCAAGGAAAAAAGTCACATACGTGTATATGTCTACATACGTATTACAAGACTATTATAGGTAGGTGTATGTATGTTTAAAAACCAAGTCACAGATTGGTTTTAATGAATATAACCCAAAATACTAGTAGCCAGAATATGTAAAGAACTCTCAAAAATCAAAAAGGAAAAGACAACTCAATAGAAAAAAAGGGCCAAGGATGTCATCAGGCAACCGACATAGGAGGGACAGCAAATGGTCAGTAAGAACGTGAAATAATGTATACTGTCGCTGGTGATGATGTGCCGCTCTGCCTGAGACTTCCCACACTCAAGGTCTAAGTGCCAGGTCATTGGCAAGAATGTGGAGGGAGAGCAGGTCTCATCAACTACAAGCGGGGGTGTAAATTGGTACGTCCACCTGGGAGGCCCATTCAGTAATAGTAAAGCCTATGGTGCACATAGCATGGCCCAGTAATTTCACTTGCAGCTATATACTCTGCTCTAGAGAGACTCCGTTTTCTTCCTTTTTAAGAAAGACGGTCTCAGTCACTGACTGCAGTGCAGTGGTGTAATCACACCTCACTGTAGCCTTACTCCTGAGCTCAAGCGATCCTCCCACCTCAGCCTCCTGAGTAGCCAGAACTAGAGGCATATACCACCATGCCTGGCTAATTATTTAATGTTTTGTAGAGACAGGGTTCTTGCTATGTAGTTCAGGTTGCTCTCAAATCTCCTGGCCTCAAGCAATCCTCCCACCTCAGTCTCCCAAAGTGTTATGATTATAGGTGTGAGCCACTGCAAGACTCTTGAAGAAACAAAAATGTTTACTGAAATCATTATTTGTAAAACTAGAAAATCAGAAAGGACTCAATGGGCCAGACACGGTGGCTCACGCCTATAATCCCAGTACTTTGAGAGGCTGAGGTGGGTAGATCATTTGAGATCAGGAGGTCAAAACCAGTGTGGCCAACACGGTGAAACCCTGCCTCTACTAAAAATACAAAAATTAGCTAGGTGGTAGTGGCGCACACCTGTAATCCCAGCTACTTGGGAGGCTGAGACAGGAGTATCGCTTGAGCCTGAGAGGCAGAGGTTGAAGTGAGCTGAGTCTGTGCCACTGCACTCCAGTCTGGGTGACAGAGTGAGACCCTGTCGAAGGAGAGGAGAGGAGAGGACAGGGGAGGGGAGGGGAGGGGAGGGGAGGGGAGGGGAGGGGAGGGGAGGGGAGGGGAGGGGAGGGGAGAGGAGAGGAGAGGAGAGGAGAGGAGAGGAGAGGAAAGGAAGTGGCTCAAATGTTTACTTACAAGAGAACAGATACAATGTGTTATACTGTTACAATGCTAGGACTGGCTAACGCTCCTATCAAGGGCCAGATAGTAAATATTGTAGGTTTTGGTAGCTGTTTGGTCTTTCATCTCTGTTGTAATGACTCAACTTGGCCATTGTGTTGCAAAGCAGCCATAGGCAATTTGTAAATGAAGGGCATACTATATTCCAATACAACTTTATGTACAAAAGCTGGTGTTAGGCAAAATAGGGCCATAGTGTGTCAACTGATGCTGTATTGTAGTGAAAAATGAATGAACTGGTGTCAAGATGGATAAATCCTACAAATACAATGGTGAGGGAGAAAAGCAAGCAGTGATGGTACCAGGAAGCAGACAAATGCCTGGGCAGACAGGGGTGGGTCCCCAGTGAAACCCCACCTCTAAGCCAAAGACAGTTTAAAGCCTGAAAGCCAAGCTACAAGTCAAATCCATGGACCAGATTGAGAAACTGCCTTCCTGTTTGGTACACTTTCCTCTGATGGATCCCCACCATCACTTATTTTACATATACCTACCCTTTCCTAATTGGTTTTCTACACTGTCATGCCCACCTTTGAGTGGTGTCTTCACTTTAACCTTTTTTGCATAGTCACAAACCAATCAGCATGGACTCCCCATTCTGAGTCCATAAAAAGCCCTGGACCCAGACACACTGGGAGAGAAAACCACCCCTGCATTCCCTCTCAACTAAGAGCTGTTCTATCACTCAATAAAATTTTTCTCCATCCCTACTCACCCTTTGAATTCTCAGCATATCCTCATTCTTCTTGGACATGGGACAAGAGCTCAGGAACTACTGAACATGGGTACAACCTATAACACGGGCGGGCTGAATGGGCAGGGTGCCTCCAGCAGCAAACCTGGGGTGGAGTAAGGCCCAGGCAGGGCGGGGAGCGTCACTGCCTGTGGAGGTACCCAACTGGCAAAATGGCCCACAAAAATCCTGTGTCAGTAGTAGGTTATGTCCTGTACTATATACCATTCATACGAAGTTACCCACGCAAGAGAATGCTACTTATCATAGCAGGATTAAAAAATACACATACGGAAAGAAAAAAAAAAAAACTTGAATGGGAATAAACAACCCCAAGTCCAGGGCAATGGATGCCTCTGCAGAGAAGAGAAGATCCCAAAGGGATATGGCTGGATATTTCTAATTATATTTGGTAATATTTTATTATTTTAAAACTCTGAAGCAAATACAGCAACATGGTGATACATTTTTGAAACTGGATGTTGGGAATGCAGGTGTTCATTTTACTTTACTTTTCCTTTTCAGTATGTTTGAGAAACCTCACTAAACATTTTTGAACGTCTAGTCTAGCAGAAATGTTTCAGTGAGCATTCACTTTCCTTCCCTTTTACTCTCCCATCATAAAGTTCTCCCTGGTCCACAAACACCTCTTAATATTTAGTATCTTTCACACTCAGGGGCATAGTTGCTCAAGAGACATAGCTATATCCTTGTATACAACCACACCTAGCATTCCTCCTTGTCAATGACTCCTCATAATACACAGTGTAATCTCCCCCATCCTTTGCAGGGCAGAAAAACAGAAGTAGAGGATGGTAGAGGAACACAGCCCAAACCCAGCAGCAAGCTAGAGAAAAACACCTCCCAACGATCAAAATATACATCGCAATGTTCAAGGAAAAGGCCTCAGGCCATTACCTCTCTCAGGGTCTACTATGCCTTCTCCA
This sequence comes from Rhinopithecus roxellana, assembly GCF_007565055.1. NCBI lineage: Eukaryota > Metazoa > Chordata > Mammalia > Primates > Cercopithecidae > Rhinopithecus > Rhinopithecus roxellana. The sequence continues at coordinate 108,290,961 of NC_044563.1, forward strand.
TTTATGTAAATTCCAACAAGTTCTCCATACCAGCTCCCAAAGACAAAGCAAATAAAAAGTGAGAGGGGATGTCACTTGCTGCCTTGTAGACAAACTGGCAGCAAGAAATAAAAACTGACAACCAGAGAAGGGGACAGAAAAGCTCTAAAAAGCAACCTCAAGAATTCCAAAAGCTAAAAATTTAATCACATGGCAGTAGAGTGGAAAAATAGATAACAGAGACTGGGAAGGGTGAGTAGGGGGAAGGGAGGAAGATAAAGAGATGAAGAGAAGTGGGTTAAAGGATACAAACATACAGTGAGATACAAGGAAACCAGAGTCGGGTGAATATACTTAACAAAAGTGTACTGCACTTGAGTAATGGACACCTAAATACTCTGACTTGATCACATCATGCGTTATGTGTATGTAGCAAAATTTCTCCTGTACTCCATATATATGCATACATTCAAAAAATAAAAATAAAGGTAGTTTAAAAAGAATTCCAAAAGCACAACAGCCTAGGATAGTTCAAAAAGAGACTAGAAAGTTGTAAAAAGGAGCCAAAGGCAGCCCTGTATTATAGCCTGGTCTAAAAATTAATGTTCCTAAGAATGACCCTGTGCTACTACCAAAAAAGGTACATTTTGACAAAGCCAAGATTCGATACATCTCAGAGAGATTCCTGTTGATGGTGTTGAAAGGCATAAATATTCAGTTATTAAGCAGACTTACTTAACCAGAGTGGCAGATCTCTCCAAAGACCCCAGACAGCTCAGATTTCACTACATTTCTTCCAAAGCCTCTGCAGCTATTTACTTGGCTCAGCCAGATTTCAGAATGATTGTATTTGGGACTATGGTGGACAAGTCTTAGGGGTTTCTGTGGTCCCATGGGGCCTGGTCTAGGACCCTGGAAATGGTAAATGCTCAATGAACAGATCATAAATGGACCAGGAAACATTTCATCCTCTGAGATGTTATGTTTCAGTATCTTTTAGCCATATTTAATGTGATCCAAATGTTTGTTTTCTTTGTCCTTGTTGCGGCTTACCAGTCACTGAGAAATGTATTATGTTACTCAGTTAACTGGGGAGAGGAACATTGTATTTTACAATATTTATTTCACTAGGGGTGGAGAAAATTGTCTGCAGAGTCAACTTCAAATACTGAATCATAGGCTCAAAAGCTCCTTGGTTATTATTACCCAAAAAAACCACAGGGTTCTAAAGCTCTATTTCCCAAGCCACAATACTCAGGAAAAAGAACTTCTCTCTCTCTGGCAGAGGGAGGGGAGCGAGGCAGGAGTGAAGGGAACCGCTTAGTGGTGAATTAAACTGGCAGGGTTTACTTCAACCACATCTAAAAGATAGGACCGAGGGACCACTGTGGTCTCCCAAAAGCAACTGACTGGCTTCAAGACAGGAAATGAAGCAATCTGTCTACAGTAGGACTTAGGAAATGTACTCTTTAACTCATTTAAAGTCTGTGAAGTCGGCTCCTCTCCTACCTCAAAGGGTCTTGACAAAACACATAAATGAGAAACTCCTTGTCATTAACCCCCACCATTCCCATCGGCTCCTCCAGCCTGCGGTGGTCACCACTCACTTCCCAACCTCACAGCCTCCACACGGTCCTTGTATTACCAGCCCCAATTTCCCTGGAAACCAGGCAATTGAGGGAGAGGGAGCTGCACCCAGGCTTTCTCTTCTCCAGGACAGAGGGCGCCTGGCTCCAGGAAACCAGAGCCCACTGAAGCAGTGTCCCTGCAAACCATCCCGGCAACAAGTCCTGCACCCTTGGTGACTTGGAAAATGCTTGCTGCCTTGACCTCGGCTTGCCTATGGACACCTGTGAGTTCCTCCTTCCAAAGTCTGCTCAACAGGTCCTGTTGGGCCTCTCCCAGCCCCAAGGCTACCAGGTCCCCCAGCCTCAGCAGCCTTGCCCCCTCCAAGACAGCACATGGCCTATGTGCAGCCACATTTTGCACATGGAACTTCTTCTGTGTCTGCAGGAAAGGAAAGGGCCGCCACTCTGGGCAAGCAGGCAAGAGGCAAAAATATTTCAGTCTTGCTTCCCTTTTCCTCAGGCTCTAAGGACTCAGAGGATTTTAATTTTCAAAACCCCTCTAGAGTCAGTGCAAGGGGCCACTGGCAGAACTCAGAGTCACTGCTAATGGCAGTCTGTTTCTTCCTCATCAGTAAAGGCTTCCTGGACATGGTTATCTCCTGTTCAACACCCAACCCTGCCTTTTCCAGGGAACAAGTCCAGTATCACCACTTCAATTACCACCTTTCTGTGGATAGCTCCCTAAACCTTCCCCCAGAAACAAACATCTTTCTCCTGCTGCCTCATGGGTTCCTCTGCCTGAATACCCTCTCACCTCAAACTCTGCATATCTGAAACTGACATTCTCCCCTCTGCTCCTAACCTCTCCCTCTTCCTGTGGTCTTACTGCTATGAGAGTGCCACCATGTCCCACTTCCCCAGTCTCCAGTCATGTGACCTTCTTCCTCACCTCATCCTGCATCAGCTCAGTATCAACTGCTTCTCACTGAGTATAATATATAACCTTTTATAATCTCAACTTTTTATGATCTGCCCCAGCTGACAATTCCAAGCACACATTTTGCTGTGGTGGTTAGAAGTGAAGGTGTGAAGTCCACCTGGGCTCAAATTTCAGCCTGCCACTTCACCAGCTATACGATGTTGGAAAAATTATTCAACTTCTCCAAGCCTCAACATCCTCATCTGTAAAGTGAGGAAAAAAATAATGTCCTGTCATCAACTTTTATAAAAATTAAATGAGCAAAGCATGGAAAATAGCATGCGGGCCACAGTAGGTGCTCAATAAATGTTTATTATAATAATTATTAGCCAGGCATGATGGCTCAAGCCTGTAGTCCCAGCACTTCAGGTTGCTGAAGTGAGAGGACAGCTTGGGGCCAGGCGTTCGAGACCATTCAAGGCAGCACAGCAAGACCCCTTCTCTTAAAAAAAGAAAAAAAGAAAAAAAAAGTTTAAAGATTAGCCAGGCAAGGTGGCATGCACCTGTATTTCTATCTACTTAAGAGGCTGAGATGGGAGTATCAATTGAACCCAGGTGTTTGAGGTACAGTGAGCTATGATTGTACCACTGCATTCTAGCCTGGGCAGTAGAGCAAAACCCTGTCTCTAAAGAATATGTATTGGGCAAAAATTTGCTGGGCGTGGTGGCACGTACCTATGATCCCAGCTACTCAGGAGTCTGAGACAAGAAAATTGCTTGAATCCAGGAGGTGGAGGTTGCAGTGAGCCGAGATCGTGCCACTGCACTCCAACCCGGCGACAAAGCAAGACTCCATTAAAAAAAAAAAAAATGTATTGGGAACATTCATATAACATTCATATAACAGTTCATATAACATTCATATAACAGTTAAAAGTTCAGGCTCTGTATTTATACTGCCTAGGTTGATACCTCAACTATGCCACTTACTAAGTGTGTGAGTATGGGCAAGTTACTTATCCTTTCTATGTCTCTGTTCCCTTATCTATGAAAAGGAGGTAATAACACTAGCTACCTAAAATGAGATCATCCACGTAAAGCATGTAGAAACAGGCCATATACAAGGTAAGTGCTCAGTAACTGTCAGCCAAGCAGTTCATGTGCCCTGAAAGTTTGTATACTATACAGGCAAGTCAATACGCCGTTACGAAAAAGCATGAGAAGTACCATTTATTCAGTACAATGTTTGCTGCCTGCTAAGGCTGAGCCTGACAATATATGTGGCACTGGGAATATAGCTGTGAGCCACACTATAATACTATCTCATGGCTGTCACAGTGTAATAGGGAAGACAGTAAGTGTGGAGAAGGATGAAGCAGGTGAAAGAAACAGAGTGGGAGACTAGGGAGGAGAGGGGTCATTTTTCATAGGGTGGTTATGGAAGGCCTCTCTGATGAGGTGACATTTGTTTGAAGAAGGTCCCGTACAGTCTGAGAACACACCGGAGGATGACCCAGCCCAGCCTTGGCAAACCAGAAAGATTTCCAAAGGAAACCAGTCATATAAGAGTCTTCAAGGAGACCTTGATGATGTAGCTTTGGAGTACTGGGAGGAAAAATTCTCCTGTTGACACTTTTAGCTCGGCTAGTCTACCCAATAAAAGACACAGCTTGCTGAGGCTACAACTGATGAATTGGCTGAGGGGTGAAGAGGAAACGGGGACTCTCATCTGGATTGACATGAATAGAGCTACAGAAATATGCCAGCAGTGTGGAGCTCTGTGCACAAAAACACAGACATAGTAGCTAAATGATTCAGTGGTGCTCAGAATTCAGGCAAAAATTTGTCATCAGTGGAGAGATACAGTCCAGGACACAGTGGTTTTTCTGGGCACAACTACACTAGAAGCTGTAGCAGAAGATCATCAGCTTGACTCAATTTTCTATCGTGGTCCCCAGACACCCTGCCATTTCAGTTCTTGGCTGGAGTCCTCATCCTTACTGAAAGAGGACTGGGGTGAGAGCCGTGCTGCCAGCCAACCCAGGGTTTCACCTCCAGCCCAGAATGTGTGAGGACAGCGGAAGAAAGAGGCCAAACAGCAAAAAGCAGAAAGGAAAAACAGTCAAAGGGCAAAAATCTCAGCATTGTGAAGCTCTAAAAGAAACTATTGGTTTTGAGGGGCTGGGTACGGTGGCTCACACCTGTAATCCCAGCACTTTGGGAGGCCAAGGCAAGCAGGTGGCTTGAGCTCAGGAGTTCAAGACCAGCCTGGGCAACATGGCAAAACCCCATCTCTACAAATTTTTTTTTTTTTTTTTTTTTTTTTTTTTAATTTGGCTGGGTGCAGTGGCTCATGCCTGTAATCCCAGCGCTTTGGGAGGCCAAGCAGGGTGGATTTCTTGAGGCTAGGAATTCGACACCAGCCTGGGTAACAAGGTAAAACTCTGACACTAGTAAAAATACAAAAAACATTTAGCCTGGTATGGCAGTATGCACCTGAAGTCCCAGATACTCTTGGGGGGCTGAGGTGGAAGAATCACCTGAGCCTCGGAAGTCAAGGCTGCAGTGAGCTGTGTTCGTACTACTGCACTCCAGCCTAGATAATGAGAGCAAGACCCTTTTCCGAAAAAAAAAAAAGAATTATATATACTGGGTTTTTGCTTATCCTCACTCCTGAGTGCAAAATGAATGCTACACATGGAAAACACATGTCTGCAAACCAAAGTTCTTTAAAAATATAACTCTCTAGTTATTTTTGTTAAAGTCAAGACATCACTAAACAGAACCACTTCTTTAACTTTTATTTATTTCTTCTCACCATGTCATTATGGAAAATTTCAAACATATACAAAAATAGAGACTGGTTTACTGAATTCCATGAGTTTAACAATTATCAACTCACTGACCATTTTGCTTCAATCCCTGATGGAATTGGCTTGAAGTGCATCCCAGATAGCACATCATCTCTTTATATACTTCAGTATATATTTCTAAAAGACAAGGACTTTAAAAAATAGACAAAATACCATTCTTACACATTAAAAATAAATAATAATGCCTTAATATCAAGTATCAAACCACGATTTAAATTTCTCTATCTCAATTTTTTTAACAGTTGATTTGTATGATCAGCATTCAGATATGGTCCACACATCACATTTGGTTAATTTGTCTTTTACTCTCTTTCAATCTATAAGTTTCCTTTTCCTCTGTTTTTTCTTAGTTTATTTATGAATGAAACTGGGTCTTGAAGAATTTCCCACATTCTGTATCTAAAAGTATGCCCCTTCGTGGGGTTATTAACATATTCCCCTGTCCCTGAATTTCCAGTAAACTAATGGTTAGATTTAGAGGCTCGATCAGATTCAGGTGGGATATTTTTGGCAGCACGATCTCATAATGGTGATGTGTATTCCTTGGCACTGCATCAGAAGACTGTCTTTTTGTGCTGCTGAAACTGGCTTATGGAAGTTCCTGCTCCAGGTCAGATGCAGTCATCATACCTCACTCCAGCTTTCCCACTGAATATCACTTAAAAACCTAAAGAGAATGCATGCAGTAGCTGCAAAGGGTAATTTGGAGCAGGCCAAATGGAGAATAAGACCAAAATTTAAACTATCACCAAAATGGTGGTGAGTTTACCGTATTTTCTCCCTTTTGGAGCCCCAGGAAACTGGAAAGAATCAGAGACAGTAAGAAGAGAGAGGAGCTCAGAAAAGCTAACCCATAAAACTGTTTATGAACTCCTGGGATGATCCCCCCAAGCTGCATGCACATGGACCTGGTCCTAATCAGCACATCAAAGACTGAACTCACAAACTACTGGTAAGGGCACAGGCAGGACACATCCAAATAGCACTGCAAAAACAGTGTGAAAACGGCTATAACCATAGCTCACAAAGGGCTGGTAGAAACCTGTGGCCTAACCTGCCTAGGTCATTTACCTACTAAAACACATATATAAGCACTCTCTCTAGGCTTCAAGTAAGACCCACAGTGTCATACATAATAATCAAAATATCCAGAATATAATCCAAAATTATTTGTCATATTAAGAACCAAGAAAATCTCAATTCATTTGGGTTAAGACAATCAACAGAGAAATGCCAAGATGACACAGATGTTGAAGTTACACGATGAAGATTTTATAGCAGCTATTACATAAATACTCTAATAAGCAATCACACACACTCTCAAAACAAATGGAAAAATAGAAAGTCTCAGCAAAGAAAGAGAAGATATAAAGAAAACCAAAAAGAAATTTGAAAATAGAAAGACACGGTAACTGAAATTTAAACAACTAAAAAAACCAAACCAAAACAAAACAAAACACTATATAGGCTTGAAAGCAGACTGGAGACGACAGATGAAAGTGTAAGTGAACTTGATGGCAGATTAATAGAAACTGTCCAATATGAACAATGAAAAGAAAAGGGAGTGATAAAAAATGAACAGAGTTCTGGTGTGGTGGCTCACGCCTGTAATCCCAGCACTTCGGGAGGCTGAGGCAGGCGCATCACTTGAGCTCAGGAGTTTAAAACCAACCTGGGCAACATATCAAAACCCACCTCTACAAAAATTACAAAAAAAAAAAAAAAATAGCCAGGCATAGTGCTGCATGCCTGCGGTCCCAGCTCCTCAGGAGGCTGAGGAGGGAGGTTCACTGGAGCTCAGGAAGTTGAGGCTGCAGTGAGCCATGATCGCATCACTGCACTCTAGCCTGGGTGATGGAGTGAAACCCTCACCCACCCCCAAAAATATTAAAAAAATAAAAACTCACAGAGCCTCAGGGACTTGTGGGACAATAAAACCAGATTTAACATTGTTGTCATTAGACTCCCATAAAGAAAGGAGGAACCGTACAGTACTTTAAAAATATTTGAAAAACTAATAGCTGAACATGTATAGCAAAAGACAAAAATCTACAGATTCAAATAGCTCAGAGAACCCTAACAGGATAAACTCAAAGAAATCTATACCCAGACACGCTATGATCTAACTGCTGAAAACTAAAGACAAAAAAAAAAAAACTTCAAAGCAGCTAAAGAAAAATGATGTATAATCTATGGGGAAACAACTTGAAAGACTGTAAATTTCTCTTCAGAAATCGTAAAAGCCAGATGGAAGTGGCATAGTTAAAGTGCTTACAGAAAAGAACTGTCAGCTCAGAATTCTATATGCAGTAAAAATACCCTTTAGGAATGAAGGTGAAATAAAGACATTCTCTGACGAAGGCAAGCTAATATAATTTGTTGCCAGCTTTAGAAGAATTGCTAAAGGAAGTTCTTCACAGAGGAGGAAAATGATACTAGAAGAAGACTTGGCAATATCAGGAATGAAGGAAGAGTGATCAAATGGTGAATATCTGGGTAAATACAATACGTTTGGAACTCTTCAAAATACTTTTGAATACTTAAAGCAAAAATTTAAACACTGCCTTGTGGGGTGGCTAATGTACACAGATGTACTATATAAGACAACTATACTCTAAAGTGACCTAGAAAGTGGCAAGGTTTCTTTAATACATTCTACTTGAAGTGAATCCACACTAATTCAGAACTGTCTGTGAAAAGACTGACTGGTAGGTTCAGGAGTTTTCAGCCTGATCTCTCCATTATGAAGGCCCCATCAATTTTTTACCTAATGGTTTTAAGCAGTCATTGATGATCATTACCTAAACCCATTCTTCATTAGGAGTTACAAAATGAAGATACTCTAATTTGTTTATTCTTCTATTCACTGGTATTCTTCAATAAAAAATAACCTTTTAAAGTCAGATATTTGATTACTCTGAAATATAATTCATATAGGAGCAAGGGGATAAAGTTTGACTCATACTTTTATTTACCACTTTCCAAAACAGTGAGCTAGAATCACTATTTTTTCTAATTAAAAAAAATTGTATTTACTTATTTATTTTTATCGAGATGGGGTCTTGCTATGTTACCCAGGCTGACCTTGAACTCCTGGGCTTAAGCAATCATTGCTCCCATCTCACACTCTCGTGTGTGAGATGTGTGCCACCTCGCCCGGCTTCAGAACCACTATTTTTAAATGGTAGCTATGTCAGAGGAAGATGCTGACTTAATCTTCATTGGCATAGTTTGGAATGGGTATAATTTACTCATTTAGAAAATTAAAGACGAGACCAGGCATGGTGGCTCATGCCTATAATCCCAGCACTTTGGGAACCCAAGGTAGGAGGATTGTTTGAGCCCAGGAGTTCGAGACCAGCCTGGGCAACAGGGTGAAATGCCACCTCTACAAAAAAATATTTTTTTTTAATTAGGTGGGCATGGTGGCATGCACCTGCGATCCCAGCTACTCACAAGGCTGAGGTCGGAGGATTACTTGAGCCAAGGAGGTTGAGGCTGGAGTGAGCTGTGATGACACCACTTGCACTCCAGCCTGGGTGACAGAGCAAGACCTTGTCTCAAAAAAAAAAAAAAAAGAGAGAATGTGCTATATTCAGGAGACCCGTATCATGTGCAGAGACACACAGAGGCTCAAAGTAAAGGAATGGAGTAAGATCTACCAACAAACAGAAAACAAAAAAAGGCAGGGGTGGCAATCCTAGTCTCTGATAAAACAGACTTTAAACCAACAAACATCAAAAGAGACAAAGAGACATCACATAATGGTAAAGGGATCAATTCAACAAGAAGAGCTAACTATCCTAAATACATATGTACCCAATATAGGAGCACCCAGATTCATAAAGCAAGTCCTTAGAGACTTACAAAGAGATTAAGACTCCCACACAATAATAATGGGAGACTTTAACACCCCACTGTCAACATTAGACAGATCAATGAGACAGAAAGTTAAAAAGGATATCCAGGAACGGAAATCAGCTCTGCACCAAGCGGGACGTAATAGACATCTACAGAACTCCACCCCAAATCAACAGAATATATATTCTTCTCAGCATCACATTGCACTTATTCCAAAACTGACCACGTAGTTGGAAGTAAAGCACTCCTCAGCACATGTAAAAGAACAGAAACTATAACAAACTGTCTCCGAGACAGTGCAATCAAACTAGAACTCAGGATTAAGAAACTCAATCAAAACTGCTCAACTACATGGAAACTGAACAACCTGCTCCTGAATGACTACTGGGTACATAAAAGATGTGTTCTATGAAACCAATGAGAACAAAGATACAAAACACCAGAATCTCTGGGACACATTTAAAGCAGTGTGTAGAGGGAAATTTATAGCACTAAATGCCCACAAGAGAAAGCAGGAAAGACCTAAAATGGATACCCTAACATCACAATTAAAAGAACTAGAGAAGCAGGAGCAAACACATTCAAAAGCTAGCAAAAGGCAAGAAATAACTAAGATCAGAGCAGAACTGAAGGAAATAGAGACACAAAAAAACCCTTCAAAAAAATCAATGAATCCAGGAGCTGGCCTTTTGAAAAGATCAACAAAATTGATAGACCGCTAGCAAGACTAATAAAGAAGAATTAAATAGATGCAATAAAAAATGATAAAGGGGATATCACCACCGACCCCACAGAAATACAAACTACCATCAGAGAATACTATAAACACTTCTACACAAATAAACTAGAAAACCGAGAAGAAATGGATAAAATCCTGGACACATACACCCTCCCAAGACTAAACCAGGAAGAAGTGGAATTCCTCAATAGACCAGTAACAGGCTCTGAAATATTGAGGCAATAATTAATAGCCTGCCAACCAAAAAAAGTCCAGGACCAGACGGATTCACAGCCAAATTCTACCAGAGGAACAAGGAGGAGCTGGTACCATTCCGTCTGAAATTATTCCAATCAATAGAAAAAGAGGGAATCCTCCCTAACTCATTTTATGAGGCCAACATCATCCTCATACCAAAACCTGGGAGACACACAACAAAAAAAGAGAATTTTAGACCAGTATCCCTGATGCACATCGATGCAAAAATCTTCAATAAAATACTGGCAAACCAAATCCAGCAGCACATCAAAAAGCTCATCCACCATGATTAAGTGGGCTTCATCCCTGGGATGCAAGGCTGGTTCTACATACACAAATCAATAAACGGAATCCAGAATATAAACAGAATCAAAGACAAAAACCACATGATTATCTCAATAGATGCAGAAAAGGCCTTTGACAAAATTCAACGGCCCTTCATGCTAAAAACTCTCAATGGGCCGGGCGCGGTGGCTCAAGCCTGTAATCCCAGCACTTTGGGAGGCCGAGACGGGTGGATCGCGAGGTCAGGAGATCGAGACCAACCTAGCTAACACGGCGAAACCCCGTCTCTACTAAAAAATACAAAAAACTAGCCGGGCGAGTTGGCGGGCGCCTGTAGTCCCAGCTACTTGGGAGGCTGAGGCAGGAGAATGGTGTAAACCCGAGAGGCAGAGCTTGCAGTGAGCTGAGATCCGGCCACTGCACTCCAGCCTGGGCGACAGCACGAGACTCCGTCTCAAAAAAAAAAAAAAAAAAAAAAAACTCTCAATAAATTCGGTATTGATGGAACCTATCTCAAAACAATAAGAGCTATTTATGACAAACCCACAGCCAATATCATACTGACTGGGCAAAAACTGGAAGCATTCCCTTTGAAAACTGGCACAAGACAGGGATGCCCTCTCTCACCACTCCTATTCAACAGTGTTGGAAGTTCTGGCCAGGGCAATCAGGCAGGAGAAAGAAATAAAGGGTATTCAATTAAGAAAAGAGGAGGTCAAATTGTCCCTGTTTGCAGATGACATGATTGTATATTTAGAAAACCCCATCACCTCAGCCCAAAATCTCCTTAAGCTGATAAGCAACTTCAGCAAAGTCTCAGGATACAAAATCAATGTGCAAAAATCACAAGCATTCTTATACACCAATAACAGACAGAGAGCCAAATCATGAGTGAACTCCCATTCACAATTGCTTCAAAGAGAACAAAACACCTAGGAATCCAACTTACAAGGGATGGGAAGGACCTCTTCAAGGAGAACTACAAACCGCTGCTCAATGAAATAAAAGAGGACACAAACAAATGGAAGAACATTCCATGCTCATGGATAGGAAGAATATCGTGAAAATGGCCACACTGCCCAAGGTAATTTATAGATTCAATGCCATCCCCAGTAAGCTACCAATGACTTTCTTCACAGAATTGGAAAAAACTACTTCAAAGTTCATATGGAACCAAAAAAGAGCCCGCATTGCCAAAACAATCCTAAGCCAAAAGAACAAAGCTGGAGGCATCACGCTACCTGACTTCAAACTATACTACAAGGCTACAGTAACCAAAACAGCATGGTACTCGTACCAAAACAGAGATATAGACCAATGGAACAGAACAGAGCTCTCAGAAATAATACCACACATCTACAGTCATCCGATCTTTGACAAACCTGACAAAAATAAGAAATGGGGAAGGGATTCCCTATTTAATACATGGTGCTGGGAAAACTGGCTAGTCATATGTAGAAAGCTGAAAATGGATCCCTTTCTTACACCTTATACAAAAATTAATTCAAGATGGATTAGAGACTTAAGTATTAGACCTAAAACCACAAAAACCCTAGAAGAAAACCTAGGCAATACCATTCAGGACACAGGCATGGGCAAGGACTTCATGTCTAAAACACCAAAAGCAATGGCAACAAAAGCCAAAATTGACAAATGGGATCTAATTAAACTAAAGAGCTTCTGCACAGCAAAAAAAAAAACTACCATCAGAGTGAACAGGCAACCTACAGAATGGGAAAAAATTTTTGCAATCTACTCATCTGACAAAGGGCTAATATCCAGAACCTACAAATAACTCAAATTTACAAGAAAAAAACAACCCCATCAAAAAGTGGACAAAGGATATGAACAGACAATTCTCAAAAGAAGACATTTATGCAGCCAACAGACACATGAAAAAATGCTCACCATCACTAGCCATCAGAGAAATGCAACTCAAAACCACAGTGAGATACCATCTCACACCAGTAAGAATGGTGATTATTAAAAAGTCAGGAAACAACAGGTGCTGGAGAGGATGTGGAGAAATAGGAATGCTTTTACACTGTTGGTGGACTGTAAACTAGTTTAACCACTGTAGAAGACAGTGTGGCAATTCCTCAAGGATCTAGAACTAGAAATACCATTTGACCCAGCAGCTATCCCATTACTGGGTATATACCCAAAGGATTATAAATCATGCTGTTATAAAGACACACGTACACATAAGTTTATTGCAGCACTATTCACAATAGCAAAGACTTGGAACCAACCCAAATGTCCATCAGTGACAGACTGTATGAAGAAAATGTGGCACATATACACCATGGAATTCTATGCAGCCATAAAAAAGGATGAGTTCGTGTCCTTTGTAGGGACATGGATGCAGCTGGAAACCATCATTCTCAGCAAACTATCACAAGAACAGAAAACCAAACACTGTATGTTCTCACTCATAGGTGAGAACTGAACAATGAGATCATTTGGACACAGGAGGAGAACATCACACACCGGGTCCTGTTGTGGGGTGGGGGTAGGGGGTAGGGATAGCATTAGGAGATATACCTAATGTAAATGACGAGTTAATGGGTGCGGCACACCAACATGGCACATGTATACGTATGTAACAAACCTGCACGTTGTGCACATGTACCCTAGAACTTAAAGTACAATAAAAAATAAATTAAAAAAAGAGAAAATGGAAGACCAATGTCCAAACATTTAAATCATATAAGGTCTTTAATTATGGCAGGGAATATATAGGATGACATAACCATTTAGATTGCTTATACTATAATGTGTCATACTTGCATTTTATCGCCATTAGATTATTCTGGGTGTGTGTGTGTGTCTGTCTGTGTGTGTCATTTCTCCCTTAGATTATAAGATCCCCATGGACAACAGGAAGCAGAGATCAAGGTGATACTCACTTACTAAAGGATTAACTAAAATACAAAAGAAGTATATTTTTGTAAGTCCAAAATCAAAGGCAAAATCCTAGTAACTGGTCTTTTCTCACAGTTCTGTTTTAAACCACTATTTTAAAAAATCAATTACTCTGTGCCAGCCACTATACTGAGTCTTTTCAGTTATTTCATCTAATTCTCCAACAATCCTGGGAAGCAGGCTCTCAGCACCCATAGTGTGCAGACCAGTAAACCGCTATGCAAGAGATGATGTGGCATATCCGACTCATGCTTCATTAGGGTACAGCACAAATCCAAGCCCAGAGTCTGGGTTGAGTCATTTCTTCCAGTTGCGCCTCTCCTCTTAGTGATATGTATCCTCCCTGCTGGGGTTGCATGTCCATCACTCTACTAACCACACAATCATCTGCTGGCTGTGCCAGATTCTTGACACTTGGAGCCCAGATGATGAAAGAAGGCAACAGGACAAAATGCAGGGGAGAGTTAGAAACTTCCTGTGCCCCTACTGGGAAAGGACAGCCATGATTGCTCCCTAGAAAGGCATACATGACATAGGAGACAGTCATCCTCCTCATCAGAGACTTACAATCGAGCCAATGAGGCAGGAGGAAGAACATAATCTATCAAAAGAATCACTGAAGTCGTTAAAACTTGTGTTTGGAAAAAACTGATAATGTGAAAATGGTCACAATATACAGGACATTACAAGTAAGTACAATGTGCTTAGAGAAGGGGGCTGTGTGTATGTGTGTGTGTGTGGAGAAGGGGAGAAGGAGTGAGAGAAAAGTGGGGAGGAAAGTGGGACAGATGGGAAGAGAAGGAGGAGGAGAGAAAGGGAGAGAGAAGATAAAGAGTGGGAGAGAGAAAGAGAGAGGGGAGGGAAGGAGGAGCAGAGGGGAGGGAAGAACTGGCACACAATGGCATAAATATTAACAGTGTCTCATTCTAACTTATGGGATATGGGCAGTTTTGATTTCTTCTGTATACTTGTTTATATTTTGCAAGTTCTTTACAATAATCAGAAGAAAATTATTTATTAAAATATGTGATGGGGATACAAAAAGGGATGAGTAGGATGAGCACAGAAAATGTTCAGGGCAGTGAAACTATTCTGTATGATACTATATGATGGCTACATGTCATGATATACTTATCAAGATCCATAGAATGGTCAACACTAGAGCGGACCCTAATGTAGATTATGAACTTGATGTGTTAACACAGGTTTGATTGTAATGACTGTATCACCCTGGCCAGGGATGTTGACAATGGGAGAAGCTGTGCATGTGTTGGGGCAGAGGATTTGGAAAATCTCTGTACCTTCTTCTCAGTTTTGCTGTGAACCTCAAACCGCTCTAAAACATAAAGTCTTATATTTATATATACACACACACACACAAACACATGCACAGAAAATAAACATGAAAGTTTGTTCAGAGCTGATGATAATTATGAAGGCTCAAGTAGTCTAAACATTTTGAGGAATGGGGAAAGTAGAAGAAACAGTGACCACAGTGACCAGTGGCAGGTATGAAGCAACTTGATGGGAGAGCTGGGCCAGTATTAAAGGTGAAGAAGAGAGGCTTGAAGGTCACTGAGACTGCTGTATGCAAAGTCATTATGGACAGCAGGATGCTAAAAGGAAGGATCTGCATGTGTCCAAGGTAAGGAGTAGTTAAACCCAACAGCAAGACTGCTAGGCTGCAAGGTGAGAGGGAGTGAATATGTGTGTGTGCACACTGATACCAGGGGAATATTATACAGCAGGTAAAACAAATCAGGGTGGTCGCAGTCAAGGAGGACATTAATTTCATCTATGATACTTGAACTGTTTTCTCAAGAATAAATTTTTATAGTATGCATACAACTAACATATAAACACTTTTTTTTAAGACAGGGTCTCACTCTGTTGCCCAGGCTAGAGTGCAGTGGTACCATCTCAGTTCACTGCAGCCTTGACCTCCCAGGCTCAAGCATCATCCCACCTCATCCTCCTGAGTAGTTGAGGCATATGCCACCAGGCCCACCTAACTTTTGTATTTTTTGTAGAGATGGGGTTTTACCTTGTCGCCTTGTCTCCTGGACTCAAGCAATCCTCCCACCTCAGCCTCCCAAAGTGCTGGGATTACAGGTGCAAGCCACCACACCTGGCCAACTTTTTTTTTTTTTTTTTTTTTGAGATGGAGTCTTGCTCTGTCACCAGGCTGGAGTGCAGTGGCACAATCTCGGCCCACTGCAACCTCTGCCTCCCGGGTTCAAGTGATTCTCCTGCCTCAGCCTCTCGAGTAGTTGGGACTACAGGTGCCCGCCACCACGCCCGGCTAATTTTTTGTATTTTTAGTAGAGATGGGGTTTCACCATGTTGCCCAGGATGGTCTTGATCTCTTGACCTCGTGATCCACCTGCCTTGGCCTCCCAAAGTGCTGGGATTACAGGCGTGAGTCACCGCGCCTGGCCCCGGCCAACTTTTTTAAGAAAAGAATTCAAAGTAAAAAAAAAAGTAAGCAAGCACACAAACATGAAGTGTTGTATCAGTCAGATGAGGGTTTGAATGAACCTAGAAATGGCTCTGCTTCTTATGAGCTACGTGACCCTGGATGAGTTAACGCACTTCTCTAACTTGAAATTTCTTATCTGTTAACTAAGGATAATACAACTGCACTTGCAGAGCTCTTGTCAGAACTGAAAATACAGCACGTCTCACGCTCAGTGCACCTGGTAGAGCCCCTGATAAATGGTGGCTGGACATTTACAGATTTACACAAGAAGTGGGAAAGAACAGAATCTGGGTAACAGAAGAGAATGCCTGAGCCTCTAGGTATAAGAAGCACATGATGAGGGTGACCGACGTGGACAAGTTTGGCTGGTGGGAAAGAACAAGGGATCACAGCGTCCAAGTGCACAGCACTTACTGCAGTTCTCTTCATCGCTGCCATCGGGACAGTCCTCAAACCCATTGCACCGGAAGCGACCAATGATGCAGTGGATGCCGCTGGCGCAGGGGAAGAAGGTCGGGCCGCATTTCGACTTAGCCTTGGCTGCAGGAAGAAAAAGAAACAGCAAGACATCAGGAGATGTTCTCAGATAACTGCATACTCATCCTACTAACACTGAATGTGAAAATGAGTCCACTTAAGATTTATCTTAAAGTCCCTGAAGCTTTCTTCTCATTACCACCACCCACCTCAAACACCCAGCCAGATTGAACACCCACATGCAGCATCATCTAGAGAGGAATGCTTCAAAAGTACCCAAGAGGCTAACATAGCCCTGCACCACAGCACGTGCCAATCAAAACGTACTGAACGAAGCCACGAACGAAGAACAGGTAAGTAAATGGATGATGAGTAGATGAAGGTGCTGAAGCATCAACACTTAGTAAGTATTCACTGTGCTAGACAGTGTGCTGAGAGCTCTGTATGGATCATCTCATTTAATCCACCCAGCAAACACCCAACGGGATGATGGGCAGAAAAGAGGAAAAACAGGACTGAAACTGCTATCCTTACAAAGACCTCCTTGCAAGGTTGGCTCTTCCTTGGCTGGAGTCTGAGAACTTGGATTTTGAGAGACTTTGCACCACCCTAACTAACAAGAGTGGCTCACTGTGCCTAAACTGTTTAGGCACACAGTACAACTCACACTGAACACCCCTGCTTTCCTTCCTTCTGGGAGGCTATAATTTTGGTACATGCTGAGCAAAGGGTGCCTATGTGATCAGTCCCTAATAAAAACTCTGGATACTGAGTCTCTAGTGAGTGTCCCTGGTCAATAACATTCCACATGTGTTGTTACATTACAACTCATTGCTAGGGGAATTAGCGCATCCTTTGGACTCAACTGGGAGAGGACTCTTGGAAGCCTGAACCTGATTTCTTCTAGACTTTATTCCATTCGTCTTTTACCCGTGTTGATTTTGCTTTGTATCCCTTTGCTGTAATTAATCATAGCCATGAGTATGATCATACACTGAGTTCTGTGAATTCTCCTGGCAAATCGCTGAACCTGGGGTGGTCTTGGGAGCCCCAAACAAATGAGTATGGTTCTTATCACCACTTCATAAATGCGCTTTGAGAAATCAAGTGACTTGCTCAAGGTCACACAGTTGGAAAATCAAGTACCGGGTGAGGGCCGCCACACAGATTCCAGAAGCCCTGATCTCAACCAACTCGACAGCATTGCCTCTCTCTCTGCCAGCGGCTGTCACTTTTCCAACAGAAGCCAGACTCCTGCTCCAAATAAATTCTTCTTCCACTCATGCTGTACAAACAGTTTTAGCAGAAACTGCTGTAACTTGGGCTTGATTGAGTGTCCTGCTAAACCAAACAGCCCTGTGGGGTAATATACTCTCCCATTAATGGTTCTGGTGCTCTGGCTTGCGATTAGGGGATGTGAGATGAGATCTATTGCTACATCCCAGGTAGCAGGCCTTATGTAGCATCCCTCTTGTCTCCTGTCTTAGAGGCAGGACCCGTGGTCCTCCAAAAAGGAAGGGCCATTTCTTTGAAACAAACAGGCAATAAATTACCTCCACATTCTTGCTGTCTGTAACATGCTGACTTTGGCAACAGCCAACTCACAATCATCAGGGTTTTAAGGCCTGAAATGTTCCAGGTTTTAAAAACCCATGTGGCTTTGTTTCACCTTGGAACTTCTGTCATGGTGCTGGTGTACTCTTCTCAAAGCATAAACTCAGGACAGTCCTGGGTTCAAGTTCCAACTCTATTTTTTTATGATGGGCAAGTTTCTAAATTTTGCTGGACTTCAGTTTCCTTACTGCGGCATCCTGATAAGTAAGCAACAAGAAGTAAGCGGGCCCAAGTCGGGGAGAACAATTGTTCCAAGAAATGGCTAATCACAAACCCACTGGCCCAACATCCTTTCATTAAATACCTCATTCCATAAATAGGCCCCTCCAGCATGACCCTATAAAACTTTCCTCCAGCCCCTGCCGCTTTGCAGACGGCCCATTCGCTGCCGTGCTGCCTGTTGCACCCACGCAACGTATTTTTGTACTTTCGCTGACAAATCCGCCCTTTTTTACCTATGACTATCTTGGTATTGTTTTACCACCCACGACATCAGCCCCAACCAGTTGCATCCACAACACTTATTGGTAAATTGGAGGTAACATCTACTTCCTTGGGCTCTAGTAAGGATTGAGATAGTCTATACAAGACATTATACAGCATGGTATACAGTAGATGCTCAATTAATGGTAATGCTTATGCTATTTATCATCATCGTCATCATCATCATCACTAAGTTCACAGAATTTAGAAACTGATCATGGAGAGGCAAGCAGAGAGGGGCACTGAGGCAGAGCTGGGCCCAGGGCAGTACCACACTCTACGGTGTCAGCAGGAGCGTGGAGCAGGCAGGAGTCCCACCCTTCTGGGCATGGCTGCAGTCACCCAAACTGCAGCTGCAGACGCAGACATCTCTGTATTCTCGGGGGCCCAGGAAGGGCTTCCCTTTACTCCCACAGTCTCAGAGGTGTCTGCTCCAGCTCCCTGGCCTCTCCCTGCTGTCAGCACCCACTGAGATCATGGAGCAAAGTTGAGGCCGAGCCTGGGCACTGTTGCAACCCAGCTGGACGTGCGCATGCTCAGGGCAGTGCTGACACACCAGCGCCCTGCCACCTCAGCTGCCTCTGGACTTTGGGTGAAGACAAACATGGGAGGGAGACCAAGGGGATGCTGAAGACAGCTTGGCACTGCCCTGCAGGTGCCCCTTGGCACAAACCTGGGCACCATGAAAGACAGCAGGAGGCAGACATGCTCCTAGGCGAGGGGGCAGGCCCCTGGTGAAGCCCAATCTTCAAGCCAGGGAAGGCCTGAGGCCTGAGGGCCAGGCTGTGGGTCCCACAGACTGGAGTGGGAACTTTTCCAGGGCCCACCCATGGATTAGCCAGCATGCATGCGCTTCCTCCCCTCTGAGGTCCATAAAAGCCCTGGACTCAGTCAGACTTGAGGAGACAACGGGACAAGCTGCAGAGAGGAGCTACCCTCTCTGCTGAGAGCTGAACACTCATCAAGACACCCTGGCTACAGAGAGGAGCTGCCCACTGTGAGTCTCCTCTGAGCTGTCCTATTGCTCAATAGAGTTCCTCTTTGTCTTGCTCACCCTCCACTTGTCTGCATACCTCATTCTTCCTGGATGCAGGACAACAACTAGGGACTCACTGAATGGCAGGGCTAAAAGAGCAATACCACAAACAGGGATGAAACATGCTGTTTGCCCACCATGTTGCAGGAGACAAGAGGAGAGAAGAAAGAAGAGAAGAGTTGTGGCCCTTCGGGGAGCCCAGACCTAGGAGTACCCCCAAGCCAGGGTTGTGATACCCTTTTTAGGGCTCTGTGGTTCCTAGAATCTCCAAGCTTCCAGGCATCACACTGCATTCCCCAGTGTCAGCCATGGAAGCTGCTTATGGTATGCCTGGTCCAACCGCAGCCTTGCAGGGAGCTAGCACCCATGCCGGTGTCTGGAGGTGCCTGCCCCACCACAGCCGGCATACCTAGCTGTGCAGTGGCTGAACTCCACACTCACTCACATAACCCTCACTGATGTGCAACTGGCTTGCCCTTGTCAGGTATGGGATCTAGGCCTGTAGTGGGAGCCAAGCACAGCCTGCCAGGTCAAGTGGGCAGAGGAGCCCAGAAGGCTAGAGCAAAACTTGGGCAAAGGTGCCACTGGCCACAGAAATTTCCAGCTGGCAAAGTGATACCCCAGAGATCCCGTAACAGTACTTCACTGCCCTCCATATGAGAAAAGAAGGGGTATAAGAAAATATACATGTATTGACTTATCTGTGCAAAAGAAATACAGGAGGATAAACCAGAAACTAACGAGATTGGTTATCTATAGGGGTGAGTGGGAAAGGAGTGAAAAACCATGGGGAACTGATACCAGACAAGATAACAGGATGAGAAGGTTGCACATTTCTCCGAGTATATCTACCTGACTCAACATATACTTGTGTAAATATACTCAGAGCACTGTATATCTTAGAACCATGGTAGTATTTTACACACCCCAAAAATAAACACTTAAAATCAATCACATGTGGGAAAAACTCAAAATGAAATATTAACAATAACAAGTAAACATAACTGCATTACTAGCAAATAACACCACCACACTGAAGGGATGGGGAAGAAAATAACCAGCCTAAGTAACTCAGGAAAACAGTATGTTGACTAGATTCCATAAAGCTAAAGAAGAAAAAAAAAAAACTACAATACTGTACACTAGTTATATTTGTTTCTCCCAAGAGTATAGGTCAATTCTGAAACTATCTTCTGGGTGCACTAGTGTTGAACAAATATGTAAATATACTGTAAGATTTCTGTCAGAGAGAGAAGTTGCAAATAAAGAAAGTTGGAAGGCTAGGCCAGGTGCGGTGGCTCACGCCTGTAATCCCAGCACTTTGGGAAGCCGAGGTGAGCGGATCACGAGGTTAGGAGTTCAAGACCAGCCTGGCCAAGATGCTGAAAACCCATCTCTACTAAAAATACAAAAAAAATAGCCAGGCGTGGTAGAGGGCACCTGTAATCCCAGCCACTCAGGAGGCTGAGGCAGAGAATTGCTTGAACCCAGGAGGTGGAGGTTGCAGTGAGCCGAGATTGTGCCACTGCACTCCAGCCTGGGCAACAGAGCGAGACTCGTCTGGAAAAAAAAAAAAAGAGAGAGAAAGTGAGAAGGCTAAAGTGAATCCTGAGGCTTTGGTTATTGAACCAAAATTTCCAATGGAAATCTGAAGGAATTGGAGGCCACCAGTATGAACTCAAGGTCTTCAAAAATTAGACAGACAGTACAGATGGATGGATGGACAGATGGACAGGCAGACAGACAAAAATAAATATCGACTATGTGTATGTATGGAATAGTGTATATACATACATTTCCTAGCTCCATCTGCTGAGAGAGACTAGAAGCAGTACACCTAAACAGCAATAAGCACACCTAGCAGCCAGATCTTGGTTTCTAAATACCATTATCTAACAAAGAAAACCAACCTCCTTGGAGAAGTGGTTGATTCCAGGAAGAATATACAAACAAGATGAACCTGGAGTATCTTCTGTTGCCAGAAGTGTGAAAATAAAGTAAATAAGTGTCCAAATATCATGGGGGCATGTCAAAAGGACACAGAAGTTACCCTGAAGTTCCCAATAGCCAAAGCTAGAACAATCCAAGCAACAAAGTCAACAACAGTATCAGATTATGACACAGAGAATAAAATAAATATCCAAGGCCAACAAAATAAGGATCTAGTACCCGAGACTGATACCAAAAATTGTTGAATAAGTAAGTAAACAGGGAGAAAGGAAAGTTCTTCTTTATTGAAGACTTCTCATTAATAAATGTAGAAGAGGTGCGGGAAACAGAAAGCCATCACAAAGCAACCATTATTGTAATAACTGTTACAGGCAAGATCTGGCAATGGATGCTAAAATTAGAAAATAAACACTCTAGGAGAAACAGGATATGCACAGTGTCAAAGTATCTTCCCCAATATATCATTTAATTACAAAGAGAAAAACAGTAACTTGACAGTGGAGAAACTTGGTAGATACCACCTCAACCAAGTGACCATGGTCAACATCATCAGCAATGAGATACATCAACATTATAGACCCTTCATATAAGATGCTGTGTCAGGAGTCCCCAAGCCCACACAGATTCAATGATTCACTAGGGTAACTCCCAGGACTCGGCATATAATCAAAGCTAAGATTTCTTACAGTGAAAGGATAAAAAGGCCAAGGAAAAAGGTATATGAAATGAAGTCACAGGAAACTAGGCTCAAGCTTTCACAAGTATTCTTCCAGGGTAGACACACAGGATGTGCTTAATTCCTCCAGCAACAAGTTGTTGACAACATGTGTGAAATGTCACCCACCAGGGCGGCTCCTTAGAGGCTCAGTGCTCACGGTTTTTATTAGGGGCTGGTCACACAGGCATTCTCGGTACACCAAATTTCCCAACTTCCAGCAGAAAAACAGCATCAACTACACAGCCTGCACAGCCAGTTTAGGCACAGTGAGCCACCATTAACAGTTGGGTAATGGGAAACCTACTGAAATTTAGGTTCCCAGAGGCCAGCCAAGGGCCAATGTTCCAAGCACACTTTTCAAAGGGCAGCAGTCAGGCCTGCTGTGTTAATGCTTTTTCTGCACAGATGGGCATTTTGGCTTCTGCTGGGAAAGGCTACAGTAACAGAAAAGCAGAGGAGTTTCCATTTTCCAGGGTCAAGTCTGTCCCTCTGCCAGCTCTCCAGCCGTCGTGTCCTTCCAGACAGGTTCAAGCTTCTGACACATGGTCCTTGATCAGCCAGTCTCATTCTGGTCACATTTTGAGGGATCGGGGAAGAATGCTTATAGGCTTTGCCATCTACGCTGAGAGTGTTTCCTCATAAGCCTCAGCACATCACTCCTATACTAAGAACATCACTGCCTTCCCATTAGAATAAAACCTAGAGTCATCATGCTGCTCTCCAATTCCAGGCTTTTTCATCAAGGCCATGAAGATCTTCCCATCTTGGAAATCTAAATACACAGGCTTCCTTGTTCCTTCTCAAGTCCAGCCAGCACATTCCCACCTCAGGGCCTTTGCACTCTCTGTTCCCGCTACCTGGAATGTCTTTCTCCCAGGGCTCAGCATGGCTCACTCCTCCATCTTAGTCTCTTGAATCTACTGCACTATCTGCAGTAGAACCTATGCTCCCACCCTTAGTCGCTCTAACCCTCAGCCTTTTCTTTCCCTTCACAGGACACATCACTACTTGATCTCATCAGTTTTGTATTAAGCTGTTTAGCTAATGCCCCTGCCTTCCAGCCTCCAAGAACGTACACTCATTTGCATACTTTCATTTACCATTTTTAAAGGAGCTGCACCGTACAGTGCCTACACCATGTGCCTCATAAATATTTTCATAAATATTTGCATAATGTCCAAATGAACCTATAAGAGGAAAGAGTGAGGCTGGACAACATGGCTAGTATTTCCTGAATGCTTAGTATGAGCATCGCACTCTGTTTCACAGATATCTTTAAGTTCTCACACACACACACAAAAACATTTTACAGGCCGGGCGCGGTGGCTCAAGCCTGTAATCCCAGCACTTTGGGAGGCCAAGACGGGTGGATCACGAGGTCAGGAGATCGAGACCATCCTGGCTAACATGGTGAAACCCTGTCTCTACTAAAAAATACAAAAAACTAGCGGGGCGAGGTGGCGGGCGCCTGTAGTCCCAGCTACTCGGGAGGCTGAGGCAGGAGAATGGCGTAAACCCAGGAGGCGGAGCTTGCAGTGAGCTGAGATCCGGCCACTGCACTCCAGCCTGGGCGACAGAGCGAAACTCCGTCTCAAAAAAAAAAAAAAAACATTTTACAGATAAGAAAACTGAGGTCCAGAAGTGAAGTAACTTGACAATGCTAATAAACAGAGTCAAGGTTCAAATCTTTCCCTTGCCACAGCTGCTCTGTCGCCTCCTTAGATTTCTCCAAGGACCAGCCCAGTTCCAGGACTAGATTTTATGGGAGAAAGAGAAAAGAGTGAAAATATGAATAATTATAAACAAATTAGCCATCATTCAATTAACTGGCTCTTTGGCCCTGCCCTTGCACCCTTTTCAGGAATTACTAATGAGACTTCCTGCCTGGTCAGCATGCTCAGTCGTGGTTTATGTCAGGGGAGTCTGTCTTGTTATGATTTACATTTGCATCATCACATGCCCACAAAGCAGATCACAGGCAACCAGCCGAGTGCCTGGCAGGGGCAGAGAAAAGCCTGTCCCAGACAACAGCTGTCAGCTGCTGCCTGCCTGCATGACTTGCTACAGGGCTGTGGGGAAGGGGGGTCCTGGGCAAGTCTCCGACTGTCCCTTTCTCACCCCCCATTTCCACAAAGGGGAGATTTCCTCATAGAACTCACCAGCGTCTGGCAGAAGGTGAAAGACTGACCCTGCCTGTCTTTAAAGTAGCCCTGACAAAGGCAGACAGGGTGACTCTATTCCGTTGAATACTTGAATTCACCACTTTTCAAGGATTTGGTCCACAAACTTTTCAAAGCGGCAGCTTTCATTAGCAGGAAGATGGGGACCAAGGGTCTCCTGTGGGTTGGGTTTATTTCCTGATCTAAGCCCTCCCCCAACTTTTTAGAGCCTACTTCCCACAGTCCTGGAATTCACAGACCAGTAAGATAAAAAATAAAAAACTAGATGAAAGTGGAGGAAAGACTAATACAATTGCCAACTTTTTATTTTACACAAAAACTTACACGAATACATGCAATGACCTCTACTTACTATTGCCCTAAATAAACATTTTCCTAAAATAACATATTGCCTTAGCATCCAAAATGCAGGAAGACAAAGTCTTAGAGTAAGGAACTCTCTAACCTGAAAGGGTAACTTTATAGCTACATGTTCACTAGACTGTCTTTATTTTTCCCATTTCACCAGGGGCCAGTGACAACCAGGTCATAAATCAGAGACAGTCCTGGGACCAATATTCAGGGTCCACGTCAGAACTAGAGGGGGCCAGGAGGCATTCCAGTGTCTCCAGGTTGCGATATCCTAACGACAAAGACTCGTAACAACTGGAGCACACGGGCAGTCCACCTAGGTTCACTCAGTAACTAATTCTCACATTCCACAGATGAGAAAACTGAGGCCCAAAGAGGCAACTGTACTTGCCCAAAATCACATAGCTATTTAGGGTCAGATTGGTCTTCTGCTTGAGTCCAGAAGTCCAGTTCTTCTGCTTGAGTCCAGCTTCTTTTAACTATACTACACTTTAGGCAGGGTACCCCAGGGCCACACCTGATCAAACCCCTCTTCTGGGACAGGCACAGGAGAAACTCCCAAGAAAAAGCCACTCTCCC
Source organism: Rhinopithecus roxellana (assembly GCF_007565055.1). Lineage (NCBI taxonomy): Eukaryota > Metazoa > Chordata > Mammalia > Primates > Cercopithecidae > Rhinopithecus > Rhinopithecus roxellana. The sequence goes on from NC_044563.1 coordinate 108,316,214, forward strand.
ACAGGAGCAGAACTTTCCAGGCCTTGTATAGAAGGCTCTTCCCCAGACATCATCATGCCTGTAGCTCCCAATCTGCCCGGAAGGGCACAGGGCTGCTCAAGGTCTGGAGGGTGATGGAAACTCCAGCGTGGGCTTGCTGTCTCTGGACACCACCCCAGACTCTTCCCAGGCAGCAATCACACAAAAGAGCTGGACAGAGGCTACAATGTGGAAGCATCTCTGTTCCACCAGAACAGCCATGAAGTCAGCTAATCAGACCTGCTGCATCTCTCAGGCTATGGCAACAGCTCCTGCTGTAGCTGTGGGCCTCTAGGATCTCTCTTCTAGATCTTTGTGGTTGGCCAGATGAGCAACAGCTACTCACCTTCAACCCCTGCACATCTCCTACTCCTGCCGCAGGATCCTACCAGTATGTGGCTGAGAGAGCCCAATGAACGAGGAGCTGTTTCACAGTATCGCCACCTTTGCTTTTATAAACACAAGACACAGCTCACTGTGAAAAAGTCAAACCATGGAGAAACACACAAAGACAGACGTAAAATTCATAACAAATTGCCACCACGTGGGGAAGTACACTGCGGGCATTTTGGTAAACATGCTCTAACAGCATGCTCTCAAAAACTAGTGTGTGCAAATGGATCGCCCCAGGACCCTGTTCAAATGCAGTGGGTCTGGGGTGGAGCCTGGGATCCTGCATTCCTAACAAGTTCCCAGGCGATGCTGCTGGCTCCAGGTGCCACAACTTCCAATAGCAAAGGGCCACTGTCTTGTTCACTATGTATCTCCAATGCCCAGAGAAGTGCCAGGCATACAGGCTACTCAATAATTACTGACGGAATTAATAGGCAGAAATCCGAGCATGCAATTTTACTTAAATGCACCCTTAAAATATATGCTATTCTGAAACCTGTTTTTGCTCCATAACATATCGTGACATCTTTTCATGTCAATAACTACTGGTACACATCATCATTTTTAATGGCTAAGGGTAACTTTGTGTACCCATAAATCCCATTACTGATGGACATTTGGGGTGTTTTCAATAAACAATGCACAGCCAGATGCATATTTTTCCCACTTGTATATTATCTCGTGAAGGTACAACTGCTAGGTCAAAGGATATGCATGTTTCACATTTTGGTATCCTTTTGACTGTTGACTGCCTCCTCCCTGAGGAACTGGTATTGTCTTCTGGCCACAGATGGCTATGAGAAAAGCCTCTAGCCCGGGATTGTCTGCTATGGGCTGATTCTCCCATGTTGGCAATGACGCTCCTAGAAGCACAAAGGCTGAGAGCATCCCATGGTTCCTCTGCATTTTTGTTAAGTCGCTCCTTAACTGCTGCTGTGCTCTATTATTCTCCATCCATCTCTCTCTTTTCATTTTAACATCTGTCTATTTCATTATTCTGCAGAGTAGGGGACATTTCTGTCTGGTCAAGGAAACCATGACTCCTCTTTTTATCTGCACCGGGTACAGGGCATCAGCCTTTGCTGGAATTGGTTTCCCTGGGTTGCAGGAATCATGGGAAAATGCAGTGTCCTCCTTCTGTGAGATGCTCCTTGAGCTGACTTTCCTGGGCTACATGGTCTCCTTTGATTAAGGACCCTGACAAAGGGCAAGGGCTGACTCTCACTCTTAGGACTGTCCTACTTGCCAGTATTTCTCCAGAATTCCCCATTCTCTGGGGCAGTGTCGCAGAGAAAGAGTCAGTGATCCATCTGCAGCAGGATCCCCAAGGATGCTTGTGAACATGCAGATTCCTGAGTCTCTCCCCTAGGGGAATGTGCATTTTTACTAAGCACACTAAGGATCCCAATGGGTACTAAAATGTGAACACCCTACTCTGACCGATTCTACCGCTTTCTTATACCCACAGAGCAAATGACCTCATCATTCCTTTCTTCCTGATGTTACTGCCGCTCCAAGAATCATGGCTACACAGCCAATGTGAGACCTACTCTGGCCATGGCTCCTTCAAGCCAAGTCTAATACATCCCAGATAGAGGAGTTACCACGAGATGAATATCCACAAGGAAACAACTGGCCTCTTTACGATCGTTCCCTATTTCAACACTGCTCTCTTCTTCCCCATTTGTGTGCAAGATACAGACTCTGCTTCACACACAAAAGCTGTGGGCTCATATACAAATGGTTGTTGTTCAAGCAAAAAGGCCCTTTTTAAAGCTTTGAAACTTAGTTCTGTCCACTTCGTAAGGATTTACATTTACCTGTGCCCAGTAGAAAATAGGATTAAAGAGGCCATAAATAATCTGCCTCTGTTTTGCCAATATCAAAATATTCCTAAGCATCCTATTACCTGTCTGGTGCTGAGTCAGTCGTGTGGGAATTCAAACGCGAAGCCGACAGGCTCTCTCCGTGATAGTGGAAGACAGAGACAGGTAAAGGAGCCCCTGCATGTAATGCAAATAGTGCCCTGATGGGGGAGCTTTAGGATGCTTAATCTCAAACTAGGGAGGAGGCTGGAATCAGAACAGGCTTCTCAGGGGAAGGTCGGTTTCAGTTGAGGTGGGCCACGGTCTAGGCGGCAAAGCAATATAATATTTACAGCGTGAGGCCTTACTCATTCCGTTTTTCATTCCACTAATATTAATTCACAAACTCTGTGTCACACCTGCAAAGAATGAGAATACATAGAAGACACCTACTAGCTAAAAACTGCAAAAAGCAGTCGCTCTGATGTTGCTACTATTAACATATTCAGTCCTCTAGCTCATTTGGTGAAAGGTCAAACTGGTTCCTTTTAAAATGACTTCATGGTTGGGGACAAGAAAGCAAAGAAAGCCTTGTAAAAATAACTGACTTTTAAAAAGTAATCTGCCTGGATTCTCCAGGAAATCTGGGGGCCAAAGCAGGGAGCTCCTTTATTGTGGTCCCAAGACAGATGACAAACAGCCCAGAAAACAAACTCACTCCTGGAATTCTAGCCTTTGCAAAAATTATGGCTTGAGCAAAAAGCCCTTTACTTGTTGCAACAGTTCAGCTCCACATGACTACTGGAGTAGACTCCAAGTTTTACTGATCAGATATTGCAATGTATTATTTCTTCCTAAAATAACATATTGGCTGTTTCAGACATACACACTGGGGAGTGCAAGAGCAACAGACCATACGCTAACTGGAATATAAATACAGAAAGAAGGCATCCAGTTGAAACAGCTTTGCCAGAAGATTCTCTTGTAGAAAATTCTTTCCAAACCTCTTCTCTTTTAAGCTGAGAAGAGGAGATCTACAGCCTAGGGTTAAGAGGTCAGAAGGACTCAGGGTTAAGAAGCATCCAGGTTTCTGGGCCGGGCACGGTGGCTCACGCCTGTAATCCTAGCACTTTGGGACGCTGAGGCGGGTGGATCACGAGGTCAGGAGATCGAGACCATCCCGACTAACACGGTGAAACCCTATCTCTACTAAAAGTACAAAAAATTAGCCGGTTGTGGTGGCACATGCCTGTAGTCCCAGCTACTCGGGTGGTTGAGGCAGGAGAATCACTTGAACCCAAGAGGCGGGGATTGCAGTGAGCTGAGATTGCGCCACTGCACTCCAACCTGGGCAACAGAGTGAGACTCTGTCAAAAAAAAAGAAAAGAAAAGAAAAGAAGCATCCAGGTATCCACCTCAGTTCCACCACGTAATCACTGAGATCCTGGATGAATCACTTAACTTCCCTCAGCCTCACTGTCCTCATCTGTAAAACAAAGATAAAGATGGTATAGAACTCCCCAGCTGTTGTGAAAATAAAATGAGATTTTGCATGTAGAGAATACAGCAAAACGTTTGCTATCTGGTAGAGATTCAGTAATGCCCTCCCCTCCCTAACATGGCTCATGGTTCTACAAATTGCTTTTCACATAGATGGCTAGTCCTGAGAAAAATGAGGTGGAAATCAATGTAATGTTTAGACAGTCTAAGGCTCTGCTCTTTCAGTTATTCATTCCAACAGTAATCTCAACTCGCTTTATGCCACACACAGAACCAAGTGTGGGGGTTGCAAAGAGAATAAAACAATTTCTGCTAGTAAGAGGCCCTTAGCTAAAAAAAACACCTGGCCAAGAGAAAGAGAAAAAAAAGAGACAATAAACAGACGATTGCAATGAGACGTGGTAAGTGCTACATAAGCTGTATCAACATTTGCCTTTCAACAGTTAATTATGGCTAGGTGTGGTGGCTCACACCTGTAATCCCAGCACTTTGGGGAGGCCAAGATGGGTGGATTGCTTGAACTCAAGAGTTCAAGACCAGCCTGGGCAACATGGTGAAACCTTATCTACAAAAAAATATGCAAAAAAAAAAAAAAAAATAGCCAGGCAAATGCCTGTAGTTCCAGCTACTCTGGAGGCTAGGGTGGGAGGATCGCTTCAGCCCAGGAGGCGGAGGCTGTAGTAAGCCAAGATTGCACCACTGCACTCTAGCCTGGGTGACAGAGCAAGATCCTGTCTTAAAAAAAAAGTTAATTACAGTAGTTAAGCAGTTAGATGTCAGCCTGCTTGGGTTCAAATGTTGTCTCTACCACTTATTGGCCATATGATTTATGGTAAGTTGGTTACCCTCTCTGTGCCTCAATTTCCTTATCAGGAAACGAGATATGAACACTACTAACCTCGCTCAGTTGTTGTGGAGATTAAATAAGACAATGTAATAATTACTTGGCACTTTTTCTGGAACAAAGTATTAGCTATGATAGTTAATACTATATTTGCTCTTGTTTTATACATTACATTTTATTATTATCTGATATTACACTACAAAATATAGTATTATAAAATATAAAATGTAGTATTATGTAGTATTGAGTGTTACAGATTATCCAGCATTATTATACAGTATTAGCTATTATTACTATTCCCATTTATTATTATTATCATTTCAGATAATTTCTGCCCAGCAGTGGATGCTTAATTAACATGTGGGGAATGGCCAGAATGCAAAAGGAACTCAGAACGAGTGGGACCCACTCAGCCTGGGGGAGCCAGGGAGTACTTCATAAACCCATGCTATTTTAGTTGGTTATGAAAGATTTATAGGAGTGTGCTGGTGAAAAAAAAGAGGGAAGGGCACTCCAGGCAAGAGGAATGGCATGAACTAAAGCTCAGAGTTGAAACGGGTTATGGCTTGTATAGAAATCTGGGAGAAGCTAGGGCACCTGGGACACGAGCTATGTGGCAGGAGATGCGTCTGGAAGCAAGGCAGACGGGAGTCTGGAATTATCCTGGAAGCCAGCAGACATCTTTCTAGAGGAAAGCAATGCATCAGATTTGTTTTTTATGAAGAAACTTTTTTTATGAACTCACAAAGATATCATGAAGCTATTGGAAGTCAAGGAAATCTCTTCATCCCCCTCAAAAGCCCTGAGGGAGCAGAAGAGAGACACGCCCATAATATTCTTTGTACTTTTAGGAAGAAAGACACTATAAACCAGAACAGAATTCAAAGTGGCTATCATCGACCTTTAAAGTACTTTTATTATGAAGAATGACAGGTGGAAAAAAAGGCAAAATTTCCACCAAGCAAGTTTGGGATTAGGAAATTATAATCTAAAGGGGTTTTTAAAGGTTATTTATTTTGGCTATTTGTTTAATGCACACACGTATATGGATAAAGAGGTTTTTGTGTGCATATATATTGGAATGAAAATTCTAGAGAATTTATGAGCAGGAAACTAAGATACTCCCAACCACTGCTTCTACAGACAAATCTTGAGGGGTGCGGAAAGATCTAAAAAGATAATAAATACATGTGGGTTAGGTAACTGACTACTTGGTGGAAAAACTTCCCGAGAGTGGATCCAAGTCCCTGGGATTAAGACCAGATGTGGGCACAGAGATTCCGGCAGAACAGAATGGTTTCCACCTAAAAAAAAGTGTTTCAGTAAAGGTATCATCCAACAGCATGAAAGTTGATATCTAAGGGATGACTCCTAACAAGTGGTAGGAAAAAAGTAAGAAAAAAAAATAAAATGAGTGAAAAGTGTGAGAATCACAGACAGTTTTCAAGTTTGAATAAACTCAAAGAGGACTCCATTCCAGACCCTTTTCCATCTCACTTAGGCAAGGAGGGTTATCTTCGCCAAAAGAAGAAGGGTTTTCTTTTCAGAGCCTCCACCCTCTCCCATCCCCTTGACTCCTGGCAAACTTTGAGGTTTTCCTTCTTCAAACATCCTCGCTTCCGTGGCATCTTCTTTGCCTTCAGACTCCAAAGGGGAAGCTTATTTCTGATGAGCTCTCTAGGGGCATCTCTGAAAGGTTTTCCTGGCCCTCCCCACACGATCCACATAAACAGCAGAACCCTAAAACTCAGGTTTTGTCTCAAAACACCTGCAAAGGGCAGAGATAAAGGCCTACGATGTGAAGACTAAGCCACTGTAACATCCATGCGAACTCAAGACTTCCATTCAGAGACATCAGGGGTGAGTGTGCCAACGGGGCAGAGAGGGAGGGAGGCTCCTTCAGGCTGCTCCCACAGCTTGTACAAGAAAACATTCTCTGTGTCATGATGTAACTTGAAAACAACTCTTTTGGGAAAATAGTACATTATTTTATGCACCACAAGTCTTGCCCTAGGAAAGGTTTCACCAAGGCATCCTGAAATTTCTATAATGCCTTCTACATCAGTCACAGGAATCAGAAAATCCCATGGCTATCATCTCTTGGTAGCTATGGGCTAACTTTAACAACAAAATACTGATCCTCAGCTTCTAACTTATCCTACAAAGGCAGTGACTCAATCCTGGCTGCATATTAGAATAGCCTAGGAGGCTTAAAAAAATATTTGAAATCAGGAGAGTATAAGTGGCTATACTAATATCAGACAAAATCAAATTTAAAACCAAAAAAAAGTTCAGTTCCTGGAGACAAAGTAGAACTTTTATGATAAAATAGTCAATATGTCTTCTATCAGGAAGACATAATTACATGTACCTAAAAACAGAGCCCCAAGATACTTGAAGCAAAAACTGACAGAATTAAAGGGAGAAATAGTCAGTTAAACAATGATAGTTACAAACTTCAGTACTCTATCTTCAACAATGGATAGAAAAACTAGGCTGAATATCAACAAGAAAATAGAAGGCATGAACACCACCACAAAATAGACTTAATAGATGTCTACAGGACACACTACCCAACAACCACAGAACACATTCTTCCCAAGTATATATGAAACATTCTCCAGGACAGACCAAATATTAGGACATAAAACAAACCTCAATACACTTAGAAGGAATGAAATCATGTAACATATGTTCTGCAACCACAAAGGAATGAAATTAGAAATCAACAACAGGAAGGAAATTTGTGAAACTCACAAATATGTGGAAATTAACATACTCTTAAATAACCAATGGGTCAAAACAAGAAATCAAAAATAAAAGTTAAAAAATAATTTGAGATGAATGAAAACAAAAACACAACATACCAAAACAAGGCTGAGAGTGAAAGTTATAGCTGTAAATGCCTACATTAAAAAACAAGAAAGATTTCAAACTCGCACATACACACACTATTAGAACTAGCCGAGAGTGGTAGCTCATGCCTGTAATCCCAGCACTTTGGGAGGCTAAGAAGGGCAGATCACTTCAACCCAGGAGTTGGAGACCAGCCTGGGCAACATGGCGAAATCCCGTCTCTACAAAAAAAAATTTTTCTTAATTAGTCAGGTGTGGTGGCCTGCACCTGTAGTCCGGCTATTTGGGAGGCTGAGGTGGGAGGATCCCTTGAGCCTGGGAGGTTAAGGCTGCAGTGAGCTGTGATCACACCACTGCACTCCTGCACTCTAGCCTGGGCAACAGAGTGAGATCCTGTCTCAAAAATAAAAAAAAACAAAACTATTAGAACAAACAAGCTTAGCAAGGTTGCAGTAGACAAGGTGGATATACCAAAATCAATTGTATTTTTATACACTAGCAATTAACAATCCAAAAATGATATTATGAAAACAATTCCATTTCCAATAGTATCAAAAAGAATAAAATACTTAGGAATAATTTTAACAAAAGAAGTGTAAGACTTGTACACTGAAAACTACAAAACATCACTGAAATAAAGAAGACCTAAGTAAACAGAAAGCCATCCCATGTTCAAGAATTTAAAGACTTAAAATTGGTTAAGACGGCAATACTCCCCAAATTGATCCACAGAGTCTACGGAACACTTATACTAAAATCTCAGCTAGCTTCTTGGCTGAATAGACAAACTGATCATAAATTCATATGGAAATTCAAGGGACTCTGAATAGCCAAAACCATATTGCAAAAGAAGAACAAAATTAGAGGACTAACACTTCTCCATTTAAAAACATACTACACAAAGCTAGAGTAATCAAGACACTGTGGTTATTGGCATTAGGGTACACATATGGATCAATAAAATAAAATTGAGTGTCTAGAAATAAACCTTTACTTTTCTAGTCAATCGATTTTTGACACGAGTGCCAAGAAAATTTACTGGATAGTCTTCTCAACAAATGGCTGAAATAACTGGAAATTCACATATAAAAGAACGAAATTGGACTCCTATATTCCATATAATGGAATGAAGTACTGATACATGACACAAGACAGATGAACCTTGAAAACATTATTCTAAGTCAAAGCAGCCAGACACAAAAGGCCACATATTGTATGATTCCATTATATGAAATGTCCAGAACAGGCAAATCTGTAGAGACAAAAAGTGGATTAGGGGTTCCCAGGAACTAAGAGAGGGAAGAAGGGGGAATGACTGCTAATGGGTACATGGTTTCTTCTTGGGGTGATTAAAATGTTCTAAAATTAGATACTAGCAATAAATTGTACAGCTCTCTGAACATAACTAGATAAAGAACAAAACTTTCTGGTAAACCCTAAGATCTAAGAAGACTGGTGACATCAGAAATGAAAGAGTTGCTTTTTTCCAGGAAAGTCCTAATTAGCCAAATTCCTCCCCAGGCAAAATTAGGCAATACTGGGGGATGTAGGGAGGTGAGTGTGGATGACCTTTCTGGTCTTAAAGTTTGAAGTTTACATTTGTTTTATCTGAGTTCCTTCCTCAGGGAAGGAAGTACAGGCCTCTCAAAAAAGTATCAAAGAGCTGAAACTGAAACTCACCAGATCACCACATCCAGACAATGAAATGCAGAGATCATCTCTTCATCATAATTGTTTCCTTGCCCTTCCCCAGTTCCTGTTTGCTTACACATTGTTACATTTCATCCCTGCTATACAAAGCTAGTTTTAGTGGGTCAACAGTATTAGTCTTTTCTAATAAAGACACACCTAAGGCTGGGTAATTTATAAAGGAAAGAGGTTTAATTGACTCACAATTCAGCATGGCTGGTGAGGTCTCAGAAAACTTACTATCATGGTGGAAGGGGAAGCAAACACGTGCTTCTTCACATGGCGGCAGCAAGAAGTGCCAAGCAAAACGGGGAAAAGCCCCTTATAAAACCATCAGATTTCATGAGAACTCATTCACTGTCATGAGAACAGTATGAAGGTAACTACTCCCATGATTAAATTACCTCCCACCAGGTCCCTCCCATGGCACGTGGGGATTATAGGAACTAAAATTCAAGATGAGATTTTGGGTGGTGACACAGCCAAACCATATCAGTCAGGGAGATGGATTTGAGACTGAGCTCCCATCTCCTAAGCTGCAGCACCTGATTAAAGGTTTCTTCCTTGGCAATGATCGTCATGCTGCTGATTGGCTTTCTGTGTGTCGAGTAGCAGGACCTAAGACTTAACCCCTGGTGTTTCAGTAACAAAAAGAAAGACTTACCTGGCCCCAAAATGTCAATACTTTTGAGGTTGAAGAACCAACCCTGTACTAGGGAAAGGTCAATACTCTTGGATTTTTTGCCCTTTCAGATTTACAGAAACTTTATATTCTATATCATATGGGCTATATAGCCCATATTAATGGTTAAGACTATAAAGTTATTTTTATAATAGAAATCAAACAGACATGGACTCAAATCCTGGATCTACGCCTTACCAGAACTGTAACCTTGGACAAGTTACCTAACTGCCCTGGGCTTTTCCTCCCTCATCTGTAAAATGGAAGATGAAACTGGCCTTACAGAGTAGTTGGGAGGATTAAATGAGAAGATGCCTAAGGCTAAGAGTTTTTATACTACTGTTTTTTTTGTTTTGTTTTGTTTTTTTAAAGTTCCAAAAGCGGCTTGATATCAGAAAATGGGTGACTGGGTCACCTAAAAATAGGGCTATTTTATCCGGTAACAATTAATACGCACACTGGCAAACTGTATGAGCTAATAAGCAATTGAAACACCCAGTTGCTATTCCTCACTACTACGTTATAATCTAGCTAAAGAGAGGCTGACCAAAGACCCAGTTGCCATAGTAATAAAAAGTTTCTGTGGGTCTTACTGATAAATGCTTTTTCCATTTTCCAGGCTGGGCTTTATGCACAAGCCTCCTGTGGTTGAGTCTTTTCTACTTACTAAACCTATTATCTTTCTGCTGCTCAAAAACCAATTTATTATAGGGAAAAGAGCCACCCAAAACAGGACGTGATGACAGCCTGTCATTTATTGTGGGTTTCTGTAATGGAGCTCCCCAGTTAGTAGTACCAATTAGCAGCTCAATAAGACATGCAGCTGCTTCTCAGCAGCTCAGTAAGACATATTAAACCACCTTCCATTACCTCCACTATGCCAGGTACCAGCACAAGATTCCTTCATCCTTGGCCAGGCACAGTGGCTCACACCTGTAATCCCAGCACTTTGGGAGGCCAAGGCAGGAAGACCACTTGAGGTCAGAAGTTCAAGACCAGCCTGACCAACATGGTGAAACCCTATCTCTACTAAAAAAGTACAAAAATTAGCCGGATGTGGTGTCACGTGCCTGTAGTCCCAGCTACTCAGGAGGCTGAGGCAGAAGAATCATTTGAACCCAGGAGACAGAGGTTGCAGTGAGCCAAGATTACACCACTGCATCACAGCCTGGGCAACAGAGCGAGACTCTGTCTCGGGGGAAAAAAAAAAACGATTCCGTCATCTTTACTGTAAATGAGGAAGAGGAAGAAGACACTCTTACTAATGTTTATTGTGTGTTCTGGGCTCTCATGGACTTTATCCCGCTTAGGCTCCACGAAAAAACTGTGAGGCAGGAATGATTACCAACACCTCACAGAAGACAGGAAGCATCACAGTGGTTAAGTAACCTGTCCAGGGACACACTTTTATACATATATTTATTTGTTATAAATTCATAATTTATTTTCATAAATTGAGTTGGCTGAGATAAATACTTTTAAATGCGGAAAATGGGATGTTACAAGGAAAAGCAGAAAAGAAAGGTAATAGACAAAATGCATTTCACAAACTATTATAAGATCACTAGTATCAGGGCTCAAATTTTAGCTGAGTTTCCTTGTGGCCAAAACAACAAAGGAAGCATGATCAATAGTGAGGATGGAGAGAAGTATCCAGAACATTAGAAGTGAACTCTTTATAAGACAAGAGATTTTTGGTGCCCCCACACCATAACTCCATCACACAAGCAAGTAAATCATAAAATGTGAGTCCCTCCACCTCCCGGGTTCACGCCATTCTCCTGTCTCAGCCTCCTGAGTAGCTGGGATTACAGGTGCCCGCCACCACACCCAGCTAATTTTTTGTATTTTTAGTACAGACGGGGTTTCACAGTATTAGCCAGGATGGTCTCAATCTCCTGACCTTGTGATCCGCCTGCCTCGGCCTCCCAAAGTTCTGGGATTACAGGCATGAGCCACTGCACCAGGTTGAGTTATATAACTTCTGATGCCTCAGTTTCCTTAGCTGTAAAATGAAGATGCCAATCATGATACCCATCTTGCAAAACTACTTTGGAGATTAAATGTAAAGCACTTAGACTTTTTAGACTCCATTACGTAAGTGTAAACTATTACTAACCCTCCTATTCCCATCACAGTCTATTGATTGACTATGTGCTAGGCATTGTGCTAAGCATGGGTGGATAGAGCCTTTCACAAGGCAGGGGAGGTCTCACTCTCAATGGTGCTCTAGTCAGGGGAGGATGAAAAAGAAAAAACAAAAAACAAATCAGGCAGTGCTAAGTGCTAGGTGGTAATGTACAGAGATGTGATAGTCGGCAACTGTACAAGTAGTTTGGGTGTTGAGGAAAGGAATATCTACAGCAGAAGCAGTTCCAGAGAGGTTTAGAAGACAAGATGTCAGCCAACCAAGGGTGAGAGGGGACAGCAGCCCAGGCAGAGAGGCAACATCTCAAGAACATACCTAAAGCCTGGAAAGAACCTGAAACAGAAAGAAGGGCTGTGGAGCGGGGCTGAAGCAGAGTGCCCGGGGGTGGCAGGGGATGGGTACAATGAGTCAGAGAGGTCAGCAGGAGCCAGGTTAGGTAGGGCTTCTTCAGCCTGGCTAAGGAGTTTGAGTTCAGAATTCTAGCTGTGATGAGAAGTCATTACAGGGGAGTGACCTTATTTTTTTTTTTTTTTTTTTTTTTTTTGAGACAGGGTTTCACTCTGTTGCTCAGGTTGAGTGACCTTATTTATTTATGTATTTATTTTGAGACAAGGTTTCACTCTGTTGCTCAGGTTAGCGTGCGGTGGTACAATCATGACTCGCTGCCACCTCACCCTCCCATGCCCAAGTGTGCCTCAGCCTCCTGAGTAGCTGGAACTACAGGCATGCATTACTGACCAGCTAATTTTCTCATTTTGCGTAGAGACAGTGTCTCACTGTGTTGCCCAGGCTGGTCTTGAATTCCTCACCTCAAGTGGTCCTCTGACCTTAGCCTCCCAAAGTGCTGGGATTACAAGTGTGAGTCACTGTACCTGGCCTGATTTATCCTTTATAAAAGACCACTCAGCTGCCCTGTGAGAAATGCTCTGAGAGCACAGAGGGAGGCAAAGGAAGCAGGAAGACCAGTCCAGGGAGTGACAACAGTCCTTACACTAGCACAGGAGTGGGGAAGATAAGAGAGTTGTAAATGAATTCAGTATCCTCGAAACCAGGGTTCCTCAACCTCAGCACTCTTCACACTAAAGCTGGATAATTCTTTGTTGAGGTGACTGTCCTATACATTGTAAGGTGTTTCACATCTTTCCTAGCCTCTATCCACATACACCAGCTGCAACCCCAATTGTGACCATCAAAAATGTCTTTATACATTGCCAAACGACTATGAGGTAACTTGAAATCACCTCTGACTGAGACCCACTGCTTTAGAAGTAGAGTTGACTGGGCTTGCTAATGGATTAGAACAGGGAGAGAGAGGACTCAAGAAGGATTTCTAAGTTTTTGTATGTAACAAGGTAAGATCATCTTAGACATTCAGAGGGCTCTCCCTCTATACCAGTGGGCTGGGTTTTGATTTTCAGTGCTACTCAATCATTCATTCATTCAAACAGTCCACAATGAGTGTCAGCCAAACCCAATGCCAGGGACACAAGCATAACTTAAAGAGTTCACAATCTGAAAGAGACACAGACCTATAAGCAAATGGGGTTGATAAAGTAGGTCATATGCGTCAGAAAAACCTCCAAGACTGATCAGAGCGTGAAGGAAGACATGGCTCTTTGCTTCTGGGGGAAGTGGTGGGAGTGTTCCGGTGAGATTCCAATGTTGTGCCTGGAAGACAGAGGCACAGAGGGAAAGGCATGTGCCACAGCACTGGGTTTGAGACGGGGCTGGCAGGCGGAGAGAAGGAGGGAAGGAGCTGCTGCTGAAGAGACAGGAGGGACCAGCCAGGAGGGCTCTGTAAGACACACTTGATTCCATGTGAAATCTGGGAGCCACTGGAGGGTTGTTGTTATTATTCCTACTCTTTATTACTAATGATTAAAGGAAAATCAAAGAGACATCTCCTGAGTGCTCGGAGGGCATCAACCCCAGTGCTGGGCGCTCTACTTAGATGAGGCACTTTATACTTCCTCCAGATGAGAAAACTGCAACCTAAAGAACTCAGTGACTTGCGCAAGATTTCTTGGCTGACAAGTGGTAGAGCCAGGATGTGAACCCAGACCAGCTGGCTCCAGAGTTCACACTAGGCAAGGAAATTGTGACGCAAATGTGTGGTTTAGGAAGATCATTCAGGAAATAAAAATATCTGAGGATCACTAGTTTATGGAAATAAATGAGCAAGGGACAATGTATTACATGGAAAGGTCAGAATTCATTTCTAGGCAATTGATGATCCAGGGAGGAAGACCAAGAAGGTAGAAGGGCAGCCAAGAGATAGTGGGGAGAATCTCAGCAAACAAAGGAGAGAAGACGAAGCAGCAGTTCGCAGCATCCAGTACTGCTTCAAGGTCAAGTAAGAACAGATTTCAACATTTGCTGGATCTGACAACTAAGAGATTCTTGGAGCAAAACATTACTGTGGAGAATCAAAAGCCAGGTGCATAGGGCCAAGGAGTCACACACTGGCTACAACAAAGGAGAAGGAACAAGAGCCAGTGGGACACTAGCTTGAGGAAGAGTTTGGGGCCAGGGGAGAGACTAAAGATGAAGAGGTAAAGAAGTAATTACTGCAAAGAATTCACAAACCTGAGTGTAGATTAGGCTCCCCTGGCGAAACAGGATACAAGTGGGTTTCTGGCCCCATCCCAAACCCAACAACCTTTGTTTCCCAAGTTGGCCTCAATCCACCAGGGACCCTGACGATCGCAGGAACCACTGAGTGAGGCAGCGTTTTTCATAGTGTGGTTCCTGGAACACTGGCAGCTTCCTCAGTCTATCCTAGGCCTCCTGAGTGAGAATATCCCAGAAAGGTCCTGGGAAGCTGCTTACTGAAGACTCTAGGTCATTCTGATACAGCCAGCTTAGCTCCCTGAAAATCATAAACTCTAGACCTTCATGGCTCAAAGTGTAGACCTCAGACCAGTGCATCAGCAACCACCTGGGGGGTTGTTTGAAATTCAATCAGCCTTACCCCACATACCTACTGAGCCAGACTCTGCATTTTGCCAAGACCCCCATGCCTTTTGAATGCATATAAAGTTTGAAAAGCTGTGGACTGCAATACAGGGAGGATTTTGGGGTTGAGGCGAGAGGTATCATGTACCCTCCTGCCACATGTATTTAGTGGAGAGTGCCCTGAGAATGCTTGCTGTAATTTTTACAGGAGATAGCAAAGCGTTCCTCAAAGAAACCTCCTTCAAGGTTCTGATGCTTCAAGCCACTGCTGCACCCTCCAGAGCTGAGGAGCTAAGTCAATCATGATTTCAGACATTTAAAATGCAATATCTTTTTGCAGCAATGGGAAAGTATTGCACTTGATGCATTCCCAGAGCTCCAAGTGAATCCTGAAAACCTCCTCCATACAGACCTGCGGTGGTGTGCACTTACCCACAGGGGGCAGCAGAGCAGAGTGGTTCAGCGGCTCAACTCAAGCCAGAATGTCTGCCTTCAACACTTGGCTAGGCCACCCAAGTGCCTCAGCCAGTTACTTCACTCCTCTAAGCCTCAACTCTCCAACTGTATAATGGGGATACTAGCAGGACTCAGGTGATGTGAGGGCTGAATGAGATCATCCCTGCAGAGCACTGGGCACGGTGCCCATTATATAAAATTCAGCTGCTGTTTAAAGGCAGGCTGTCAGCAGGGCGTGGTGGCTCACACCTGTAATCCCAGCACTTTGGGAGGCCACGGTGGGCAGATCACGAAGTCAGGAGTTCGAGACCAGCCTGATCAACATGGTCAAACCCTGTCTCTACTAAAAATACAAAATTAGCTGAGTGTAGTGCCGTATGCCTGTAATCCCAGCTACTCAGGAGGCTGAGGCAGAAGAATTGCTTGAACCTGGGAGGCAGTGGCTGCAGTGAGCCAAGATTGCACCAGTGCACACTGGCTTGGGTGACAGAGCAAGACTCCGTCTCAAAAAAAAAAAAAAAAAAAAGAATAGGCAGGCTGTCTGACCCCAGAACCCCTATACTACATGCTCACTTAGGGTCTCCACAATTTTGCATAACCATAAAGCTATCCAAACTCATTCCTACATGTGTAGGTCCACCTGCAAGAAAACCATTCTACATTTTCACAAGGAGGAGAACATTCCATTTAAAATTACAGAGGTCTGTAGTTGTAAGAGCGCTTGGAGGTAACATAAGCACTTTATAGATGAGAAAACTAAGGCTGAGAAAAGCCAGAGTGCTCACCCACAGCAAGAGTTCATTCTTTGCACCAAAGTGTACTAACTAGGAAGACCACAGGCAAGTGTCTTTTAGTGCTGTGGTTTCTGCCCTGCACACGGGCACTGTGGCTGCACAGGCAATGGCTGAACCAGGGAAGACTGGCCCTTCTGGGCTGATTGTGCCATCTGCCAGTCCCCCAGGCTGTGCCAAGCAGTGGGAGTGCTCCTAGCACCCTGGAATTAAATGAAGAAGAAGCTGCCAGGAACCCTCTGTTTCTGAACATGAAAGCCCTTCATTAGCTTCTGCCTCTGGTCTTTAAATCCAAGCAAACTATCTGGATACCATGGCTTGAGATGATGATAATAGGCATCTATGCAAGGGCTGACAGAGAGAGAAAGAGAGGGAGGGATAAGACTCTCCAAGAGTTCATACCCCTTGGGACCCAAATCAAAAAGGAGAAAAGTTGAGAGAAGATTTACCTTCAGAAGAAAAATTAATTACAAGCAGGAATTGGGGTCAGGGCAGGTGGAAAGGGAGGATATGAGGCTGTTAAAGTGAATCAATCAAGTGATCCTTTAAAAGTGCTGAGAGAGCAATGGGTGTGTGTGTGTGTGTCTGTGTGTGTGTGTGTGTGTGTCTGTGTGTCTATGTGTGTTACAGATGGAAGGAATCTTATTCTTGCTCAGCAATCCCATCTGGCCTACTGGTAAGAGAAAACTAGCTCTGAGACAGCAGTAGTGAAAGTGATGTAAGAATGCAAGCAATGATTTGCCCCCACAAATCCTAGTAAACAGTCACTGTTCTTTCATTGATTCATTCAACAAATGTGTACCAAGCATGTCCCACATAGCAGGAGCTAATGTTGTTTGGTGTGGGGATAACAAGGTCTATCAGTTAACAAGGTATATCAGCCCTTTCCTGACTGTACTGAAGCATCTGATTCCTTAGGAAATGCAAACTGTATCAGTTTACTGTATCTTCTTGTTTATAAGTAAAATGTAGAGAGAGGCAATGTTTTGGGAGCAGGGACAAGGGGCATCTACCTAGCCTGGGTAGGAAAGGAGAGAAGGCTTCCAGTAGGAGATGTCGTTGTGGAATGAGAGGCCTCTGTCTTTACACATTGGCCCATAAATCTACCTATTCATCCATCTACCTATCCAACCACCCAACTATCCATCCATCCATTGACACACCCATCCATCTATCTACCCTTCCACCCACTCATCCATCCATCCATGCATCTATCCATCCATCCATCCATCCATCCATCCATCCATCCATCCAACCATTCATCCATCCATGCACCCATCCATGCATCCATCCATCCACCCATGCATCCATCCATCCATCTATCCATCCATGCATCTGTGTATCCATCATCCATCCATGCATCCATCCATCCATGCATGCATGTATCCATCATCCATCCATCCATCCATCCATCCATCCATCCATCCATCCATCTGTGCCTCCATCCATCTATCCATCCATCCATTCATCTATCCATCCATCCATTCATCCAACCGTCCATCCATCCATCCATGCATCCATCCACGCATCCATCCATCCATCCATCCATCCATCCATCCACACATCCATCCATCCATCCATCCACCCACCCATTCATCTACCCATCCATGCATCCATTCACCCATTCATCCAACCATCTATTCATCCATCCATCCATGCATCCATGTATACATCATCCATCCATCCATCCATGCATCCATGTATCCATCATCCATCCATTCATCCATCCATCATCCATCCATTCATCCATCCATGCATCCATTCATCCACCCATCCATCTATCCATTCATCCATCCATCCACCCATCCATCCATCCATGTACCTATCATGCATCCATCCATCCATCCATCCATCCATCCATCCATCCAAGCATCCATCCATCCATCCACCCATCCATCCACCCACCCATCCATCTTCATTCTTTTTAAGCAGCAGCTTCTGTTGATGTTTTACAGTTCTGTACTTCCATCAGCAGAGAAATCAAAGAACTGGGTGATGTCGATCCTGTAAATAACCAGCATCTTTGGGAAGATGCCAGAGGGCATGTTTCTATTTAGAAGGAAAAGAAGGCTCAGTAAAGTAAAACTCCATGCTCTAAGTTCCATGCAGGGTCAAGAAGAGCTGCTCTTCTACCTTGCTCAGACACGGCATATCAGTATACTCTGGAATTCACTCACAGAGGCACTGTTTTGTTTTTAAAATTGTTTGTTTTGTTTTGATTTTACTCACATCCCCTGCAGTCATACAAAGGGTAAATACAATGCTGCTCCTATGTAATTTTCCTGAAGGCCAGCCTTAAATATAAGACTGCAAAAAGGATTGCCGGTTGGTGGGAGAAAAATCCTGGCAGAATTAACAAATTAAGTGATGACACAAATCTGCCTTTGTACTCCCACTGTCTGGAATGAAAAACAAAATATTTCTGAAATGCAGAAAATGGGGGGGGGGGAGGGGGGCGGGCAGAAACCTGGCACATAACCTGGGATGTTAAACAGAGAGCGCAGGGAAAGTGTGTTTCATATGTGCATTGTTTTCACAATCGTTCACACTTGCCAAAGTTTGGTTTGCATCAGAGGATGATTATACAATCCACAGTTTATGTTTTCTTCTGAAATACACCCTGCAGGGCAAAGGGAAGAGTGCAGGACTGATGGACTCTAGGGAACCCCATCCATCACCTTGTATGTGGGCATAGCTAACTGCTAGCATTAGGGTGACTCCTTGTAAGAGTCACATGTCCACAACTTCTTGGAGGTGCTCATACAATGTTTCCAGGTAGCCCCTGCAGTAACTGTGAAAGGCCCCATCTCCTAATGGTGCATGGCCCATTTGCAGTGTCAGGGGCACTGAAGAAAGATCTTAATGGCATCATCTAAAAATCATCCTTTACCATGAACGTAAGACTCTCTTCTGGGGTCACGGGAAGAGGATTCCAAGCAGATGTGCACCAGTCACTTCTTCTGATTATTAAAACAGTAGTGTTGCTGCTGCTGGTGGCAGCCAAGGCTGATGCCTACCGGGCACTGTACCAAGGACTTTGCATACATCCTCATATTTATTTCTTGGACAGGTGGCGAGACTTACCTAGACACACAACACAGTCAGTCATGAGTGAAGCCGGGACCTGAAACCAATACAAGCCTGAGCATTTCTATTAACAGGGAGCTCATTAGCACCCAAGGCGCTCCACAGCTACCTTTAAAGAGCTGCAGAGAGATTTTGGCTCATTATGAGAAATAAATTTCTGAGTACTCCCATGCTATGATAGTTGGAAGTGAGCTCTGTTCTGGAAAAAGACAATTACGGTGCTGTCTTTGGAATCACAGATGTCAAAATGCGATTTTGAAAAAGAAAGAAAAAAAAGGCTGGGGCAAGTCCAGTAGGAATCAACCCTTCTGTCTTTTTACCACAGAAGTCTCTGCGAAAATCAAATCTCAAGCCCAATAGATATTTTTTTACAAAATAGACTTGTAGCTGCTTTGCTTTCAGCAAGGACAAGATTCCATGCTCCAAGCCCCCATGGCTCAGGTGCTCTCCTTTCTCCCTTTGGCACTCCAAGAAGTACAGTTAGAAAAACACTGATAGGAGTCCTACTCCTCACTGCAGAGATTTAAAAAAAAAAAAAAAATCAGACCCCAAATCAGAGAGCTGGGTCCTAGCAAATCCCGATTGATCCTTATGACAGATATGCTAGACCCTTCACACATCAGCTTCCAGGACCTGGGCAGCATTTCTCTTTATGCTTTAATTTATGCTCCAAGGACTACCAGTTGCATGTACTTAAAGATGACATTGTTAATAACTATAGCTAATTCTTTTCAACAACTAAGAAGGATCAAGCATTGTTAATACCAGTTAAACACATAACAGGTATAAATGTATTTAAACTGTAGGAGGTAGATACTATTTTATTATTTCCCCATTTCACAGATGAGGAAACTGAGGTACAGAGAAATTAACGTGTCCAGTATGCAAAGGAACGAGGACAAACCCAGATTGGCCTGTGTCAAGCTTGTGTATTTTCAAGCACGCCACACACCGCCTCTCGTGCAAAAATAAGATGATGTTAGAGAAGAACAATTATCATTATCCCACCTTCCAGAGACACCCACTGTGAACAGGCATATAATCTTGTTGGCAATATTTGTTGAAATTTCCAATGGACAGGAGCCTCTTGCTGAGAATTTCATTTCTGGCTCAGATAAAGTCATTTCCTCTCATGGGCATTGCAATGAGAGCATCTGCGATCTACTTTATTTCTTTAGGAGATAATACGCATGAAAGAACTTTAAAAGCAAAACAAAGCAATAACCCATATCATGTCGCCATCCCATTACTTAGCACTCCCTCTTCAAAACAGTTTGCTTTTGAGGCCACTATACTAACTGCAATGCATCTGCCTGGACTTAGCAGAAGGAATGCTCTGTGGGACATTCCCTCTACCCAGACATCAAAAGAGGTTGGCAATGCAAGATTTGTCCAACCAAATTCCTCACTCAGTGAGACTTAGTCTAGTCCTGTGACAGATGAGTTTCAAAATGGAGGGAGCACCAGACTCCCCTGGGCTGCTTGTTCAGGTGCAGACTCCTGGGCTCCACTCTGTTTCTAAGAATTCTATTCCAGCAGCTTTTGAGTCATCCCCAAATCTACATCAACAAATGAGTAAGATGACCCATCAAGCACAATTTAGAAAGTACCGGTTGGGCACTGTCCCTAAGAGCCCAGGAGCCCAAGGTGGCAAAGAGCTTAGCCCTTTATTTTGTGGTTATTCAAGAGACAACTCAAAACTTAGTTTGTTTCATTTTTATTATTCTTTTCTTTCTTTTTGTTTGGCAGCACCACGCTGAGCCACCAAGATAACACTCCAGTACTCCTTTATTCATTCAGAAAATTTATGAGTCGTGTCATTATGGTTAGTCTGGTGACTGACAGATGATGGCAGGCAAGCATTTACAACTTTTTGGCCATAACTTTTATACAGGAGAATTTAAAGCATGAAGTATTGTCAAAAGTTGCAACAAACATTTGTTGAATGCTTACTGTGAAGCAGGTGTTTTCTAAGAGCCTTACAGAGAGTCATTTAATCTTCACCAGCCCGTGACATAGGAACTATTCCTATCTCATTTTACAGATGTGGCAACTGAGGTACAGAGAGGTTAAGTAACTTGCCCAGGATCACACAGCTAGGTAGAGGTAGAGCATGATTTGACTCACTCATCCAACTTTGGAGCCAACGCTCTCAACCATGTTGACCACTAAGCACACGGTTATTTCCTTCCCTTGGCTTATGCAGCCCTGCCTGCCTGACCCACCACATACTTCTCTAGGCACCCCTGAAATCTCTCCTCTTCCTTCCCACCCGCCATAGGCATCACCATGGGTAGGCCTAAATATGCAGCATCCTCTTCTTTTTTACCCTCAGGGCTGTATTTAGGCTTTCCTTTTCCATGAAAGTTCTTCTACCCTGCAATGGACTGGATGTTTTTGTCCTCCTGAAATTCTTCTGTTCAGGCCCTAGTCTCCAATGTGATGGTATTAGGAGGCGGGGCTCTTGGGAGCTGGTTAGATCATGAGGGTGGAGCCCTGATTAATGAGATTAGTGCCATTATGAAAAAGGCCCAAGGGAGCTCAGGCATCCATTACACCCTATGAGGACACAGCGAGAAGACAGCTGTCCACAAACCAGGATGCGAGCCCTCACCAGACACCAAATCTGTCAGTGCCTTGGTCTTAGACTTCCCCACTCCAGAACTGAGAAAAATAAGTGTTGCTGTTTATAAGCCACCCAGTTAGTAGTATTTGAATGGATTAAGATACTGGCACTCTGAGAAGATTAAATAGAAAAATAAAGCAGAGAATACATCCATCTAAAGGGACACTCAGTAGAGGCTCTGAGTGCCAGGAGTGATGAGAAATGGAGAGGATGCAGCAGCCAGGTCTTGAATCAAGGCGGCCAGCACTGTCACCACTGAACTACACTCAACTTTCCCTTAACAGCATCTGACTGCCCAGTGGCCTCCATTCCAGGGAACTGGGAAGAGCCCCAGCTTGGATTTTAAAGTCAGACAAGTGGCAGACACCCACCGTGTTCTGCATCAGGGCCATCTGCTCCCTGTCATCCAACAGCTTCGCTCAGTGGCCCACCAGACTGCCTGCCCTGCTGCCTGGGGACTGACAACAACGTGAATATGTGGTTTGAGCACCAAAAAGCAGGCACTACCCAGGGCTCAACAGGACAAGGTCTACGGACATGCAGCAGAGTAATGGTGATGGGCTTGCACAGGCTCAGGAACAAATATACAGCTACCAGCAGGATCCTGCTACAGTTCACCTGTCATTGGCTAAAATCTTCAAAACAGCCAAAGGAAAACACAGATCATGGAAACCTCCTTACCACAATCACCTACTCCTCCAACAGTGTCCAATCCATCTTTGAAGCATTCTCTCGTAGCTCTCTATGTGATTAAGAAGGCAACAGGATGGCCTCTCTCCCTCCTCTCTCCAAATAAACAAAATTCTCGAGTCTTCTCCTCACTTCCCTCTCAGAGGTCAGTAAACATCACAGACTTTATTGCTAGATACCAAAAGAGCAGGAGAGGCCAAACAACCCTTCACTTGACAACAGACAGCAGGAGCCAAGATGGTCTTCAGCCCCTGCATATTTAAATCTCATGGAGAATCTGAGACACTGACTTTTTGCCTCTCCACCCTTATCCCACCAAAATGAAGAGCATGGATAATAGAAATAAGTAACACAGGTACACGCAAATGATGCCTTTCCAGTGGAATAAGAGACTGTATTTTAATTTGAAATTAACCTGGAACTCTGTGGTGCTATAGAACACCGAATACTTGTAATGTAACCTACCTCAGTCCTTTGCCTTCCAATCACTGATTCTAGAACACCCAACGGCCTTTCAGCCCTAAGACATTCCCTAAGACATTTTATGTGACTCCTCTTGTAGTGATCTGAGAAAAGGACATGGCATTAACCATGTCGAAAGCTAAAGTTTCTGAAATGCGTTCTAAAGAGGGGTATGCAGTTACCTTTTGACTTTAAAGATTCTCTACCCCCATCTCCTCCCACTCTAAACCTTTAGAAAACTAATATTCAAGTGTTACTAGCGAAAGAATCTCTCTGGTCACATGTCTGCATTATATGAATGCACCATATTCTCTTTTTTTAATTATTATTTTCTCATCTGTCTCAAGATTTTTTTAAAGTCATTTGGCAACTGCACACTAGCTATGTTGCAGATAAAAGTGCAAGTCTGCATTAAAAAATAAAAATAAAGACTGCACACCCTAACTTGGATCAGCAAGATTTGTCTGGATGTGCCAGGAGAAAATTTTTTTTGATGTTCTGTGATTTTGCAGCCATTTAAATTTTATTAGCAATTACCAAGCGTGTTCCCACTGACTATATTTTGCAGTTACAGCCAAGTCCTGGCAATGAGAGCATGCCAGAATGACAGGGGCCCAGGCAACCTGACCACACTCATTCCAGAAACACAGAAACATGACCCCTGCCCCCCAGCTCAGAGCTATTTCATTAAGATTCTCCCTTCGCAGGCAGAGAAAAGGCAGCACACACTGCTGATGATAATGAAGCTCTCTGGAAGTGGGGAAGAAGACTGGCGAGATGGAATGAAGCTGATATTTGTGCAAAAGAATTGGTTTAAAAGATGACTTTAAGACGACTCCATGCCACTCACTTCTTAGCTGGTGACAATATTGGCATTTAAATTGGTAGTTTCCAAGAAAGCAGTGGCAGGTCTCAAACAACAGCTGCTATCACCTAGGAAGGACCAAGGGAGCTGGAAGAGGCCTGGTGGGATTCTTGCAGATGCTGTCCAAGTTTCCCCGTCACCACCAGAATAGGATCAGAATAGTAACAGCAGGAATATGTGATGGGAGATTTAACTAAATAATGAAACAAACTTTCTAAGAACTGGGGGATTTAGTCACTTCAGAAAATGAAACAGTCACTCTTCTCCTGGGAGTTACTTAATTGGATAAGTTCTTCTCAGTTTTTCTCTAGGCTCCAGGAAGCCTTATCTCAATAGACTTGACTCAACTTCTTCCCAACCAGAGTCTTGGGTCTTCTGTCCCAGCTTCAAGGGAGGGAGCCCCGGGATCTCAGGTAAATAGTCTGATTCTTCTCACCTCCGGGCAGTGGTTGGGGGTGTCAATGGGAACTCGACAGCACTGTAGTTGGAGTGGGGCTCTCCATCCTAGGCTGTCCCCCAGCCCACTCCTCAGAACCAGACTATGACAAGCTCCCCAGGTTCCATCTCCTGAAAATGGTTCAGGGAAGGGAAGGGGCTAAGTTTGACTTATGTGCTGTCAACCTGAACATCCACAGTATTTCTGAAACAGAACTGTCACCTATTAGAAAGGATAATCTATGGAGCATCACCCAGCTCATCTTTGACACCTGAAGGAGTCTGGATCAAAAACTCTCTGGCAACCCTAAAGGCTCTTCCTTTTAGGGCACAATGCACCCCTGAGGAAGGCAGAAGATGGAAAGCATATCACATTAAGTGCCTGCTACGCGGCAGGCGCCAGCACCTTCATATGTATTCTCACCTTGCCCCTTTTCACATCTGCTCCCATTTCCCAGATGAAGGAACTGAGATTCCAAGAAGAGAAGTGACTAGCTAGGGGCAGAGCTGGGACCTCCACACTGCCAGGAGTACAGCTGACATTGATGGAGTGCTTCCTCTGTGCCCGCTGCTGTTTGACGGGTTTTCAAGGTTTCAGCTCATTTAATCCTCACAGAAATGCCAGGGGAGTTATGAGGAAACTGAGGCCAAGTACCTTGCCCAGGTTGCCCAGCTCCCAGATGATGGAGCCAGGATTCAATACTGGCAGTGTTGGCTGCAGAGCCAGGTCCTTCTCACTTTGCACCCTGTCTGCTATCCTCTAAGCACAGCACCCAAAGGAAAACATAACACACACGGTACATTTATCTGTCTGGAAATGTTCAGCACCGTTGGCTGAAACATCATATGCTAACAATCAGAGAAAATTAGTGCATTTCATTGAATCCAAGATGCCACTGAGTGCAAAGCACACCACTATTTTATGCACAACTAACAAACAACTCTGCCAATTAAAGTAGACACTGTTTTCTGAGCCCACTGAAAACTGTGGGGAAAAAAATGTGTGTCTCGGAATTTTAAAAACACTGGAGGCCTTAGAATGATCAAGACGGTGAAATACAGGATAGACGCAGAATGGACATGGTTCTCTCTGAGTGCAAAAAGTAACCTAATATCTGATTTCTCAAGAAAACCTGATAATCCTAATTTTTATGTGAAAGCTCTTGCTTTCTAAACACTGGCAACTAATTTTTGTTTTTTGTGTCCTTGTGCAGGACAAACAAAACCTGACTGCAGTCCAAACTGGCTGGGACCCCCAGGTGGAACCCTCCTAGGTTCCAAGCGGGGCTGGACAGCGGAGAGCTGGTGACACTGTGCTTAGTCCACAGCAGCCCCCTCCAGCCCCAGAGCTACTAGAAGCACAGAACTTTCACAGACTGCTAGACACACTAACTAGCATTTAGAGTATCTTCACATTATGGAAGTGGCCAAAGGAAGGCATCAGATTACAGAAGAAAAAAAGAGTACATCCCGCTGACTTTTAAAATATATGTATTTATTTATTTTCTCATTTGAATCAACCTTCTTAGGTATTCAAATCATCCCTGTTTTACTGACACACTTGGTTCTGTTCTATAACCACCATGCTACAAAGGCAGAGGTAAAACAATTAACAGCGATATTCCCCAAGTGAATGCAGTGAGCATCCACACAGCATCGGGACCGCCAGGCAGCTGAGTTTGCAAAGGCCTCCTCCGGTGGTAGCTGCTGGTCACTGGGAGCTTCATCTCCTCAATATTTACCCAGTGTAGCAGGTTGAACAGTGCCCTGGGACCTGTGAATGTGACCTTATATTTGGAAATTGGGTCTTTGCTGATATAATGAAGTTAAGATAAAGTC
Organism: Rhinopithecus roxellana; assembly: GCF_007565055.1. Lineage (NCBI taxonomy): Eukaryota > Metazoa > Chordata > Mammalia > Primates > Cercopithecidae > Rhinopithecus > Rhinopithecus roxellana. The sequence goes on from NC_044563.1 coordinate 108,342,356, forward strand.
ATACTAGATTAGGGTGGGTCTTAAACCAATGATCAGTGTCCTTAAAAAAGAAATTTGGACAAAAAAGCAAAGAGACACAGGGACAGAACCATGGGATGACAGAGGCAGAGACAGGAGTGATGCATCTACAAGCCGAAGAACACAATGATGGACAGTGTATTAGTCTGTTCTTATGCTGCTAATAAAGACATACCTGAAACTGGGTAATTTATAAAGAAAAAGAGGTTTAATGGACTCAGTTCCACATGGCTGGGGAGGCCTCACAATCATGGCAGAAGGCAAAGAAGGAGAAAAGCCACGTTTTACATGGCAGCATGCAACAGAGCTTGTACAGGGGAACCCCATTTATAAAACCATCAGATCAGACTGGATAAAGAAAATGTGGCACATATACACCATGGAATACTATGCAGCCATAAAAAAGAATGAGTTCACGTCCTTTGCAGGGACATGGATGAAGCTGGAAGCCATCATTCTCAGCAAACTATCACAAGAACAGAAAATCAAACACTGCATGTTCTCACTCATAAGTGGGAGTAGAACAATGGGTACACATGGACACAGGGAGGGGAACATCACACACTGTGGCCTATTGGGGGTGGGGGCTGAGGGGAGGGAGAGCATCAGGACAAATACCTAATGTATGCGGGACTTAAAACCTAGATGACGGGTTGATGGGTGCAGGAAACCACCATGGCACATGTATACCTATGTAACAAACTTGCACTTTCTGCACATGTATCCCAGAACTTAAAATTTAAAAAGAACTTACCATGTAACCAAAAACCACCTGTTCCTCAAAAACTACTGAAATGAATTTTTTAAAAATGAAACAAACAAACAAAAAAAAACCCCATCAGATCTCATGAGACTTATTCACTATCACGAGAATAGTACAGGAAAAACCCACCCCCATGATTCAATGACCTCCCACCAGGTCCAGCCCATGACCACGTGGGGATTATTACAATTCAAGGTGAGATTTGGGTGGGGACACAGAGCCAAACCATATTAGAAAGCAAATCAGTAGAAGTGAGGACAAGGTAAGGAAGGATCCTCCCCTAGAACCTTCAGAGAAACCATGGCCGGGTGGACACCTTGCTTTAGACACCTAGCCTCTAGAACTGTGAAAGAATAAGTATCTGTTGTTCTAAGCCACCCAGTTTGTGGTATTTTGTTACAGCAGCCCTAGGAAACTAATAAAACTGGAAAGATTTGGAGCACTTTGTACTTCTCCACTTAGTGTAAAATTACCAACATCTTCAAAAATCTACCAGGGGACTTTAAGAAAACTTTGCGTACAGTCAAATGCATGTTAAGTGTAGCCTGACAACCTGGAAATGTCCATATGTAGGTGGGTGCCTATCAGATGCCCACCCGAAACTTCATGCTGTGAGTCCAACATCTGAACTGAAAGTCTGTCCTCACCACAGGCCACGAGGCACAAAGAGCACATCTAGAGTGGCAAGAAGGAATCAGGAAGACAGTAATTTTGCAAGTTCTAGGCCTACAATGCTGAAGGCCACAGGGAGTGGTGCTGACTTCAGGTCAGTGTGGTGAAGGTGGAAGAGACTACATACTCATGGCGGCTGAGAAGCCTGAGCGCTGAAGCAAAACATCATCATTAAAATCCACTTAGGTGTTTAATTGTGCAGGGCTCCAGCAGAGCTGAGAACAGCCGAAGGCACCACTCTGGGGCTACTGCAGGTCCATTAAGACACAGGTCCCCATCTGAATGCAGAGG